>NW_020664418.1:17266841-17318444 GCF_002925995.2 Terrapene triunguis
TTGCAATCATTGGGACAAATCCTTTGGGATACTCAGTGGTAGCTTGTTGTGGCACGAGGATGACAAAGCAGAGGGTAATTTTTTGGAGGATTTTGTAATCTCTCACCTAATGATTCTAGAGACATTATGTTACCATCTTTAGTAAGATGGGGCGTAGCTGAAGGAAACCCTTCAACATTCAAAAACATCATGATCTGGGTCTGCACTTCAATGAGTTCAGGATTCTGGCTATCTTCACAGTTGGTGATTTTGAGAACATACTCGTCAGCACAGTCTGCTGTTCCCTCACTTCTTGAAATGTGAACGTGAAAATTCTGATCATCATAGCTGGGGAGTGATCTGATCGCAGATACTTTTAATCCAAACACCCTTTCAACTAATTCAGTGGCTTCTTTTTCACTGAATGCTGGTTTAATTAATGTCTGGGATTCCTGGATGTTTCCAGAAGACATTGTGTATCTAGGAGAAAGCAGAGATTAGAAGATTTCAATTGTATTCTGCCATTTAATACGGGCATAAGTTAATGTAACAAAACAGACTCTTGGGTAGAAGGCTTCATACATTTATTAACGAGGGGGAAAAAAAGCTTCCGTGTTTAATGAAAATTTAACCATTCAGGATTCTCCATGTGCATTCTCTCTTTCTTCTCCAGCTTCTTATTTGTAACCTCACTTCATCCTTTGCAGCAGTTTCATGATAGGGCCTAATTTAAATATATATATATATATACACACACACACACACACAATTTTTGTTGAGAAATAAAACATAACAATGAACAACTTAGTGGATACTAGCTAATAAAATTCATAAGCACAAAATATAAAATATCACCAGTCAATGTCAAGGCCACCAGGCATATTGCTAATGTACCAACAATTTCCTAAGAAAAAAAGGGATCAAAATGCTATCCACGGCTCTTAAATTCAGATCCAAGATCAGATAACCCTTTCAACCAATGTTAAGTTGTAAAAAAATAAGTGTAATCCTTCTGCCAGAGGCTATCATTCAAAATTCAACTAAATATCAAGAAATATTCAGTGTCAATATATCAACAATACATTCAAAACAGCAGGACCATTAAAAACATCCAATCCATTCCCAAAAGGTTCCTTTCCATTTTTTCCAGTGCCAGTTGTCAGTTTTTCCGTTGAAAGTGCTAAGTCAACAATTCTCCTCAAAACCTCAGCAGAGCCTTGATGAACCTTGGACTCTGTTGAAGTCAGCAGCCCCATCCTTTACATTTTGATGTGGGATGGGACATACTACTACCCATGTGGGTACAGAGGGAGGGACAGGAGACTGAGTGCTTCTCAAGGGCCCATCCACAGCAACCAAACTATGCTCCCCAGTTACAAACTTATTAATGGCCCAATCTTGATATAAACCAGTTTGGTCTCGTGTAATAGACAGAACCAAACCCCGTTTTAGCTCCATTTCTGACCTGTGCCACAGCTCTGGCCTGTCTCCTATAGCCTACACGGGCTCTAGACCCCCTTGTTCTTACACCTGTTAACGTCCAAGCTTCTGCTTGTTCCATCTTTCAAACTGGTTCTTTCACCACGCTTTCCCGGGGGTGGGAAATCCGCGACCGCTGCCCTGCCAGCAGGGAATGCAGCTTTCACAGCAGCTAGGAAGTCTCAGCTCAGAATACAGCCTCTGATAGCAGAGTGCCCCACACCTTCCAAACGCTTCATCAGAGATATTAGGCAACCCAACAGTCTGGGTTACATCAAGTTTCCCAGCCTCCTAGCAGCAAACTGCATTGAAACGGATCGTAAAGAAACAGACACACTGGGCAGGACATTGCGTCGACTCTGATCCTGGCCCCTTACACACGACAAAGCCTTCCGCGTCTGTTTCAGAAAGACGCTGCGCCTCTCACAGCGCATCCACCCCGCACAGCCACCGCAAAGCGGACTGGCTCCGATTTCACCGGAACGGTTCCATACCGCACACAGCGCTCGGCTCCGCCGGTCGCCTCGGAAGCTTGGGGCCGGACGAGTCCCTCCAGTTCTACGGCTCTTCGCCAGGGGCGGACGTCTGATTGGCTGCTGGGTGTGTTCCGCCTTTGGACAAGAGGCAGCCTGGGTTAATTACCAGGGTTAGAGACCAGGCAAGGCGCGCTCTACGGGCTTGTCTACCTTAGGCACTGGACCGAGAGGGAGCGATCGAGCCAGCAGGGGGCGATTTATCCTGTCTAGTCTAGACACGATAAATCGACTGCTGAGCGCTCTCCTGTCCACTCTCCAGTACTCCACCAGGGCGAGAAGCGCAGCCGTTGACTTACTGCAGTGAAGACACCGCAGTGGGTAGATTTAAGTACGTCGGCTTCAGCTACGTTATTCATGAAGCTGAAGTTGCGTGACTTAGGGTGTCTTCACTACCAGATGGATCAGCAGGCAGCGATCGATCCAGCAGGGATCGATGTATCGTGTCTAGTCTAGACATGATAAATCGATCCCCGAGCGCTCTCCCGTTGACTCCTGTACTCCAGTGCTGCAAGGCGCGCAGGCAGAGTTGACAGGGGAGTGTCAGCAGTCGACTCACTATAGTGAAGACACTGCGGTAAGTCGATCTAAGTACGTCGACCTCAGCTACGTTATTCACATAGCTGAAGTTGTGTAACTTAGATCGAGTACCCCCCCCAGTGTAGACCAGGCCTTAGCTTGTCCCCCCCCCCCCCAGCGTAGACCAGGCCTAAATCCCATGGACTACATGAAGGCTGAATAACTCGTTGGCTGTAAAGGTGCTGGTGCAAGGCTCTATAAGGGAGGGGAATTGATCTAAGTTACGCAACTTCAGCTACGTGAATAACGTAGCTGAAGTCGCCGTAATTAGATCTACTCACCGCGGTTTCTTCACTGAGGTAAGTCGATGGCTGATGCTCTCCCGTCGACTGCGCCTCTCGCCCTGGTGGAGTACCGGAGTCAATGGGAGAGCACTTGGCGGTTGATTTATCGTGTCTAGACTAGACACGATAAATCAACCCCCGCTGGATCAATCGCTGCCCGTTGATCCAGCGGGTAATGTAGACAAATCTGCATTGCTACTGCTATCTGCGGGGGACAGCTGTCTGTACTATTGCAATGCCCTGTAACAAACATTACCAAGGCAGTTCATGGTCACAGGGAAGCAGTCGTCCTGAAAGTAGGGGAGGTGGACAGTACCAGTTCCTGTTCAAATGCTAAGCCAGCTCTGAACTGAGCTCCCAAGTAGAGGCAGGATTATCTTGTGGTTAAGGCAGTGGAGTGGGACTCAGGAGATCTGGCATCAGTTCCTGGCTCTGCTGCTGATTTTCTGTTTGATTGGGGCAGGTCACAATCAGGCTGTGGCTCAGTTCCCATCTATAAAATGGAGATAATAATCCTTTCTTGTGCATTGTCTATGTGGATTTTGAACTCTTTGGAGAAGGACTCACTCATACCTGTTTTTACAGCACCTAGCACAATGTGGCTGAAGCCTCTCTAGGCACTACTGCAGTACAAATCAGTCAAGGAAGATCTAGGTTGTCCTGGCTCATGTGTCAGTAGTTCTCTAACACACACAGTGAGTCTGTCTTTTCTACTCAGTGACATTGTGACGCATGGCTAAAAGGAGTTAAACATCCTGCAAAATAAATAACCCTCAAAAGACATGTGGGGAGATAATGTTTGTGATTTTGTGTATTTACATATGTATGAGTAGGGTCGACAATGTAATCAACAGTCCCTGAATATGCTGTATTCTGATAATTCAGAGGTAAAAAAAAAATCCTATTATTTCAATGAATTGTAAACACGGGATATCTTGGTATTCATCTCTCTTTGAAATGTGCTGTGAATGGTGGAGGAACAAGCAAATTGCTTTATGTTAATTCTAGGGCTGTCAAGTGATTAAAACAATTAATCGCGATTAATCACGCTGTTAAACAATAGAATACCATTTATTTTAAATATTTTGGATGTTTACTAAATTTTCAAATATATTAATTTCAATTACAACACAGAATCCAAAGTGTACAGTGCTCACTTTATATTTATTTTTGATTACAAACATTTGCACTGTAAAAAAAACAAAAAAAATGTATTTTTCAATTCACCTCATACAAGTACTGTAGTGAAATCTCTCTACCATGAAAGTTGAACTTACAAAAGTAGAATTATGTAAAATAAAAACTGCATTCAAAAATAAAACAATGTAAGACTTTAGAGCCTACAAGTCTACTCAGTCCTACTTCTTGGTTGGCCAATCACTCAGACAAACAAGGTTGGTTACAATTTGCAGGACATAATGCTGCCTGCTTCTTGTTTACGTCACCTGAAAGTGAGAACAGGCGTTTGCATGGCACTGTTGCAGCTGGCGTTGCAAGATATTTATGTGCCAGATGTGCTAAAGATTCATATGTCCCTTCATGCTTCAACCACCGACATGCTTCCATGCTGATGATGGGTTCTGCTTGATAATGATCCAAAGCAGTGTGGACTGACACATGTTCATTTTCATCATCTGAGTCAGATGCCACGAGCAGAAGGTTGATTTTCTTTTTTGTTGGTTTGGGTTCTGTAGTTTCCGCATCAGAGTGTTGCTCTTTTAAGACTTCTAAAAGCATGCTCCACACCTCGTCTCTCTCAGATTTTGGACGGCACTTCAGATTCTTAAACTTTGGGTCGAGTGCTGTAGCTATTTTTAGAAATCTCATATCGGTACCTTCTTTGCGTTTTGTCAAATCTGCTGTGAAAGTGTTCTTAAAACAAACATGTGCTGGGTCATCATCTGAGACTGCTATAACATGAAATATGTGCAGAATATGGGTAAAACAGAGCAGGAGACATACAATTCTCCCCCCAAGGAATACAGTCACAAATTTAATTGACACATTATTTTTTTAACAAGCATAATCAGCATGGAAGCATGTCCTCTGGAATTGTGGTTGAAGCATGAAGGGGCGTATGAATGTTTAGCATATCTGGCATGTAAATACCTTGCAACGCTGGCTACAAATGTGCCATGCGAACGCCTGTTCTCACTTTCAGGTGACATTGTAAATAAGAAGCAGGCAGCAGTATCTCCAGTCAATATAAACAAACTTGTTGTCTTAGCGACTGGCAGAATAAGAAGTAGGACTGAGTGGACTTGTAGGCTCTAAAGTTTTACATTGTTTTGTTTTTGAGTGCAGTTATGTAACCAAAAAAAAAAATCTGCATTTGTAAGTTACACTTTCATGATAAAGAGATTGCACTTCAGTACTTGTATGAGGTGAATTGAAAAATACTATTTCTATCACTTTTACAGTGCATATATTTGTAATAAAAAATAATATAAAATGAGCACTGTGCACTTTGTATTCTGTGTTGTAATTGAAATCAATATTGAAAATGTAGAAAAACATCCAAAAATATTTAATAAATTTCAATTGGTATTCTATTGTTATAAGTGCGATTAATCACAATTAATTTTTTTATCATGATAAAAAAATTTTAGTTAATCGCGTGAGTTAACTGTGATTAATTGACGGCCTAGTTAATTCATTTAGCTAAGTACCGGTGATGGACCTCCTTCAAAGTCATCCGAATTACCTTTTGTTCCCTGAGGAAATCCCAACTTGTCAAAAGACATGAAATTGTATAAAAGATACTTGGGTCCTGATTCTGTCATCTCAGATCTGCTCAGGCTTCGTCAGGGGAAGTTTCAGTCGAAAGACTGAGGTCCCAGTTACGCTGATACGCCCCGAATATGATATTTGGACATTGGACTATAACCTATGAACTAGTTCTGAAAGAACTCTTTGCAACGACGAAGCTCACCATCTTTGCTATGAATCTGCACCTCAATTGAACTGAACTCATGTCTGTATGTATATTGATCTTTTAACCATACTCTCTCTTTTGTTTTTTAATACATTTTAGTTTAGTTAATAAGAATTGGCTATAGTGTGTATTTGGGTAAGATCTGAAATATTCAATAACCTGGGAGGTAATGTGTCCGATCCTTTGGGATTGGTAGAACCTTTTCTTTTATATGATGAAATAAGATTTACAGAAATGTATATCATATTTGACGTGGGTACCTGGATGGAGGTCTGAGGCTGGATCACTTTAAGGCAGGGGTGGCCAACCTGAGCCTGAGAAGGAGCCAGAATTTACCAGTGTACATTGCCAAAGAGCCACAGTAATACATCAGCAGCCCCCCATCCGCTCCCCCCACTGCTCCCAGCGCCTCCCGCCCACCGGCTGCCGATGAGCGCCTCCTCCTCCCTCCCCACACCTCCCGATCAGCTGTTTCGTGGCATGCAGGAGACTGAGGGGGAGGGGGAGGAGTGAGGGCATGGCAGGCAGAGGGGAGGGGGCAGGAAGGGGTGGAGTGGGGGCAGGGCCTGTGGCAGAGCCAGCGGTTGAGCAGTGAGCACCCCCCGGCACATTGGGAAGTTGGCACCTGTAGCTCCAGCCCCGGAGTCGGTGCCTATACAAGGAGCCACATAGTAACTTCTGAAGACCGCATGTGGCTCTGAAGCCACAGGTTGGTCACCTCTGCTTTAAGGGAACTGTGTTGTTTGGACTTCTGAGTAACCAGTAAAGTAATAAAGAAGCTGTTTTATGCTGGCTTGGTAAATCTAAGTATTGGAATATCCACCAGCTTTATGAGGATTGTCTGCCCCATTCTTTGCAGTTCACCCTAATTGAGTGACCGTAGTTGGCTCCCCACTAGGACCCTGCTCACAGACATCATACATCAGTAGCTCATCATGGGTATGGAGTCTCCTAATTTTGTCAGTTATCAGATTCCTGAAAGACTCAGAGTTCATTTCCTTGATGTTAACATACAGGCAGGCAGTATGGGTTTACGGATATCAAATCCCTGTGTTGAATCCAGGGGAAATTCCCAGGCCAATTTTGAATTAGTCTGTGGCAAAAACAATATGAGGGTGAAAGCCTCGGATTTGGGAGATATGGGTTCAATTTCCTAAGCCCCTACAGACTTCTTATAATAGAACCTCGGGCAAGCTACTTAAGTCTCTCTCTGCCTGTTTCCGTTCTGTACAATGCGGATAACAGCACTTTCCTACCATCCAGCGGCATTAGGAGGACAACTACATTAAATATCATGATACTACAGTAATGGGGGCTATATACCTAACAGCCAGACTGAGGCACTTGCAGGTTCATCCCCTTTTCTAAACTGACTGAAGACTCTGGGGACTCAAAAGTCTGTTGCAAATCTGTTTCCTTAATCTTTCACCAGCCAGCTGGGGGCACGGATTAGTGTTCACATCGCACTCCCCATCAGTACCCAGCCAAGGCCGGGAAAGCTAATGATCCAACCAGCGGACCAAATTCAGTGATGTGTCCTGGTCACGTGCCACCTGAGGCATGTTGTGTATACGCTAAGACCAGTCACTTGTGATGTTGACAGCATAGAATATGGACTTAAATGATTACTAATACTGTACTTGCCAGTAATCTTGAGCCTACCTGAGGCCCAAATTTCTAAAAATGTCAGGCAGAATCCTGAGAATTTTGTGGAGTAACCCTAACAAGCCAGGAGCTAATTAAGTGGGTAGGAAGATAAACCAGCCACACTACTATGTGATAAGCAGCACTATGGCTAACTTTTTTTCTTTCTTATTATGTGCTCAGTAATTGAGGGTCTATGTAATAAGCAGATTGTTATATTTGATTCAAATCTTAATGATGTATTAGCAGGTAAAAAGAGATGTAATAAATATGATCCAGCTAGTAAGTGACCTACAATTGTGCCCTTTCACATTTGAAGAAGTTTCATTGCCAAAGCAACCTTAAACTATCATGTGTTACAAGTTGCTTGGATAATACTATTTTCAATAGGAATGTGATCAAGGTCAGATACCCAATTGATAATTAAAAGGTATTAAAATATATTTGTTTTATAGTTCTGTTACACTTTGCACATTAATACTGAGTTAAATTAATTTTTAAAACTTTATAAGCATCATTAATCATCTTTATTTTGCTTTCTGTAATTTCTTATAGTCTCAAATCCCCCCAGCCCAGGGATGAAAAAAGGCTAAAAAATGTAGAGCACTTTTAAAAATCCCAACTACAACTCCTGCTGACTACAGTGGAAGCAGAAATGCCAACACTGAGTGCTTGAAAATCATACCCTTTATGAACGAGGTTAACACAAGTCCCAAAGACAATTCTGTGAATTGGTATGGTGTCCCTATAACAAATCTGAAGCATCTTGTATATCTGGGATATGTCCTTTAGAGTGCCAAAGTGTTCAAATGCAGAGTACACATCTAGTCTAGTTCAAGTGACTGGTTAAATTTGACCCCACATATAGGTTTTGTGAAAACAAGCTTTAACAATACTTTAAAATTTTACTCACGTACCAGACTCTCTCCCTGAAGATGAGTATGTTTTTGCTTTTGAAATCTCAAAGGAAAACTTAAATAATAAAATAATAAAAAACATTCCCTGCAATGATTACAACCTCCATGATGCAGCATTGAGTTTGTGAGAACAAGAAAGTGAAGTTGATTAGAAACAAAAGTGAAAAGGACTCATAAGGAGAAATGCAAACACCCCCTCCAAATTACGAGCATGAATTTTCTGAAGTAAACCAGATTTTAAGAATTCTTTCTTTAGGTACTCTAAGATGTTATTTCTAATGTTAGGGGCATTTATTTTAAAATGTAGTTTTTAATCTGAGTTCCCTCCCTTTAATTTAGGAGAAGGAAAGATGAATCTCAGAGGTATTTGCCATAAGAGAGGGAGGGAAGCAGTCCTTTGCTTATTTTTTACTACTTCTGAGCTGTTCAGTTCACTGCAGACAGAGTACTCCATACACAAAAGTTGCAGTTTGCACTGCCAGTGATTTAATGTATAACAGTTCCCAAATTTTAAGAGAAATATCCTTGCCTCCTTTTTATAAGGAATTATGCTGGCATTTTAAACACATTATATGTGATTTGTTTTAAAACAGATGGTTGCATACAAGTAGTGTGATACAATTTTCTTTATTAAAAATAATTTACAACATCAGTAACATTTTATGCACAATTGTCAGCAAATGAACTTTGTCTCAAGATAATATTTCTATACAATACTTAACATTATTGAACTTAAAACTGTTATACTGTTTTGTTGGCTTTAAACAGCAGACACTGATTTGCAGTTGCTTAAATGTGATTAATATACATTTTGTTTCATGTCCCTATATTTATGTGTAAAATTTATAAACATCAACACTATCCCAAAGTTTGGGGGGAAAACATTTAGAAAAATCAAAATAAGGTTCTTTTCCAAATCAAACTGAAGAGAAAATTCTAAGTTAAATATGTCTAACACTTGAAGAGTCACTTTGTTACTTTTTCCCTCCTATGCTTTAAAATACAGGAAAGAGAGCTTATTGAACATTGTATTTTCTATGGTCAAAGCAGTCCTCTAATTGGACTGTATCCTGCCACTGCTGTGAGATGGATGTCATTTAATCGGGCTATCACATGTCAAACTACTAGATCCTAGCACTATGTCAAAATTAATTTGTTTCCCCTGCTGCTGTGTTGAGAGAGTGTTATGTAACGCCTGTGATCACATGCACGTGATGCGGGGACAGGGGAAGACAGCCAAGCAAGTTCCTTCATTTCTACAGCAGTTTGCTAATTTGTGACAAGCAAAACAGATAGGTGCATTTATGGTGCCATTTCTCTCAGCATTCACCATGCTTCAAACTTGTGGGCACTGAGGACCTGATCCAAAGTCAACTGAAGTCTATGAAAAGATTCCCATTGACTTCAATAGGCTTTGGATCGGCCCTAGTGAAATAGCAATGGCAGGACCTAAACTATGAAAACAAAGCTTACTTTGAAGCATTCATAATATTCTTTCACTGATTTTAAAGCATAAGAGCAGCAGAATTAAAGCAGTCACTACAGGACTGATATTGGAATGCCTCAACAGAATTTACTTGTTTTAATGTTGGAAAAACTGTAGGTTGATAAATGTCTCGTTAAATTGCATTTTCTGTCACAATATTGATTTACTTCTGGTGTGTCTTATATCACTTCTCTTGAGTATTTTACTGCTGCAGCAACAAGTGTTTTATTGCAAGACTGCAGACGTTGGGAGGTTGTGTGCTGAACTCAAGCAATGGTAGTTGGACAAGAGAGATGTTTAAACTAAACTCTTTTATGCCAGACAACAGGATTTCCACTTGCTCCCCAATAATGAACACACATTCCCCTTCACTTGAACCCAGAGAAAATATACCACTCAGCTGGAAAACAGAGTGAGATTAAGATAGGCCAGTTTTATACAATAAACAAGATTTGCTCCTCAATCACAACTGTCATTACAAACGTCCAAGATAGTGGATCTTTGAATACTTAATTCACACAGCAGTCATACAGCTGAGTAATTTTTGTCTTAAATGTATTAAATTAATTTACTAAGCAGTGGCAATTGTCAATGGTTTTTCTCTCTGCTAAAAGAAAGCACAGCTCAGCTGGTAAAGTGTAGTAAAAGATTACACAGGATTTTGGAATTTGTATAGAAAAACTTTCCTTCTTCAAAAAGCATATTACACACAAAGGTGTTTAAATGCCACTAGGGTTGTGACATAAAATGAAATAGCCAAGGAATTCAAAGTTCAGTTTGAGAGCTATGTTATCTCATGTCATGAAAATTACCACCACCTGAAAGTGCTACAAGTTTGCCAGTTTTAACCATGTCTTTTCAGGGCTTTGTCAAAACTGTAACATGGTTTAAACCGGATTTTTTTAAAATTACATTTTCATGTAAAAACTTGAAAGGTATTTTTATGCCCTATATTTTTTGACTGAAAGACCACTACAGTCTATTGCCTGAGTATACGTTAGTAATTTATATTAAAATGCAACCCCCTATCTATGCAATAAAGCTGAAATTGTTCTCTTAAGAGTTTTGATATACATGTTATTTGCAGTAGAAATCCTGAAGCATAATTATGGAAATAATTTACTGGGCATGTGCAGTGGACTAGCGAATATTTAATGATAATAAATGTTATTTCTCTCCCAAAAGGAACTATAAACCATAATAGATAATCACAAGCCAATTTTTAAAATATAATTTGAAAAGAGCTTCAAGAGGGAAAAAAATCTGAAATTCTGATTTATACAAGTGATTTAAAAATCGTTATAATTTAAAAGTTGTAAAATGTTTTTTTAAACTAATGAAACCAAATAAGTTCCTGTGCTGAGACAGTATATTTCCAATTGTAAACTCATGGAAAATAGGCTTTTATCATGGAAGTGCTGACACAACCAAAACTACAGCAGCTCAAATGGCAATGCCAAAACAGCTAGCTTTGGTTAGAAAACTGGGATCTTAAGCAGAGTTCTGGTGTCATGGGAAGAGAAGAGTATTCAGAGCACACATTAGAAGTTTTAAAAGACAATGTGGTTATCTCAGCCATGTAATGCTTTACAATGTAATTTAAGAGGAACAAAACATAGTAATTGTAGGCCACACTTAAAAGCAAAGAAGAAAATCTAAAAGCCTAGTACATTTTTTAAAAGTAGGTTTTCACAACTCAGCTTGTCAGTACTTTGGTTAGCGACATTGCAAACAGTACACATTAACTCCCAGTGTCACACAAGGGGGACAACCATGCTGCTCCAGTTACAGCAAAGATGGGCAAGCTGCCCACTTGAGGGACATAGGAACTTGCCCAAAGTTTCAGAGCTGCATCTTACTTCCATGAAATAGCATTTATTGCAGCCATCCTCATTTTTAAATACAGAGGTGTGGCCCATGGAGACTTCATATCCCCAGTGTACAATATTTCATCTTACTCTGAGTGATGTTTGATCTGGATCAGATGGAGCACACCATCTCCACAGTGAAGGTAAAGAGAGCCACGGCCTATGTTACAGAACTCTTTGGGCTTTGTGTGGACCTTCTTTGGTCAACCCACAATTTAAAGGATAATGAATTCAAATCTTCGGGTCTGTATTCTTAGCTACTACAATGGAAGAATCCATCTCTCTTGCCTCTAACTTTCCATACCATCTGCTACCCTTAAACCAACAAATAGCAGTACACAGATTTACAGGTGAAAACTAAGTGAAAACAACTGCAGGAAGAGTCTTCTTACAGAATAATCTTCAGCACAATTCAGTTTCGGATTTCACATCCTTTATTTACAAAATGGTGTGATAAAATATCCCCCCCATACTTACAGCTTTCTGTCACAAAACACGTATGTTGATTTTAGCAATGTTAATAGCACCATTCGAATATTATTTAAAATCAGGAAGGATCTTGTTGCGGTCACTACAATGATTCACAATCTTCTACATCCATGGACGAAATAACTTTGAGCGGACTGGGACTGTTTGCAGTTCCATACTATGGATTCCCGGGTTCACACAAGGCATTTTCAGAATTACCAGTTAAGCAAGGTATCCATATAGTCAGTAGCTACTATAAGAATCTTCGAGCCACATAGTTTAGAATTCCACCATGTTTATATATTGTTGTTTCCACATCATTTTCAAATGAGGCAATCACACTGAACACTTTGCCAGTGTTTGTCTTCAAAATAAAAAACAAGAACAATTAGTGTTAATTACTTTTAAAACTTGTCTCCAATTTTTGAACTCATACTCTACCCACAAACCATAAATGAGACAGACAAAAACTCAATTTGCATATGCCAACCATTCCAGATATTCGCATTGCTAAAGCCAGGATTAAGTTTTATATTAGTGCACAATTTTAGATAATTTTGGGGAGCATATTGTGCTGCATTCTCTGCTGGAAGTAGGAGTGATTTTCCTGTGGCTGTGCAAAGTGTGTCATTGTTGGCATTGAACACGATGTCTAGGTGGAAAGGAATCATGCAGACTGTTGCTTTAATCCAGGTTATGTGAGTGGGATTTGATTAAACTTTAATTGGCTTTTAACAAAGTTTCTGGGTTGGGGGAAAATAGAAGTGATTAGGGGCTGCACATGCAGACAAGTAACAGAACAAGAAGGCAACTATAATTATATGTACTTTCAAGATATTCTGGCAAATTATGTTCACTAGCAGTTTAAGCAGAAGGCAAGACTATGTTTGCTTTTTCAAGTAAATCAGCATATTACGTCATAATTCCAATTGTCTGCACCTTGAAATAGAGATGTTATATTTTAGAAATACCTTAATATCCAATGTGATTCCTGGAAACAGCTCTTGAGGAAATGATACAGAAAACTGTTCTTTGCCAGTAAGGCCCAAAACGTTTGCATTTTCCCCTGGAAGGAACTGAAGTGGAGCTATGCCAATTCCAATCAAATGACCTTTATGAATCTTCTCGTAGCTTTCAGCTATAATTGCCTTAACACCCTATAAAATGTAAATAAAATAATTGGTTTCCAATTTCAGTCCAGCAGTCTGCATAATAATGAAGTTTAATGAAAACAACCATTAAAATAAACACCAAATATTCTTCTGATCAACCCAGAGGCAGCGACTTCCAGACTCCTGTATCGTAAGCTGGTGGAAGTCTGGTTTATTGGACATGCCTTGTTATTGGCTCTGCAGTGTTAGCAAGGGTAAAATGCAGTAACAACTTATTTTTGGAACTAAAACAAGCAGATGGAAGTGAATAAACCCAGGAAGCAGACCAGTGCAATAAGGTGGTGTCATTTTTAGTTATTTTTCAGAACATTACTGAAACTGAAATCTATTAGTGGTGCAGGACCGAACACTGTTCACCAAGAGCTTCAGAGTCCACTGTTATTTTGTAGGAATTAGGGGGATCTTTTGACAGTTGAAGACAAAAGGAAACATTTCTCTGAGAGTTTAAAAAAATGTTTATCTGAAGCTGCTGAGATGCATGGAATTCTAGATGCTTTCCCAGAGAGATGGAGAATATAGATGGGCAGGGAGCAAGTGACACGGAAAGAGGTATATGATAAATGCAGTTTATCAGAATAGTCTGCAATGTATCCCATGGCTGTCACCACCACATGCACAAACTAAACAGAGAAAACCATCAAAAATGCAGAGCATTGGTAATGAGAGCATTAGTTTGTCTGGATGTTTTCCTTTCTTGAGGAAGAGTTGCACTTTTACAATATCAGCTGAAAATTGGTGGTGATCTAGCTCACTAGTGAAATTCAACTCCAAATAATGGTGCACAGCCTTTCCACTCACAAGACTGCAAAATGTGGATTGAATTTAAAAATGAAAATCAAACATTTAAAAAATATGAACATAATTTTTAAATAAAGCTTCCAGGGGGAAAAAAAGGGCAGCAAGTTCCTCTTTTTGCTTGAAAAACATTAACAGAGACTAAAATGGGAGAGCGATGATTCTGGGGAATTGACGGGAGAGAATGAAACTTTTAAAAGTTTAAACTAAATTTAAGAAACTACATAAAAGGTAAATGATAATTAATAGGCTAGCCAACCTCAATGTACTTTTTACCCTAGTTACTTATACTGCTGCCAAAGCAAGCACACAAAAATAACTGCCTGGTTCTTACCTTACCTACTACAAAACCTGACCTTCATTCCCACTAACCCCTATGAGAGCTGGGGGGGGGGGGGGTAATACAGAGCACCTCCACAGGACAGGGGACCTAGACCAATAGTATATGTGTGTGTGTGTCATTTATCTAGCTAAGTCTGGAATCTCTTATGTTGGATCCCCATTTTGTGGGTCAAACCTGATAAATTATACATTTCTGAAATTTAATAAGCTGGTCCTGTAACCACCTGTTCCCTTCTATGCAGATCCTACCAAGGAAAAATTACAGGGTATACATTTTCAAGCAAACAATATTTTGCAAATATTTAAATTTAAACTGAAGACAGCTTCTAACATGAATTGATGGTTAAAGACATCTTCTTAGAACAATACATTTGAAACTAACTTCATGAGAATATAACAGTACCAGTAAAAAAGGCCCCTTTGCAGTCCAGTCTCTTGAGCTACCCAGTCCATACTTCTTCCCTGCTAAAATAATCAAAGGAATGCCTTCTTTCTGGTACAACTCTGCTGCTTCAAACACATCTAGCTGCAGGAAAAAAGAAAGTGAAATCATTAGACAAGCTCTAATCCATAGCTCTTAATTGAGTCATTTGAACAAATACATGCTCACCGTTTGTCCTGATGGGAAATGAACTGTTTTTGGAGCTGGTTTTCCTATGAATTTATTCAAAAGCTTGATATTTGCAAAGGTACCTCTGGTCATCACAGCATCATTACCTCTTCGAGCTCCGTAAGAGTTGAATTCACGAGGTGTGAGGCTACAAATATCAGAAGACAGTATTTAATATTCAACAGAAAGTCTACTTGTATTGTTTTGGAGGGTTTTTACCATTAGGTGGTATAGAGCACTAGCTAATGAACGTTACAACTGTAACTGAACTGAGTTTTAAGTGGCTTTTTGGTGACAATCTAGAGGACTAATTTTCTAACAAATGTGGGTTAAGCAGTCTATAGAAGAAATCAACATGAGCAGTATCTGCAAGTTCTAGTCTCACGAGTTGGCAGTGAAGGTGAATTCATTTTTACTTCTACGGAGTACCCTTCATTTAGACTGAGGGAGATAGTCATGGGCAAATAGTGGGCACCGGAAGCCATTATTTTGAGATATTTGGCTGATAAACTGGGGTTTGTTGGTGCAGTACAGAACAATTAGTCCGTGTAAAGTGCTACCAAATGGAAGGTCTGATTCTGTGAGGAGCTCTGCACCTCCTGTGAAAAGCTGGGTACCCTCAGACTTCACTGGGAGTTAAGGGTGTTCAACATCTCACTGTATTGGGTCCAGAACTGTTCATTTATTTGAGAGATGAATCAACATCAAACCTTCAGCCAAATTCACATTCTTACAGGCGCAATTCAGTCTTTAAACGAGGCATGTTACAAACAAGCTGGTCTCTGATGTGTTCTGTGCGTCTATTTGCCAGTCTGCTCTCTTGGCCAAAGACAATAATTTTGCAACAGCAGTGGAGTAAGCAATTATCCCTATACTGTGTTCAATACCCATCAAGTGAAGTGAAAGCAACATTATCATTTCTTATGTAAAATCAATGGACAGAGACTAGAACATTAGCACAAGACTAGTGCTATCTGCTTTGTAAATTAACAATTCATCTATGTTTTGAGATGGATTTGGCAGCAGAGCATTATCCTTTTACAATGGTCTATCTCATCGATGTGATATTTTAAAATAGATTTCAGCTGTTCAGAAGGCAAAAGAAATTTCAAATACATTTCTGGGGATGGCCTACAATCACAGCAATGACAGATTACACTTTAACCAGGACATACACAATTAATTTCTCTAACGCATAATGGCATTTACAGAACAAAGCAATTTTTGATGATCAGTTATTTATATGGTAAATTAAGTTCCCCACTGAGACAAAAAATAAAGCAGATTCATTTACTTGATAAAATATACGTAAGGCCCTTCGTTTTCAGTTTTTATTTTATTTTTATTTAATTTTTCCTGGGAATTTGTTTATTACCACAACAACAAAAGCAGGTGAAAAATCAGTGCAAAAATATTATTTATTTTTCTGGGTAAATATAGGGGTTTATTTTGCTGGACAGAAAGACGGGGGGAAATTATTCAGTAGAATAATGCTTTGAATTCCGTTCATCAATGTGGTTTGCTGCAGGACTAAAACAGAACTCAAAACACATCACCTCTGAGTTTAAGAAAATAATACATCTCTTTATCCCCAAATAAAACTTTTCATTTGAATAAACAGTTTACTGTTGTAGGGTTAGAACTATTACCTATAAATATTTACATTTAATAATTGGGCCACACCATTTGCAGCGCACGCACTTGACTTCATCCTTTTCTCCTTTTGAATACTTCCTTGTGTTCTGAAACATATTCTGATAGATTTTTATTTTCTTTCCACTTTAGTGTGTCAAATCTTTAAACCGTTATCTGCTAACGGCTTGAAATGTGTACGTGGTGGGTGTGAGATTCATCAGTACATTCAGATGCGCACAAACTTCAGAGCTTGCGTGTGTGCCTGTTTTATTGTGTGTATCTTCTAGACTAATACATAGCCTTACTTCAACAGGCAGCTTTGCATATATATACAAACTAATGTATTATCGTAATACATATATCTCATGCAATGTATTGTATTTTCCTAATAAAACAAGGTTTTTAAAATATATTTGAAGATACAAAAGTAGGATGAAAATCAGAAAAAAATGAATAATACTTTTTGTAAAACCCAGGAGATTTTGAGTAAAAAAATTGGTTTAAACTGAAAATGAAGGAGCTTAAATATATGCTACGATCCATACCCTTTGTTTGTCAGATACTTAGCAGCGGCGCTATTCCTTGCAATGCTTCCAGCAGGTGATATGTGATCTGTAGTTACAGAATCTCCCAAATATAGCAAGACATGGGCATTTTCAATTGGTTGTAGTGAAACTGGCTCTTTGGCCTATTAGGGGGAGAAAAAAAGAAAAAAGAAAATACATACATTTCCCCCAGGATTCCTAGCACAAATCATATTTAAACTGGTTTGTTCATGACAAAAATGGAGCATCCATCCACAAGCTCCATTCATTCCAATGGGGTGAACACCAGTTAGAGACAGTTAGATATGGTTAATGCTACACAACTTGATCAGATACAACCAAAGCTTATTGAAACACAACTTTCCCCTTGGTTTAGTATTCAACACTTCCCAAAATATTATTTTAGATGGAACCACTGTACTTACAAGCTTATCAAAAAAAGAAGGACATCGGATATATGTGGACTTCAAATCCCATGGAAACAAAACTGACTCTGGTGCTTCCAGAAAATTCCATCGCTTATTGCCTTTCTACAAAAGGAAAGTATATTAGCCAATTAGACTATCAGGGAAACTGATTTACAATTATCTTATACAGTCTTAAAGCAAAAACTTTGATAACCGTTTTTTTTTCTGAGGTTGTACTATATTGTGGGAGATACCATCATAATGTAACGTATATACTCGATCATAAGCCGGTTCGTTTATAAGCTGACCCCCCCAACAGGGATAAGTAAAAATGGAAAATTTTTATGACCTGTTCATAAGCCGACCCTATAATTCAGGGGTCAGCAAACTTTGGCTCCCGGACCATCAGGATAAGTTGCTGGTGGGCCGAAATGGTTTGTTTACCTCGAGCATCCGCAGACACAGAGGTAAACCTAAGTAAACAAAGCGTCCCGGTGCGCCAGCTGCTTACCCTGACGGGCCTGGACAGCAACTGGTGGGGAAATTTTTTGGGGGGGAGAAGCTGGGGGTCAGGAAAGTAACCCGTGACCATCCCCCACATGACCCCCACCCCTAGCCCGGGACCCCCACACTCTCCCCATCCCATCCCTTCCCATCTTATCTGGGGAGGGCCAGGGGAGGATGTCTCTGGCCTGGCTGGAGCTGCTCCGGCGGGCCAGACTGGGCGGTGTGGCTGCAGCATGTTCCAGCGGGCTGGGATGGGCTGCTTCGGAGGCTGGGGGGAGAGCAGCGTGGCCAGAAGCGGAGAGACTCTGGCCCCGCCTCCTCCCTTCTGGCTCTGCTGGCTGTGCTGCCTCTCCTTGCTCCCTCTGTTGGGGGGAGGGGCTGTGTCCCACCTCTCCCTCTCTATACCCATTCATAAGCTGACCCCCTTCTCTGGTGCTTCCCTTTTTTACTAAAAAAAAATTCGGCTTATGAACAAGTATATACGGTACACTGTTTAAGAACCCCAGTATAATAGAATACAGGTGGCCATATCTTCGTCACTTAATCTTAGTTACGGTATCAGAACCCTCCATACAGGCTGCTGTTTCAACCAGAAAATACAGTAAAGCTATCCAGAAATGCACTGTTTTCTAATCTATTTAAAATGACAGACCTATCTTACCTCCATTTTTTCTTTCAGTTCTTTAAACATGGATGATATCACATACTCCTCCTCAACTTGCTGAAGTTCTTCTCGAGTGGGCCAAACATCATGCAGGTAGATATTTTTGCCATTAGGATCAATGCCTATGTAAAAGTTTTTTTTGTAAGCAAAAACAAACAAACAAAAAACCCCATATCTGTTGAGACTTTATTCAAAGATGCTACAGCTGATTAAAAAATAAGTTACCAGCTAAGTGATTTTTTATTTCTTAGCTGCTAGGAATGAAAAGCATGGTCATTCTTTGTCTAGTACTATAATAATGTAATGCTCTCTGCATGCTCAAATGCCAGTTAAATGAAACAAACGTTGTGAAAAACTAGGGAAATATCTAATTTCCCCCTTCTATCATGAGACAAAATATCTGAGTATAAATAAAAGAAGAGATGAAGTGGTCTAGGGCTGATAGTCCTGTTTCAAAACAGAAAATGCAAAAGTTGCTGCCATTTAAAAGGCAGACATTTTAAGCCAAAACACCCAAAGAAAACCTGGTACTATTCTGAAATATTAGATATAAAGAAATAGTTACCTAAAGGCTCAGTCTGGAAATCTATATTAACAGTGCCTGCTATAGCATAAGCAACTACTAAAGGTGGAGAAGCAAGGTAGTTGGCACGGACACAATCGCAGAGACGGCCTTCAAAGTTTTTGTTTCCAGACAAAACTCCACAAGCAACTAAATCACCCTGAAAGGTAGAAACAAATACATTTCTCAGCACTCCCCACAAACTTATAGGTGCATTAATGACAGTTTGCTTAGATTTCTGTTGTCTTAAAAAAAAAAAAAAAAAAGTTAAAGGCACCCTAAGTACTTATGGAAGCCCCTAAAGGGAAAGGTAATTTGCTCTCTACCACTATTATTCCCACTCTGTCTCCCCAGTCACAGAACTCACTCTTCGTCCTCTCAAGCCAGTCGGACTAGTTCTCCCCTCCTTTTTTCTCGTACTTCTTGTCATCCCAGGCTGATGCCTCTATTACTCCCTCATTGCTAACGGCAGCCTTAAGGACTCAGCAGCTTATAGCACTGACATGGCTAAAGGCAGCTTACCATTTAGCTGTCTAAAAGTTGCTCATGACTTTTTTTTAATATTCCAAAACACATTTGTGCTTCACAGAGTTACTAGATATACAATAAAGTGGCTCATTTCTGTATCACACCCCATTAACCTTGTTTTGCCAATGACAAGAAAATAGCAGAAACTCAGGTTAGTGTATGTATATATCATACACAATATGACTAACTCTTGCAAGAATACACAAACTTCATCTTACAGCTGAGATTTGTGTAGTATAAAGTTGTATTCACTACGACTTTCTTATTATTTCAGACACCAAATTAGTTACTTTATATACTTCATTTGGCATGCAAAGATGCATCTCCAAATGCACTGCAAAATTCCAGCCAAGGACAAAAGTATATTATTTTATACAGATTCTTTTATTTCCTGACCATTTGAGTATAAAAGAATCTGCTACATTGTATATGCCCTGTCATAATCTTTAAGCTGTACCTGTTTTATCGCATTCCGAATGGCTTCTGGCAAGGGAGCAGTGTTTCCAACACATGTTGAACATCCATATCCAACAACCTCAAACCTGTATTGAAAAATTGGAGTAAGTAGCACATTCAATTATTTAAAATGAGGGTTAGTGAAACATTTGAAGCTGAGGGAACTTTTTTTTTTTGTGGCTAACTGAGCATTTTATAGTGAGTACACTGAAAAGAGGTAATAATCCCATTACTTTTCATTTGTCTTGGTGAATTACAAAAAGTCAGGTCTCCAGAGTATCTCCTGATGTATTGCTATTATTTAGTGAAATGTAAGCAAGGACAGTAAAGCTCATGCATAAAACAAAGCTAATACACAGTGTGATTTGAGTCTGATTATTATTGCTACTGAGCAGTCAAAAGTATAGTAGGGGGTCTCAGACAAGCAAACCAGGACATGGTTCTTGTCCTGAAAAAATTACAATCCAAGCCTTCAGTCCTGTGGAGCTCTGTTAAAGAAAATAGGGTTCTGCTCAGGCACAGGAGATCACCTGCACCTTGTAAATTGTATGTGCAGGGGCCAAGGCCTTGATCCAACATACACTTATGTGTATGATTAATTTTAAGCATGCAAGTAGTCCCAAAGTCAATGGGACTATTCACATGCTTAAAGTTAGGCACCTTGCGGAACTGGGGCCAAATCTAAGGACTATACATAAATCCACTTACACATGCACCACTTTTCCCTGTGTCAGTATGAATAAAGAAGTTAAACTTACCCAAGTTTACTGAGGTATGGTAACACTCCACTTGAACTGAGGTAATGTGTAACCATCCCACTACCCGGAGATAAACTTGTTCTTATATAAGGTTTAACCATCAGTCCAGCTTCGACAGCTTTTCTGGCCAAAAGACCTAAACAAAACAATAGTTAAATAAGACTTGTGCATATTTATTGGAAGAGCAATTGGATTTATAACTACCAAGATGGTGTCAGGTAGGTAAATTACTGTGATGAGGGGAAAATAAGGGAAATCACAATTTACTGTTTCTTAAGGAAACTGTTTAAGAGTATATATTTGTAATATTCCTTAGACAAGTAATATAACAAAGTGGTTTTATCAATAATAAGAAGTCATACTTGTTTTCTTATTCAGATCAAGCAGATGCCCATTTTCTTGCCCTTACCTGACAGAAAATCTCTTCTCCATGTTTTAATGGATGCTCTAGTGGTTAGAGCATGGAAGGGTGGTCTGGTCTGGGTTCTATTTCAAGTTCTGTCACTAACTTTTCAATTCCTGCTGTTAAAGCTCAGCTAGCATCTGACTATAGGCTAAACTTCACCCTTTCATTCAGGGACCAAAACCTCTTGACACTATCAATGGTTATGTCGATATCCATAGCCTTTTGAAAGGAGCCCTAAACAGACTGTTTACTTTATGATCTGACATTACCAAATACAAACATATCAGAACTACCTCCAGAGGCATCTAGTTTTTATAGATGTCTGATAAGGCCACAGAAACTTTGAAATTACACAGCACTGTGTACAATAAAGGCCACTTCTCATTAACACAGTTCTCAATACATATAACAGGAATTCAGGCCTAAAAGTACAATGAACAGTGTAACTTTGAGCTAAAAGGTCTGGACACTGGGAATTCCCTGCACTGAGCATTTGCAGAATTGGGTCAAAACTGACGAAGACCATATAAACACCAGATTGCAATAGTGAACCAAAGTTAGTTGTCACCAGTCCCAACATACCTGCGGCAAGCATGACAGATGGATTGCAGTTATTTGTACAACTGATTACTGCAGCAATGACAACAGATCCATGAGACAATCTGTACTCATTTCCTTCATACTCAACAGGCACAATGTCATTTTGTTTCTCAGTAGCAATCTGAAACCCTTTAAAGCCAATCTAGATGACAAAATATATAACAAGTCAAGAACAGAGACAATTCAACAACTATAACAGATTCAACACTTAAACAGATACCTCATCATAGCACGATTATGTGAACCGTCACTTAAGACTCATGTACTCCATAAAAGTGCTTTTCAGTCATATGAGTGGAATGAAATCTAATAGGTTTTCAAAGAAGTCTTCAGAGATGAGTGCAAGGACTCATTTCCCTCAAATGAACAGTGATGCACTCATCCATATACCTTTATAACTGCCATTGTTAATAGTACAAAATGTGTGGCAATAAGTACCTATGTATCAAAAGCGGGATCAAATCTCTAGAGTATTTCCCCCCTTCTTTTAGGGGAATTCCCTTATTTAAAGGAAGAGGCATTCATTCAGGTATATGTAGTTTGCAAAATTAGAAATGCATGTATCATGTGGCAAGGCTCAAGACTATTTTAATATAAACCATAATAGGTCCATTAAAAACAATTCCTCCAGCATCATGTACAAGATATTCTACTCACTAAACCAGGGGTGGGCAAACTATGGCCCGCGGGCTGAATCCGGCCTGCGAGCCGTTTTAAGCCGGCCCACAAGCTCCCGCCGGGGAGCAGGGTCAGGGGCCGTACTACGTGGCTAGGTCCTGCTCCGTCCGGGGCGCTGAGTCGGGGGCTGGACCACGCGGTTCGGCCCCGCTCTGGCTCATACACGCTTCAATGGCTCCCTCCAGTGCTCCAATGGGAGCTGCAGGGTCGGTGCCTGTGGATGGGACAGCGTCCAGAGCTGCCTGGCCACACCTCTGCGTAGGAGCCGGAGAAGGGACATGCCACTGTTTCCGGGAGCCGCTTGAGGTAAGCACCGCTCGGAGCCTGCACCCCGAGCCTCTCCCCACCCCCCAACCCCCTGCCCCAGCCCTGATTCCCCTCCCGCTCTCCAAACCCCTCAATCCCAGCCCAGAGCACCCTCCTGCACCTCAAACCTCTCATCCCCAGTCCCTCCCCCGAGCCCGCATCCCTAACCAGAGCCCTCACCCCCTCCCACACCCCAACCCCAATTTTGTGAGCATTCATGGCCCACCATACAATTTCTATTCCCCGATGTGGCCCTCGGGCCAAAAATTTGCCCACCCCTGCTCTAAACCTAATTAATTACATTTCTTCAGCACTATTTTATAACGGTCTGAAATATAATAAAGATGAGTTAGTCAGACAGGAAGCTGTCAAACCAAGTTTGACTGGGAGAGGATTAAAGATAAACCGGGCCTGGGTCTGTAACATTTAATCTCCCAGAAGTCTTCATGGCCCACCCAGACACACCATTCCCAGTCAGTTCAAACAGCTTCCCTGCGATCATCTATTTTTTTTCACTATCGAGTCTTTGATTTTTCTCCCACATAAGGCAAGCCCACCACAGCTGATTGCTACACACTGTGGGTCTTATCCAAAGCCCACTGAAGCAGTAGACAGAGATTTCAATGGCCTTTGAATCCGACTCTATGCTACTTGCAATTCTACTTCTGACTCAGTGCTGTAACCAGCCCTTCTTGATCCCTGAACTTAACAGTAGATGTTAGGATTGAAAATTCAGCTCCCATTCAAAAGCACTGGAAATCGGAGGCTCAGGGTTGTTAAGGCATGTTCTTTTTTTTTTTCCTCTCTCCTTTTTTTCAAGTTTTGGTTAATTTAACAATTGATTAAAATCAACGGTTATATTAAGCCGGAATAAACTGAATTTACCTCCCAAAAATACTGAGAATCATCATTTCAATTTCAAACAATGAGGCTGATTTGGAGGGATTTTTAACTCATTCATAAGAAATGGCACTGTACAATAATTTTTGCCCCAATTTTGCTTTAAAATAGAAATTCCCAAAAAATCCCACTCATATGCATAACCAATTTAGCAATTAAAAATGACTTAAATGGACAAACTGTAGAAGTTTGGAACACCTGATTGCTTAACTTTTTCACTTTTCTACTTAGTAGATTCTTAGGTCCATAATATGAATTGAGGCTTTTTGCAATTTTTATTCAAATTTTCTACTGTTTGAGGCCCAGTAACATTCCTATGATGGTTAGCACACAGAGCTATGCCCAAGGGACACTCACTGAGGCAGTGAATATTCGTAAAATAAATGCTTCAGATTATGGACTATGACTTTATAAACTATTGTGTTCAGTATGAAAGCCAAAAAATGAGTTACAATAAATCTATCTACCAAACCACTAAAAGCAAAGTTGTACAAACCTTCTCATTTAAGCAGGCTTGGAAATCACTCTTCATATTAGTAATAGCCACTCTATCCTGTGGCCTCTTTGGCCCACTGACATATGGCGTTATAGAACTCAGATCTATTTGTATTATCTGGAAAAGAAAAAAAAAACCCAGTAACACGTGCTAGTAAACATTGCCCAATAGGTAACAGCACATTTAGCCCTAGTTTTTCAAGGCAACTGGGCCTATCCGGTTTAGTAATTTGAATATTCTGTGACGTTTTTCCATTGAAAAGTGAGGCTTCCATTTTTAAGATGGAGTATGACTAACAACCCTTTATCGTGAACAATCTGTGTGCTTTGACGCCAGCTGCCAAAATTTCTAATGAAGTCAGACTTATATGATACCCTGAAAGAGCTGGTTGACGAAAGAAATTCATCAGCCTTTCCTACACTTATTATAGTGCTTAAGGTTGTTGGGTTTTTTTTGTAAAGTATCTAACTATCCAAAGCTATGAGTTAAGATATTCATGTACAAATGTCAATTAAAAATGGCAACAATTACAATACAATAAAAATAATTTATGAATAATTAATACAAATAGTTGCAAAAGCAAAAGTCATTTTATAAATACCTGGGTATACTCAGGTTCCTCTGAAGAAATCTGTTCATTTCGAAATAACTTCACAGCTTTAAGATATGCTTCCATGGACTCAAGCTTGGCTTTGTCAAAACCTATGGAAAATATTTCCAGACATGGGAAAAGGTATGCTACTGAAAAAAAGCATAACTTACTTGTAACTAGGGTTCTCAGAAATAAATATTGTGACAAATTCACACAGAATCTGTGTGCCGCCCCATGGATTCCATGAATCAAGCACTATTGAAGAGCATGACAATTATGACTTTGCACTTTAATAACTGCCCTGAATATCAGTCTTCTTGCCATATAATCTTCAATATACATTCTACCTCTGTTCTATTAGCAGCTTGTTGAGCCGACAAAATCTAAAAGTGAAATACTTCAATCTTTTAAACAAGGACTGACAAGCTACACAAACTGAATAGCTTGCTGAAAGCATATGTACTATTAGTTCATAATTAAGAGCTCTTTTCATTTTTATCTGATCACCTCACTGCAGCCTAAGATGGAACTCAGAAAAAGAACATTCATTCAGCAGATACCCTTCTCATTATGACCTGGTTTCTGGGGAGCGTCAGCAGAAACTTCTTGATCCTTTGAGCCAAATTAGGCAAAAGGAGTGACTGAATTTCACTTTCATAGGAGGTGAAAAGGGAGAAACCAAAAGATAACTCAAAAACCAACTAAGATGAGACACACCAAAATAATCCTGCAAAAGACCATTCTCGGCAGGCTGAGTTTCCCAGCAGCCACCAAACTCTGTCTGAACTTGTTTTCAAATTGATATAAACCATTTTAAACATGGGTTAAAACCAATTTTGATTATATGTATTAAACGTGGTTTACTTGGTTGGTCTGAATCACATATAACTGATTCTCTAACACTGTTTCAAACACTGGTTAGATGAAGTAATGGTTTGTGAGGTCCATAGTGACAAGGCAAATCATGTTTAACCCATCCTGGCAGAAACCACTTTTAAATATATGCTCACAAATCTTTTCCCATAATATAAAAGGAAGATTTCATTAATTGTCAAGAGGAACCACTTTACCATGTTGCCATACCTGGCCTTATAGAATAACTCATGGAGGGGCGGGAAAATGGTCTGTCTTGACAAAGAAGACCTCTGCATGCTCAAGAATAAGTTGACCCTGAACAGTGATGGCAATGATCAGACTGATCAAAGCAGACATAATATAACCAGATTTGGTACAAGCTTCAGGGGCATGCCAGCTATCAATCTGTCAAGATTTATTTTAAAAAATTATTTCCTAGCTTAACTAGAAAAACCGTAATTAATTAAATGTAGTGCCATAAGGAAATTTACAAGCTAATAAGCTCCAAGACCCAATGGCCACTTCCACAGAAAAAGGTAGTCAATATTCATTAAAGCAATATAATTTTTATTAAATTTAAAATTCCATTGTGTCCATGAGGCTATTCATGGGAGGGATCTGCAAAGTAGCTCCCCATGACACAGAATGTTACTGCACAGCAGAACTCATTACATTATCTCCATCAAGCAGGTTATAATCCTGAAGAAAAATACTGTCCAAATGTAACGCATGATGCAATTTTAGATAAAAATACTTGCCATGTGAGTTTAAAATGCTAATATGCTGAATCATGTGTGTTTTACCTTAATTTCAGCCTTACCTGTATGCTTTAAGTGCTTTAGCGTCACATTATCAACAGGGAAAAAGCTCAGAATAGCACCATATTCAGGACACATATTTGCTATTGTGGTTCGGTCAGCTACAGACAGCTGAGAAACGCCAGTTCCAAAAAACTCAACAAATTTTCCAGCCACTCCTGCTTGCCTGAGTTGCTATTAAAAATGAAATACAGAACTATAAAACATCTGGAATAGAAGATATACTACAAGGAATGTTTGGTGCAACAGTTTGAAATTAGTAACAATTACTAATTTCACAAAATGAAATACAGCACAAAACTTCTTTATACCTAAATCATGTCCACAAACTTCAAAACTTTAACACTTAGACTGGACTCTGACAGAGGTAAAAACCCTCAAAATTTCTCTCCCCACCCACTCAGTTCTGCAGACTTTCAAGCAGTGAGTGTACCATGCTTTTTAAAGTGTTGCTAGGAGGATTCAGGAATTCACAAGGCAACATGTGGCTTTTCATTTGGTAGTCAAAGTGGTAAAGATTCAAAGGAAGGAATTTAAAGCTCTACTCTAAGCCCAGTGAATTAGTGACAGTGCTTTGTACTGTCATGAGGAAAGCCTAGTTAGACACTATTTCCCCCTCTCTTGTTCCCCAAGGTACCCTAGCTGTGAAGGCAGTGAAATTTTAGAGAACAGTGGATGGCAATGACAAGAATGGGATAACTGCTTGAGGGAAAAGATATTTGTAGAGGTCAGGATGAGAAGACAAATAACAAATATCTAAGCAGCAACACATGTTGCTGGAACAACTTTTGAAAATAAAACCACCACACTGGAACGAACAGACAGTTAAGAAAAGCGACACTACTGGTTTGTTGGGTGCAGTCACTGAAACTTAAGTGCTGCCTTATCCCTGATGGTCCCCCAATTTCCCTGGAATAACCCCCATTCATTTTGAGGCACTGTACACTGCCTCACTAATCCTTCCAGGATGCCAACACCTGTCCTCCTTAGGCTAGCGTAGCTGCTGGTGAACAGTGTGAAACATTACATCTCCTCATCTCTTGGAGCCAAGCATGCTGCATTCACAGCTAGGGTATCCTGGGAAACAAGAAACTGGGAACAGAAATCTAACAAGGCTTTTCTGTGTGATGGTGCAATCCACTATAACTAGTTTATTGGGCTTAGAGAGCAGGGACTCATTGATATTTACCCCCTCTTACACTTTCTGCTTTATAAGGAAAAAACTCCAAGTGCAGTGAAAAACTGAAAAATAGAAACTGATTAAATCTTGCTATGGATCTGACCAGAAAGGAAGCGTTCACCATACCGACATGAATCACTCTTGACACCATTTACCAGAGGCCACAAAGCCCAGGAGTGGAGATCCAGAGAGACAGGGCCGCATTCTCCTCTCACTACATTTCTGTTACACTACTGTAACTACTGACTTCAGTAAAGTTACTCCTGATTTATCCCAGGTTGAGAGCAAAAGCAGGGTTTTGCAGGAACACTTTGGAGCCAAGAGTCAAACAGGAGGGTTTTTCCACTGCAGAGACTGCGTAAGTGCTCTCACTAGGGAACACTGACATTAGTTACATTTATAAAATGTCTGTAAATACATAGTTATATGTAAGGCCTCTAAGGGACCATTGGTAAAAAGAAAATAAATATGACTTAAATGAGCAGATGCGCACTTAGGGGTTAATAGAGATCTTGCCGTTTCATATAGCTACAGTTAATGATGCTGCATCAGAGACTGTGAGTGTCTTTTATTTCACTTTCCAAGCACCTCGGGTAGAACTCCCACAATAACGAAATCTGCTTGATTTAGGATTAAACAAAATTCTAAATTACCTTAGTAATGCTTAGAACAACATCTATGGATGTAGCAAGTGGGCTGGCTAAGCCTGTCAGCTCACACCCAACTACCTCAGGCAAAGTGAGTGCAACTGGCATTCCCAGCATTACTGCTTCTGTTTCAATACCGCCAACACCTGGAGGGAGAATATTAAACTGTTTTTATTGTGCTAAGTAATTGACCTAATAAACATTTTGAAGTGCATATTAAAGTCTAATGAAGTTAAAGGCTATAATAATCTGTACAATAACACATCCTTACTTGTATCTGACTCCAACTGAAAGACAATATGTACAATACAAATGTCTTCTACTAAAAAGATTGGACATGAAAGAATCTTGCAAAACTACTGCTCAAATTATCACATTTTAATCCTGCTGGCCTTGTGTACCATATCTACTACTGATTTTATATAACAACTATACTAATATTTATCTGAATTTCATACTACACGTTCAAAAAACAGTATTTATCTGAACATTGAATTAATTTCCTTGTAATTTTTTTCTTTAAATTAGAAAAAAAGCTATTTATTTCTGGTGAAAGGTGTTGGATAGAAGTTTTCTATTCATCCAGAGAACACATGCAGCATGGACAATAGCCATGGAAGCTTCCCCACACTGCCATGCCAATGTGCGTCTAACTACAGTAACAAGAGCTTTGCAATATTATGATTTCCTTCAAATCCCTTCTCAGGATTACACAGTTCTTGACTGATTTCCAATGACAACATCAAAACGCTCATCTATGCATTATATAAATGTCTTAAAAACCCAACCGTTTAGGTTGTGAATCACTATTATCCTGGGAATGAAACTGGCCTTACTATATGGAATCTTTCTAGTTTCTTTTAGAAGAACTGCAAACAATTTTCCATTATTCGTATGTCATGAAACTCTATCTTCAAAATATGTTTCCCCTAAATAAAATTTCAAGTTCTGAAATGCTGTTAGGCTTGAAACAGAGAAATATCCAATATGAAAAAAGTATTAAATAGTAATTATTTTCCATTTAGATAGTAAAAAAAAAAACTTACAAATGCAATTGAAATTATCAAGTCATGTACAGAATACTTACCCCATCCCAAGATCCCCAAACCATTTACCATAGTTGTATGAGAATCTGTGCCAACTACACTGTCGGGATATAGGAAATCTTTAACTTCAAAAACAACTCTTGACAAATATTCCAAGTTCATTTGGTGTGCCATTCCTGTTCCAGGTGGAATTACAGCAACATTCCTAAAAACCTTTGAACCCCACTACATTTTTTTGAGAGAGAATAAAAAAAAGGTTATTGTGTTATATTTAAATCAACCAGGATGTTTTGCATTTGTAAAGGTGTACTAAACTCTGTTTAATGACATAAAGCCACATAACTTTAAAGAACACATAGTAAAGAATAAAAAAAATGAACATCATTGTACTTGCTCTTCACATACAATTGGCTGTTCAAGTAAGTTGGGAAATACGCAATTTCAGCATTTATACATGGTTCTGCTCTGAAAAGTGACTATGTAAAAATCCACACATCTGCTTCCTGTGGTTATACAGACACACATCTTCTGATATTCCTGGCTGTGGTTTTCACTCCTCCTGTTAGTACTGCAAAGCCATCACAGCTATGAGAGAATGACTTGGATTCTATTCCTTCCTGTTCATCAACAAAATTATTTACTAAATTCATAATCACTTATATGTACAAACCTAATGAAAGCAATGGGCTCACACAGATGTCACTGAACTGAGACAATTGGAAAGCACAAGTGTAACCAAGGGTAATACTTGGCCAGCAGAACCTTCAGTACTGATTATGTTTTATGAGATTGCAAAAAATACAGATTGATTCTCACAAACTTGGCTGAGATTGCAAAGCTGACACTTAGAAAAACATCTTTTTACTAGGACTGTCAAGCGATTAAAAAAATTAATCGTGATTAATCGCGCTGTTAAACAATAACAGAATACCATTTAAATATTTTTTGATGTTTTCTACATTTTCAAATATACTGATTTCAATTACAACATAGAATACAAAGTGTACAGTGCTCACTTTATGTTATTTATTACTACAAATATTTGCACTCTAAAAATGATAAACTAAAGAAATAGTATTTTTCAATTCATCTCATACAAGTACTGTAGTGCAATCTCTTTATCATGAAAGTGCAACTTACAAATGTAGAATTTTTTGTTACATAACTGCACTCAAAAACAAAACAATGTAAAACTTTAGAGCCTACAAATCCCCTCAGTCCTACTTCTTGATCAGCCAATCGTGAAGACAAACAAGTTTGCTGCTTCTTGTTTACAATGTCACCTGTTTACTTGTAAACTCAGATCACAAACATGGAAACCCAATTTTCAGAGTTACTTTTCAGAGTAGAACTGCACTTTAATTGTTAATTTCTTTCTTTCTTAGTTGGTTATGTGTTAAATTACAGTAAAAGCTGTTTTATCCAGCATGTTGGGGGAATGGGGGGTGCCAGTAAGTGAAAAATATGTGTTAACTAAGAGGGAGGGAGTTTGGGTACGGGAGGGGGCTCGGGGCAGCAGGTTGGGGTGCCGGATCCGGGGGGCGGTCACCTTGGGCAGCTCCCCCCAAGCAGCGACTTGTCCTGGCTACTCCTAGGCGGATACACAGCAGGTAGTTCTGCCCGCTGCCTCCGCCCGCAGGCACCGGCCCAGCAGTTCCCATTGGCTGCGGTTCCCAGCCAACAGGAACTGTGGAGCTAGCGCTCGGGGCGGAGCAGAGTGCAGAGCTGCCTGCTGCACCTCCACCTAGGAGTAGCCAGGACAAGTCTCCGCTTGGGGGGGAAGCCACCCAAGGTGACCATTCCCCCAGATCTGACACGTCCGAACCCCCTCCCGCACCCAAACTCCCTCCCCCAAAGCCCGCGCTCCGTACCCCCTCCTGCGCACCAGCCCCATTCCAACCGGACTATAAACCAGAATTTCAGTGAAGATCAGAAATGCCGGTTTATAGAGCTTTCCAGTTGGTGAAGTGCCAGATAAAACAGCTTTTACTGTAATTATATGTAATGGTATTACAGAAGAAAAATGTCCTAGCCAATCAGCAACATACATAGTTAGGTATCCTGTCTGTTGATTGAGTAGCAGCACAGCATGCTGCCTTATAGTGATCAGAGTTCAGGTCACAAATTCCTAGGCTAGCAGCAAGCACTACAGAAACACACTGAATCAGAGGAAGGGAGAAATGACTTACATCAGTAAAGCAACCCCACCACAACTGCTAGCTGGTTATCAGAGTGGCAATGACTTGTACCCAAACCCCATTCAGAAGTAGTCCCACTGATTTAAATGGGACTATTGGCTTAAACAGAGATTTGCAGGATCAGGGCTTTGTCTAGGGATAAGGCTGGTGTGAAACTCAGCTGTATTTAGGCTTTAAAATCTCTCATATATGGCACCTCTTTCCAATCCTCTTAAGGCTGATGATTGTTGATTCAATAGACAGTACCAACTTTTAAGTATATGGGCTCTATTGTCTATCTACTAAAAATTCCTATGACAATTTAGATGAAAACACTTTTGGACTGATGAAGCAGTTAACCTGTAGAGACGCAGACAGACAATCTGCAGCAGATAATTCTGAGGTGCTGAGTGCTCTCAACACACTTTCATTTCAATGGAAATTTAGGATGTTTTGCACCTCAAAGTATCAAGTCCTTAGTGTCTGGTCAGTTTCACTTTTGTTTCCAGTTAGCATCACTTCCGGTTCTCAGGTGTGAACACCATACTATTGATATTTGGGTTACAAACACTTGGGAAAAGTTTAAATCCAAATAAATCCAGTGTTTCAGTTAATATTAGCTTATTTACTATTTCTATTAATATTTTGTACCCTTCCTCCTTTAAAAAACCCACACACACCTTAATTAGGGCTCTACAATGCCTAAGAGTCATTACTTGGGCATTCTTCCAAAAAATTGTATCATGTTATGCACTAGCCAGCTGAACTAATATACACTCAAAAATTCTAACTTGAAAACCTGAAATTTTGAAAGTGATATAATAAATCCCCCTCTACCATCATGAACTGCCAAGGCCATTTGAAAGATTGACAAAACATCAAATCAAATGAAAAATATAATAAGAGGGCTGTAGAAAAAAAATGGCATACCTTAAAAAACTGAAGCCTCTCTCTATTTCTGCCAAATTCCACCTCTTGGTTTTTTAACACTGTTTCAGGCCTAGAAATTAATTAAAATTAATTGATAAACAATGGCATGTTTTGAATGATAAACAATGAGATTTGCTTTTTGCTTCTATTTGCTGGACCGCTCATTCATTGCTGCAAATAGCAGAATTCTTTTAAATCCTTTTAGACAAGACTGAGGCAATTTCTTCCAAACAAGGAAGTGAGGAAAGGAGAAGATGCCCTCTGAAAACAGCAGAGAAAAGGACTGGTCTTCTCATCACACACAGCATAAATGAGAGTTTTTAGCTCTAATTTGCCTGAAGCAAGTAACCTCAAAAAACACCCATCAGAAAAAGATACCTTCCCAGCATGTGAGGGACTACAATAACTGCACTGTCAAATAAGGAAGGTATTTCTTCTAACTGATATTCGTAGGAGTTGCTTACCTCAAGCAATTTGATGTTGAGAAAGAAATAAGATGTCTGATTTATATTATTGCTGGCAAGAGAATTGCTCATTTTCAACTCTGGTCCTCTAACTGCTGACTAGAAGACCAATAAGATACTGTATAATTTATTTGTAAATGTCTTCCAGGAACTGTATTCATTTACTTATATATAGGCGCTCATCACCACAGTGTCTAAACATAAACGCAGATGACTAACTTTTGTATGTGTTTGTAATGAAAAGCATCATTTTATTAAATGAGTGAAATTCGTTGCTGGATTGTGTTTTTATAGCTACTGCTTCTCTGGGAGCTTTTTTGTGAGAGAGAGTAATAAAAGCTCTTCTCTAAATGATATTTTAGGGCTGCATTTTACATCATGACCTTTCCCCCTTTCTCTTCTGCAATAGAGGAAGGTCATATGGTGTATTGTTTTACAAAGGTCTAAGGGATAGTCATCACTCAAACTGCAGCTTAATGAATGCCACTGCCGGTAGAAAAGGGTGTACTGGGATCAGCAACATCCAGATTGCAGAAAACATTTAACTTTTCTCATCACATTTCTATTTCTGTCTGGAAAAAGCAAAAGAGGATGGAAATAATTTTTTTAAAATAAAATTTGCAACACAATCAAAATACTGTATTGTTGTGGGTCTCCTCTTTGATATAGCATTGAAATTCTAGATATGTCAGCCACAGAAAGACAGATCTAGCCAATCTATCAGAGAAGATAGGTGGCAGTTGAAAGATGAGGGTTATTACATGTAATTGTCATAGATGGAGTGCTGCAAAAGGACCTATAAATAAATGAATCTTGGGAAAAGGCAAGCAGATGAGGCCTTTGTGGGGTGTCACATACAGCCAAGATGTAATGCTGCATTTCAACTCAGTGACAGATGGATTAGAGCAGTGGTCCCCAACCTTTCAGTGTGGGCGGGCGCCAGACAAGCAGCCGCCGAAATGCCGCCAAGAAGCGTCGCCGCTGAAATGCCGCCGACAAGCAGCGTCATCAAGAGGCGTCGCTGCCGAGGCAGCGGCATTTCGGCGGCGACGCTTCTTGTCGTTGCCGCTTCTCGGCGGCTGTTTGTCCGGCGGCTGCGCTCCTCGGCGGCGGGGCACAGTAGGCGGGCGCACATAGATGCCCCGGCGGGCGCCATGGCACCTGTGGGCACCGTGTTGGGGACCACTGGATTAGAAGTTATTTGTGGCCTGGGGTATGATATATAGACTGCTTTCTTAGCTAGTATGGGGATGTCCAATTCTTATCAGGAAAGAAAGGAGTTTAAACCTTCTGTAAATCATTTACATGAAATATAAAACAATAGGGACTTTCAGATTTAAACCAAAGTTTCAGCAGTGCCTTATTACATTAACTAATTTATAGAGCACTGTTCCTATGTATCACTGCCCTTACAAGGAAATGAGGCAAGTCTCCAGCTCAGATTCAAAAAGACAATCAACCACCAGATAAATGACCCTCTACAGAATGCTTTACCTAAGTTCTTCTCCTGTTTTAGGGTCAGTTCAAACACCTGTGGTGTTAGACATCATCCTAAATGCTCAGGCCTGTTTCTGGGTGGAGTGGACAAAGATGCAGAAAGGCATATTTAGCATAGAGCAGCATCTCTGTCAGCTGTTGCAGGCATTCTGGATGACAACCAAGAGGCCCCTTCAGTGCAGCTTAAGGTGCACTGCCTGCTTTGTGGAGGACAGACAGCTTACTTTTTTTGTATTTTGGAGGCAATATTTAAATTTTACAATTAACTCCAAAAAGCTAGCTGTAATTAGCCAACAGGCTTTCACAAGGCAGGCCAACACTTTAAAAGCTGTCCTGTTGCTCTGGGCACAAGCCTGCATCATCTGATAGCATGGTACAATTGTTCTGCTCAACCTTAAATTTAAACCAAAAGCACTGCAAACTAAAAGGAAGTGCTGAACTAGGAGACAGCACACAAAAAGGGCCTGCATTCCAGTCAGTCAAACACAACCATAATTCCCTCCAGCAAAAGAAGGATTTGACAATTAAATGCTGAGCAAAAACAGCATTTCATACTCAGGCACTGGTTGAAGATGAAATGGACAGAGGACAGGGGTATTCTCAATCTGCGCAGAAAATTTTCCTGAGTTACGACTTGATTCTCCAGCATCACATGGCCCTTTGCAGCCAGTCTGGCCCCTGCAAGGTACCTTCCGAGGCTGCAGTTTATGTGGCGAAACCTTTGCCAATGGCCTCTGTAAGTCACCACCTCCAGGATTCGGAGCATTCTGTATTGCACTGTATTTTAAACAGAAAATGAAACAAGTGCATAAAAACATTTTCCTACTGAAAAAATACCCCCAACAAATGACCAACTGTATCTAAAAGGTCACCATTTTATTACAACCCTGGTGAAAAGTAAAGTGTCACTGGGTAAGTTTAGTTAACCAAAGAATACAGCATGGTGACCACACAAAAATAAATTGTACTGACCTTTAGCTTCTCTAAAAGGAACTGTATTATCTGCCGTATAAACTACTTACTCACCTGATTGGTCTGCCAAACACCACATTTATTAACAGGACACAGATGGTCCTTGCACTGTTTACTCAAGATCTGAAGGGAAGGGATATGAGGAAAGTCTTGTCCCAGGGAAGGGTTGGGGATTGTGTTTGGTTTTACTCTCTATTGCAGCACAGTCGACATTTATTAGATCCCTGGGGAACTGTCTCTTGCTACAGTTTACTCAAGGCAGCAGTTGTGATATTTTATATTTAATTGTGTTTTGGAAATAAGGGTTCAAGCAATAAACACATTTTATTACTACAAATATAAAATTATTATACTTCCGGCTCAAGAAAATAATATAAGTACATACATAAAACACTGTAGGTAAACATTTTTAAAACCATCTACACGTTTACCATACTACACTCTATTTACACTACATTCAACCTTAACATGAACACACTGAAAAAACCCACTGTGAAAGATGATTGACTTTTTACCTCTAATGGTTACATTCAATAATTTGTCACATTGATAAATAGAGCTATCAATGTTTCTGCTGCTCTAAAATAAAAAGAACAAATTTCCATTGTCTAGTGGCAGGATACCATACCACCTCAAAGGGCATTTTGTGGCAATCTAAGCTCAGTTCACAATCCCTCAGCTAGCGGCAATTGGAAGCTATGCAGACGCAGCACGTGCAGCACCTTGGGGAAGGGCCTCATATCACACTTTAGCAGATGCTGACAGACTCCTGTGGACTTTCCAACAGTGAACTAGCAGAACTGGATATATCAGTACAAAGCAGCATGTTGAGATCTCTTGCCAACATCTGGCCTGATAATTTCAGACTTAACGAATCAGAATTTGGGCTGTTCCCTTCAAACACAAGGAAGGGTTAAAAAAAGAACTGGACTGCCGGAGAAGCAATATCACAAAATAATCTTAATTTCACAGCTATACAGTGGAACCCCGATTATCCGGTCTAATTGGGACCGCAGCCAGATCGGATAACAAAAAATCTGGATACACTGGAGAATGGGTGGCTAGGGCTCAGGCTGTCAGCCCTGGGGTAGCTGGGGCTCAGGCTGACAGTAGGAGTCCCAGCCACCTGGGGCTGACAGCCCGAGCCGCAGCCACTGTCAGCCTGGGGCGGCTGGTGATTTGGTTAATACCGAGAGCTGGATAATAGAGGCTCGGTTAACTTGGTTCTATTGTACTTTCTTGCTTTTCATTCTTCTAAATTACTATTGCCTAAATTGGAGTTGTGTATGTATTTCAAAGGTCCATGCAAATACCCAATATGCACAAGACTGTCTTTCACAGCAGTTCTGAACTTTTTCAATTCACCAGAGACTGAAATCACTATTAACCAGTTTAGACCAGTCAATATGCCCTTTGGGAGGCTACCTGCTTTGAAAGAAGAAAAGGAGCTGTAATCACATAGGGTATGTCTACACAGCAAAATCTGTGCATGGGCTAGTTTACCCAAGCTAGCTTCACTCCACCTAGCAGAGTAACAAACAGCAGTGAAGACAGTGCAGTACAGACTTCTGCATGGGTAGCACAAGCCTGGCACGGCCCCATGGTACATACTCTGCTTGCTACCCCTCACAGTGATGTCTTCCCCACTTCGTCATGCATCCGACGAAGTGGGCATTCACCCACGAAAGCTTATGCTCCAATACTTCTGTTAGTCTTAAAGGTGCCACAGGACTCTCTGTTGCTTTTTACAGATCCAGACTAACACGGCTACCCCTCTGATACTTCCCCACTATTGTTAGTCATGCTAGCTGGATTCAAGCTAGCTTGAGTAGGCTAGCACATGCACAGCTTTTGCTGTGTAGACATACTGTTACATGAGTGAGGCAAAAGGTAAGCGTGATTTAAAGATTTTCTTTTCCACGCTGTCAAAACTTCCAGACACAATCTCATGACATCACTGCCTCTGACCCCTCTTCTAGTCTCTCTGCATGCACCTCCTCAGGTATGAGGTCTTGTGCCTCTACCTGCCTGGGCTGGGATTTTGCGATTCTGCCAATCTCAGACCAGCCTTGGGTTACAGCCTGGCGTACCAATGTGATTTTTCAGCAGGTCCAACTGGGCTTGGCACCTGTAAGTCTGCCCCTCAGGAGGTATGACACGCAGTCAATACAGGGACCAGACAGCTTTCTGAGGGATCAGACAGTATTTCTTCATACAACGCAGTGTCAACCTGTGAAACTCTTTGCCATAGGATGTTGTGAAGGCCAAAACTGTAACAGGGTTCAAAAACGAACTAGGTAAATTCATGGAGAATAGGGTCATCAATGGCTATTAGCAGGATGGACAGGGATGCAAAATCATGCTCTGAAGCAACCCTAGCCTCTGTTTGCCAGAAGCCGGGAATGGGAAACAGGGGATGGATCACTTGTTCTTCAAAGTAGCCGCGATCCTGATAATAGCTAATTAGCTCTTCAAGTTCATCCGCATGGATTACTATGTGCAAGCCGCAGATCTGTGCTAGGCAGAACTCCTTTCCATCCACACAGGCAAAGCACACCTCCTTCCAGGTCCTGATGCTGTTGGCTTTGCCTGTTCTGTTCATTCCCTCTGAAGCACCTAGCATTGGCCACTGCCAGAAGACAGGATATTGGGCCGTATGGACCATTGGTCTGACCCAGTATGGCCGTTCTTATGTTCTTAAAACAAAGTACTGTTTGAACTAAACCCCCGGAGCGCCGGGCCGCCCAAACCCCCGCCCCCCCCCCCCCCCCCCCCCAGAGCACCGCCCAACCCCCCCGAGCGCCTCGCCGGGCCGCCCAAACCCCCGTCTCCCGAGCGCCGCGCCGGGCCGCCCAAACCCCCGGAACGCCAGGCCACTCAAACCCCTGCCCCCTGAGCACCGCGCCGCTGAAGCCCCCGCTCCCCCAGCACCGTGCCGCACCGCATCGCGCCGCCAAAACATCCCCCGCGCTGCCCGGCCGAAACAACAACATAAAAAAAAAAAAAAAAACCCTCAAGCGCCGCCCCGCCTAACAACAACAACAAAAAACCACTGCGAACGCCCCGCGCCACCCCAACATTGGCCGCCCCTTCTAGGGTGCCGCCCCAAGCACGTGCTTGGTCGGCTGGTGCCTGGAGCCGGCCCTGCTGTCAGCCTTTTGCTCCTGAACAGCTCCTGACAACTACTGTCCTCACAGCTTGAGAATGTCTTTTATCCCCCAAGAAGCCCTTTGTTTTAGGTTTCCATGCATCTACAATCTGTGATCCCCCACCCACCCAACAAACTGGTCCAAGGAGCATGATATGAGTTTAAGAGGGGGTTAGAAGCAAATGGGTCTAATATTGTTCCTCAAATGTGGGTAAATGAGTGGTTCTCTCAGACTATTGTCCTCTTTCCTACATATATGCAACTGAATTCACTTTATAATCATATAGCAAACCCCCTTACATCAAATGTATAGAACATATGATATTCATGAATTATTACATAGTAACTCCATGATGGTTGCATGGGCTACCTCTATGCTACCAAAGGAGCAGTGAACAAAGCACAATTGAGAACACTGATCACCCCCTGAAATTTAATCATTAAACAGAACTGGATTTTGTAGATTAAATACCATTTACTGAAGTCAATCTGCAAAGAATGGTCAACAGTGAGATCAGTTGGGCAGGCAGGATGGACTTTCATAGGATCTCCTCCAAGATTTTTCACTGCTTCCCTCATGGCGGCAAAATCCACCATTGCAGGAATTCCACTAACAAAGAAGAACAAAGAAATAGCACTTTACATGTATTATGATGCATTGACAATTCTGTAAAATAAAGCTAACTGTAGAAGCTTGTTTTTAATTCACCCTCCATAGCAGCTTATTTGAATACCATCTCGAAATGCTTGTTTTACTTTGTCTAACATGTTTTAAGGAATATTAAGTATTCATGTGCTTGGTTTGTTTAAATATATCTAAATAAAAACTGTGCGCCATCCTAACCCCAAGCATAACCACCAACACATTTCAAGACTGTGTCAAATAGGAATATGCAAATTCCTTGGCCAACTGATTACATTTGGTATTTGCCCTTTTGTCTTGTTATGCTCCTGAATTGTGAGGAAACCTTGGCATAATGGCCACTTCTGGATGTATGGTAGCTGTACACCATCACTTTGCTATACAAATGGATGCATATGCTATATTTTCTAATACTACTTTGCAATTTGTGTTTTTCACTTATATTATAGCAGTATTCATTTCAGGATCTAAAAGCACATTACAAAAGTGGTTAAGTACTGTCATCCCCATTTTACAGATAAACACTCTTTAAGGACAACATACAAAACTAAAGGAAAGGAAAAGAATACTGATATAAACTGAAATTTTATGAAAATCTTATGATTTGATTTGTTAACTAACAAATCACTTCCATATATTTTTATATTACTAGGATATTTCTTAGAGAGGTAAGTTGGGTGAACTAATATCTTTTATTGGACCAGCTTCTGTTTGTCAGAGAGATGAGCTTTTGAGCTTACACAGAGTTCTTCTCTATTCTGCATGGCTTCTTGACAAATAAATAACTACCTAGCTTGGCAAAATTAAATGTGCTTAGTTTAATATTCTGTAGCTGCTTAAGGATTACCCTTTTAGCCACCTCACATCAACAAATTTCAATAATCCATAGGTAACATTCTAACGGACAAATCCTGCTTTTCTTATTCATGTATGTAGTCCCATTGACTTCAGTAGGCTTATATGCACCAGTAAAAGACGCAGGATTTGACCTTAGGTTATCACAAGTAAGATTTCTAAGTATTTCATTGCATCATCACACAATCCTGCTACAGTTAAAGTGCCAAGCTGGTTCTTTGGCCCTTATTCCGCAAATTACTCCATGCAGACAGAAACCTTCACCCACATGGAGTCCCAGCAAAGTTCCATGTGGGCACAGGCATCTGCCTTCTTGGACCAACTTGCAGGATCACAGTACAGGATCAGAGGCTTTATTTACAATGTAGGAACATCACTGAAAGTGCACTAACAAACAAAAACTATGGATTTCCATTCACTAATGGAATGCTTAAACTCCACCTCATTTTGTTTTCAGGCCTGAGAAAAGATTGGTAACTTCACTGAGCACGGTGAACCAAGACAGATTTTGAAAACTTTGTTAGAAAAATGTAATAAAAAAAATATATATTTCACTTACGTAAAGTCTTGAAGAAGAACTCTGGCAGGATAGAAGGGCACTTCAACATTGTTCTGTTTTGTTTTCCAGTCTAAAATATTCATAGCATCTTCCTTTTTTACTAAGAAGCCATCACAGTTACGGACAGCAGCTTCCAACAGTACCCGTATGGAATAAGGCAGAATATCTGGTTACGGGAAAGTAAATGAATTAATCAAGGAAACACTTTTAGCCTATATATGTTTTAACTAATAGCACCTTACTATACTAAAGAGATTTGACAAATCAGGCAGTGAAATTCATTCCAACCCCATAACAGCACAGGAATACAATACAGTTACAAGGAAACACTAAATAAATCAATCAATGTGCATTTGTTCTCTATTATTATTTTATAGCACTCAGAAGGGTGCAACAATGTTTCACAGAAGAGAGGAGGACCTGGTCCTTAGTATAAAAGCTTATGAAAAAAATGGCCTTGATCCAAAAATGAGCTTTGAATATGTGAATCAAGGCAGAGCCCCACTGAAGTCAATGGGATACCACCCAAGTGTAGAGGTCCAATCGTACAGAGCTCATTGCAGGATCAGGACATTATTACAGATGGACCAAAATGTGTGAAAAGAACAGGAGTACTTGTGGCACCTTACAGACTAACAAATTTATTAGAGCATAAGCTTTCGTGGGCTACAACCCACTTCTTCGGATGCATATAGAGTGAAACATTGAGGAGATATATATACACACATACAGAGAGCATGAACAGGTGGGAGTTGTCTTACCAACTCTGAGAGGCCAATTAAGTAAGAGAAAAAAAACTTTTGAAGTGATAATCAAGATAGCCCAGTACAGACAGTTTGATAAGAAGCAAGTGTGAGAGTACTTACAAGAGGAGATAGATTCAATGTTTGTAATGGCTCAGCCATTCCCAATCCCTGTTTAACCCTGAGTTGATTGTGTCTAGTTTGCATATCAATTCCAGCTCAGCAGTCTCTCGTTGGAGTCTGTTTTTGAAGTTTTTCTGTTTTAAGATAGCCACCCGCAGGTCTGTCATAGAATGGCCAGACAGGTTAAAGTGTTCTCCCACTGGTTTTTGAGTATCTAAGGTGCCACAAGTACTCCTGTTCTTTTTGCGGATACAGACTAACACGGCTGCTACTCTGAAACCTGTCAAAATGTGTGAGAGTGACAAACAGTCAAGTTAGGATGAGGGCTACAGCAGTATGATTAGGAGAGTGCACATCTGGGAGGGTTGGGGATTTTGTTTTAAATATATAAAACAAACACTGAATAGTGAGTCACTTATTGTAGGCACTACAGAAGAGGTGAGTTTTCAAGGAAGATTTGAATGGAAGAGAATAATGGCTTGATTGAACAAAGAAGCAATGATACTCCATATATAGGGTGAAAGAAAGAGAAGGCATGGAGAGGCTGGTAGGAGAAATGACTGTAGGGAGGGCCAAGGCTGGTATCATCGACAAAGCAGAAGAGATGACACAATGAGATATGCTGCTAACTATTAATACAGATAATTTTTGGAATCCTAAACTTGACCATTTAATTACTTTGTGGTATCAAGTGAGAACTGACTTTAATACCAGAATATGGATCACTATGTGCAGTTTCCCCTTCGTTCACAGAAGAAGGTGACAGTAAGACAAGAAATAATCTCAGTGTGGGCTCTAAAAGTGGGAGAAAACTGGACCTAAACTGATTACTATAAAGTAACAGCAAAGTAAAAATTGGGAGAAGCTTTCAAGGAAGAGAAAACACAGGGGTGGAGACAGATTAAAAAAAAGAAAGGGCTGCCAGTCACCACTGAAGGCAGTAAAGGAGCTCTTAGGTACGATCATTCGCTCACAAACATCACTCCATTCAGCAATAATTCAGGTGATCAAATGAGAGTACAGTAATAGGAGTAAATATAAAGGATGCTAGGTAACTGGTCAAACAGGTTCACGTACTAGTGTTTGAGCTCTAGAGACCAAAGCTCAGATCTGAATGTTAACAAACAGATGAGTTTGGCAGTTTCAACCAAGTCCATGGACTTTGTCTGCCTATAAACTATTGCTTCAGGGTTTGGTGGCTTATGTTACATTAGATACATTGTACAAGGCAGTCACTGTAATTCTCTAATTAGATGATTCATATAAAAAGCAAATTGTACAGAAATCTGACTAAAATAAATGTGGTGTAATGTCAGCACTAAGTGTGTTTAATATTCAAATTACAAGAACAAAATGAACTTATATCCCTGTCAGTTGTGTTCGTCCCTTTAATGAAGAATAAAGGCATTCCAATACACTACCATATTGGAAGTGGGGGAAGGATAGCTCAGTGGTTTGGGCATTACCCTGCTAAACCCAGCGTTGTGAGCTCAATCCTTGAGGGGGGCCACTTAGGGATCTGGGGCAAAAATCTGTCTGGGGATTGGTCCTGCTTTGAGCAGGGGGTTGGACTAGATGACCTCCTGAGGTTTCTTCCAACCTTGATATTCTAGGAGATATATATATATATATATATATATATATATACACACAAACAGAGAGAGAGAGAGAGTGTGTGCTCATTCAAGAGCTGTCCAGAAAAGGTGTCTCAGTCACCTAGCTACAATTTTTTTCATAACTGAATATCTCTGCTCCCACTTTAAATATTAAGACAATCAGACTCTCTATAGCAATTTGGAACCAAAGAAATCAATTGCACTTTTAAACTGCAGGACAGAGGAGTCACAAAGGAGATCCAGGATGGATGACCCGGTAAGATGCAGGTGATAGGATTTCTACCAGAATGCTGTCTCAGGGCTCGGCTTTGGAATTCTCTCTTCCATAACAGTCTCTGGCTGTTTTAATGCGTTTGATAACTTTGAAGGCACCTATATTTGCTGGAAGAGAGGGTTTTCTCCCTCTCACAACTCAGCACTCTGAGGGTACGTCTATACTTACCTCCGGGTCCGGCGGTAAGCAATCGATCTTCTGGGATCGATCCCGGAAGTGCTCGCCGTCGACGCTGGTACTCCTGCTCCGCGAGAGGAGTACGCGGAGTCGACGGGGGAGCCTGCCTACCGCGTCTGGACCCGCGGTAAGTTCGAACTAAGGTACTTCGACTTCAGCTACGTTATTAACGTAGCTGAAGTTGCGTATCTTAGTTCGAAGTGGGGGGTTAGTGTGGACCAGGCCTGACTGTTGGAGAGAGTCACTATTCGTCTACTCCTCCACAGTCTCCATTTACACAGTCCTTTGCCCTAAATTGCTCCAGTGATTTCTGCTGTTCCTCATAGCTTTCCAAAGCATTCAGACAGAAAGTGAAATAATTCTGTTCAATTACACTGCTGTCCTTAAGGTTCTGAAAAGCACAGGTGAAACTGACTGGTTTTCTTAATTCTACTCTACTGAGGCTGCTTGAAAAGCTATGAGTAGAGACAGAGGAGCTGTCTGTCTGACGTTCACATTTATGTTTATCTTCACATCTTTGCTGCCATTCGAACTAGAGGTTTTTTTGTTTTGTTTTTTTGGAATTGCTGAAGAGGAGAGATATGGGATAGCAAGAAACAGTGCAAAAGAGATAAGGCTAACAGCGGTAGTCCTACTGAACAGAACTGGGCTTTAGGAAAGTCATCAGCAACCAAGACTATTTGGACTAAGCTCACTCCCCTGACAAAGTTCACTCCACAAAATGCATGAAACCCGAGTGATGTATGTGTAGTTTTCTACTTATTAGATGAACAGCCTTGTGAGCCATTGCTGGAGAGAAGTCAACTGCATGTCAGGACAAAGGTGTATTTGAAGAACTCTATGAGAAAACTTTCATAAGGTCTGTCTGGCTCTAGCTAGTTGCATCATTTTCATGAACACCAAGTTCCCCCCATAAATTAAAATCAAGATGTGACACTTATGATAGTATTCTGCAATATCATGGACAAATCTTATGGAATTAAACCTTACTGAACTACATTTAACACCTTTAGGATCCACTGTATTGAAAATGCTGTTTGTGCACTCTCGTGGAATTGTATGAAAATTCTTTAGGAGGTGGAAGGATTAGTGCAATCTCTGGGAGATATCAGGAACGTCAAAGGACTTTTTGGAACAATACATGTGAAGTGAATTTCCTACGAAATACTTGGGGGTCAGAGTAATGCAAATGACCCACTATGAATCCATCCTTTTGAAGCTAAGCCCTCGGAGAGAAACCAATTGTCTACTGATTACCTGCTCCTGAAAACTTCAGTTCAAAGACCTTCAAACTGTATAAAGAGGGCCTAAATTTTTCACGTGTGCACTAGTTTTGAGCTGAGGCTGTTATGAACTTGTGACCACAAAAGAAACCTCTTTGGAGGGGTGCTGAAGGACTCACTTGCCAGAGCCCATACTAAAGACAGCTGGGCTGATCTCTGGTAAGCTTATTAGCATGCATGTAGGTTCTTTCATTTCTTTAATGTTTTCTCTGTAATGTTTATACCCAAAGAATAAATATTCTTGCATAGGAAGTGCTGTTTGGTAACTTATGACTGTGGAAACTGCACTGTTAACCATCTCTGAGAAAAAGGCAAAGCATGCAGTCTGACTTTGATGGTGAATACACAGTATAATCAAGGAACTTTTCAGGCAGGAAATACCCAGGAAGGAGGTCTCCACCCAGGAAAGACAACAGCGAGGGAGCCAGAAACCTGACAGTAGGTACCCTTGTTGGACCATGCATGGAAATCCAGATGCTTTTGGCCCTAAACTATGACTCAAGGAAACCCTCAAAGAAATATGAGATTGTCATTACAGTAAATGAGTCAATGATGCATAATTCTTCTGCATTTATGTGACCACCATGAATTCATTTCAGTAAAAACATTTATTTACATGTGAGGTAACACAGAGTTTATGTTTTTGTCACCGCTTGTTAATTCCATAACAGAAGTGGTGATTTTCTGTAGTGGAAATGTTTTTTTATTACTACATTAACTATTATGCCTGTAAAAGGCCAAGAAGTATCCCTCACTTTTCCCTTAGTAGAAAAGTTTGGTTAAGCATCATTCCTTTTATCTCACTTAAAGAAAGTTATTAATCAACTTAATAAAACAGCATGTTTAGGGTAAAATTACACGATTTCATACAAACCTACTAAAGACAATGTAATCACTCCTCCTGCATCACATAACTGGTGCATATTTACTAGTGGAACCATACTACTAAAAAGCTATTAAAAAGTAGTATTACCATACTTGGTGCCCCCAAGTTTAGAGATATTGTAGAACTTCTTCTCTGGATTGTCATTTAATGTTTCAATTAAGTACTGGAACGGGCATTCTGAAAAATAATGCAGCAAATTATTAAGTGGAAAGAAAGGATGGTGCAGTGGTTCAGGCAGTAGCCTGGGGCTCAAAAGAATGCAGTTCTATTCCCTGTTTCACCACAGATGTCCCTGAGTGACCTTGGACAAATCACTCAGGGCCAGATATTTCAGCACCTAAAGATGCAGATAGGTACCTAGTGGGATTTTCAAAATCTCTTAGGGAGTCAGGCACTCAATGGGAGTTAGACACCTAGGAACCTTTGCAAGTCCCACTAGGTACCTAAATACCACTAAAAAACTGCAAAAACAACGAGGAGTACTTGTGGCACCTTAGAGACTAACAAATGTATTTAGGTATAAGCTTTCGTGGGCTAAAACCCACTTCTGCATCTTTAGGTGCCTAAAAATCTGGCATCTAGTCTCAGTTCCCCATCTGCAAAATGATTATTCCCTACCTCCCAGGGGAGTTGTGAGGATAAGTACATTAAAGATTGTGAAGTACTATGGTAACAAGAGCCCGATAAGTACCTAAAGATAACAGACAGAAATGCACTTTATAACAGACCTTATTTAAAAAGTGAAGATAAAAAAAATCTGTAGAAAAGAACTGCATATTAATTTGAAATTGTTTTCGGAAGGAATACAAAAAGAATATTTATTGCCACTCAAATAATATTAACCTAAATGAACAATGTCAGTAATATCTCTTAGGAAGGCCTAAAGAACTCAATATAGTTTAAGAAATTCAAATTTGGTTTTAAAACAAAAGTTAAAACTGTGACACCACCCACTCCCAGTCTTACAAAAATCAATGGAACAACTCAGGTGAGTAAAGTTAAGTATACGCATAAGTTTTTGCAGGCAGAGGGCCTTTGTTGATTTTAAAAGACTGTATCAGCAATAGAAGCTTATCTTTTTTAGTAGGTTGCCTTGTTTTCACCTCCTACTTTGCTTACATTTTCATTGTAATGTAAATGCAGCATCATGGGCACTTTACAAATTATTTTGCTTTGATGGTAAGGCCCTGAATCTGCAAACATGCTCAAGTAATCCATTTATGGGCATAATGTTACTCATGTGCTTAAATGTTCGCAGGATAATGAACTTAAAGAGGAACCAGAAATGGTCAATAAAAATAACTGAAAGATTTGGAGATACTAGTTTTAAAAAAGTGAGTGAGATACTTGGTGAGATAGGGTATCTATTCACAAATATTTAAAGTGAGGCAGCTTAATAAATAGTAACAGCATGAACCTATCTATGCCCTTCAACCTTTTGAAGTAATGAACTACATAGGACTCAGTTATCTACATGGTGGGCTTTTGAATTAAAGGTTAAAAAACAAAGCCCTGTCTGATCTGTGCCTATCTATTGTAAAAGGTACCCAAGATGAGTACAAGTATGAGATCCGTTGTTTTCAACCCATTTCTGATCCATGACTTGGAAAAGAGCCCAATAAGGATTGAGAGACTTGGGTCACAGAAAGGCCTGTCTTGAGAAATTTGGGGCCCAGTACATCACATTCGCTGGGAGTCCTCCATTCCATTCATAACAGGTGTTTTGAGGGCCCTTCTCAGCTCAGGGTCCGGTATAGCTGACACCCTCCCCGCCCTAATTACAGGGCAGTTTTTTGGCCATTTCGCTGTGGGGGGCAGCTACTGGGGGGAGGGGGGGGGGAAGAGAGAGAAGTCAGCAGCACCGGGTCCCTGATCGGTAGCGGAGAGGTGTGCAGACAAGGAGGGGCACGGGGGGTGAAGGCTGAGAGCTCCCCTGGGATGGGGTGCGGGGCAGCAGCAGGGGCCGCTAAGCAGCACCGTTAGATCTATACGGAGCGGTGCCAGGAGCGAGGGGGCAGCTGCTCGCGATGCCGCTCAGTGGTGCCCACGGGCGGCTCTCCACGCCGCCTTGGGCCCTGCCCAGCGGAAAAGGGATTCACCCTGACTCGGCCGAGCCCCCCCGCCCGAGGACTGCGAGCCTGTCCGTGCAAGCCGGTGATAGCGGAAAGGGGCTGAACAAAGGACGGCAGATAGTGGAGGCGGCTGCGGGGGGGTGGCAGAGACGGCGTCGAAGGCGAACCCGGTCCGGGAGGGGGGATGATGAGACGATAAAGGCACCGGGGGGGGGGGAGAACCATCACTTCGGGGGGCACCTGCGAGCGGGGGTCGCGGACCCAGGCCGGGGGAGCTGGGGCCGAGGTGCAAGCCGGGCCGCTGACTGCGGGGGGGAGGGTCGCCCCAGACCAGGAACGCGGGGGCGCTGGGCAGAAGCCGGAGCCCTTCGGGAGAGGAATCGCCCCTCCCCGCCGAGCCCGGCTCGCACTGACCTGGCCTTGTAGGGTCCATCGCTGGCGACCATATTAACTCTACGTGGGGAGGGGGACGAGGAAGACTTGGGGAGGGGGGCCGCGGGGGCGGAGCCATCACCAAACATCGCGAGACTAACAATGAGTTCCGCCCGTCCGATTAGTTGACACAGCTCGCGCGAGACCTTGGGTCATAGCAATAAAGGAAAAACAGCGGGGATCTCGTGAGAATTAGCTGTGGGGGAGGATACCGTGCGCGGCCGCTCTCGCGACAGTTCCAGGCTCAATAAAGGTGGGGGTGGGGCTGGGGCTGCTTAGGGGAAGTGTTTTTACTAGTGGCTTGGGTGCCAGGCCAGGTCAGCCCAGCCTCAGTCTAGGCGTGAGCTCAGCTTCCGGCGACTCTTGTTCCATGCCCTGGGGCCGCGGCGAGACCGTGGTTGTGCTGGGCTACGCGGGAGCAGACTGTGGGTGACTGGGACTGTCCCACGGGGGCGGCCCCCAGGCACTGGTTGCGAGGCTCGGCGCTTCTGAACGCTGGGCTTCCTAGGGCAAGGGCTATGTGCCACCCTGAGCTGTGCCCCAGGCAGGGAGAGTTGGGGGCACAAGGGGTGGCTGGCCCTGAGGGCAGCACCCAGGTCCCATCCAGCTGGGCCATTCACAGGGGGCAGGTGGGTGCTCGGGTTCATTTCACGCTTGCCGTGAGCTTGGGGAAACTGCTTTTTAGTGCCCCTTCCGTTCTGGGTCCGGTTCTGTTCAATATCTTCATCAATCATTTAGATAATGGCACAGAGAGTACACTTATAAAATCCGTGACGGATACCAAAGTGCTTTGGAGGACAGGATTAAAATTCAAAATGATCTGGACAAACTGGAGAAATGGTCTGAAGAAAGTAGGCTGACATTCAATAAGGACAAATGCAAAGTACTCCACTTAGGAAGGCACAATCAGTTGCACACATACAAAATGGGAAATGACTGCCTAGGAAGGAGAACTGGAAAGTGATCTGTGGGTCATAGTGGATCACAAGCTAAATATGAGTCAACAGTGTAAAGCTGTTGCTTAAAAAAAAAAAACATTCTGGGCTGTGTTAGCAGGAGTGTTGTAAGCAAGACACAATAAGTAATTCTGTTCTACTCTGCATTGATTAGGCCTCAACTGGAATATTGTGCCCAGTTCTGGGTGCCACATTTCAGGAAAGATGTGGACAAATTGGAGAAAATCTGGAGTAGAGCAACAAAATGATTAAAGGTCTAGGAAACATGATCTATGAAGGAAGATTGAACAAATTGTGTTTGTTTAGTCTGGAGAAGAGAAGACTGAGAGGGGACATGATAACATTTTTCAAGTACATAAAAGGCTCTTACAAGGAAGAGGGAGAAAAATTGTTCTCCCTAACCTCTGAGGCTAAGACAAAAAGCAATTGGACAATTGAAGCAAGGGCAGTTTAGGTTGAACATTAAGAAAAACTTCCTAATTGTCAGGGTGGTTAAACACTGGAATAAATTGCCTAGGGAGGTTGTGGAATCCTGATCATTGGAGATTTTTAAGAGCAGGTTAGTAGGGGCCTGGACTAGATAACCTCTCGAGGTCCCTTCCAGTCTTATGATTCTATGATTCCCTTGTTCCTCTGACTGGATGTTTTATTGTTCCTCCAGCACTGAGCATGTTAGCAAACCAAAAAGCTCTGTGCCCTGCTGTCATCTGCTTGAAGAGTGATGCACAAACTATTGCAATGTGGTCCAAGCACCTGAGATCCCAGATCCGGAGCTGATGCTAAATACAAGTGAAATTGACTAGTCCATTCTCATTGGCCAAGCTGAATTGACTGCGAAAAGTAAACAGAATAGATAATAATTAGTAAATTAGGCTTCATTAATTCTGTAATTTAATAACAAGGTGGATTAGTAATGCAGCAGAGGAGAGGGTTTTTTTAATAAAGGGACACAGTCAGCTTGAAATCAAGTCAATAAACAAATTTAAAGTAGTTGGAGGTGTTACTTGTAAGGTCAGTAAGAATTGAAATTCAGACTGAAGAGTGAAATTTTTTAAAAAGTTGATAATTCATGTCCTCCCCACAGCTGTGCAATGTCCAAAATCAAATATTTGACCTTCCAGGTAGAAAAGATTGGGACAGATCTGTTTTTCCTGCAATAGCAGATATAAATTACACCTCCGTGCAACTGCCTGTCCTCTGTGCCCCAGGCAAAATTCAGGCAAAGGAGAGCAGGTCACTTGCACTGGTTGGGGTTTCCATCAGTATATGTAAGTTTCTTTACTTTTCACTGAGGGTCCTACCGAAGTCCTAGCAGCATGTGCTGCAGTTAGGATACACCCTTAGCTACTCTAGTTATGCCCCTCAATAACCAACGTTGCCCATTTTTTGGACATCCTCCCTGACCAACACTGCCCCCAGGCCATTTTGGGTCCTCGGGAGTATGCAAGAGTGTGAGTTCTTTGCACCATTGCAATCTTCCCCCAGTGAACTTTTTGTCAAGGAAGTCCCTGGACCTGCAGTTATGGAAGGTGGCCCACAGGAGACTATGTACCAGCTACTCCGTTGTTAGGTTGTCTGAACAAGATGATTCCTTGTGTTCCTTGTTTGCTGGGTTGTAGGGCACCCTGATGAAATGAACTAGGGTTACCATTCGTCCGGATTTACCCGGACATGTCCTCCTTTTTGTGTTAAAAATAGCGTCCGGGGGGGAATTTGTAAATCACTAAAAATGTCCGGGATTTCCCTCCCATGCAGAGCGAGGCGCGGCTGGGAGGGCTGCAGGAAATTCAGCCGCTCGCATGGGGCTCTGGCAGCCAGAGCCCTTCCCCCGCAGCTTGCCGGGCTGGACTCCGGAGCAGCTGTAGAGCTCCTCCTCCCCGCCCCCCCTCCCCCGCACTCTGAGCCGGCCGGCCTGCTCCTCCTCCTCTGCTGCCCAGCGCCCCGCTCCGGCAGCACTGGGTGGGGTGGGACCGGGTTGTGTGTTGCGCTGGGGAGCGCAGCCACGTGTCCGGCTCCGCACAGAGCCCAACACCATGTTCTGAGCGGCAGGGTAAGGGGGCCAGGGGGCAGGAGAAGGGGCAGGGAGATTTTGGAGGGGGCAGTCAAGAGATGGGGGGGG
>NW_020664418.1:17318544-17331212 GCF_002925995.2 Terrapene triunguis
TTAGGTAGGGGGTGGAGTCCTGGGGGGCAGTTAGGGGCAGGGGTCCCAGGAGGGGGCAGTCAGGGGACAAGGAACGGGGGGAGGGTTGGGGGTTCTGAGGGGGGCGGGAAGTGGGAGGGGCTAGGGCGGGGCTCCTCCCGTCCTCTTTTTTGCTTGCTGAAATATGGTAACCCTAAATGAACAGACACTTGCTTAAAGGACTTCACCATCTCCACACTACTCAGATTCATGTCGTTGGACATTTTATATCTTTGGGACCTCAGATGATGTGCTGTGGGTTTGGAATCCTATTACTGGCTTATCAGAAGAAACAAATGACCATTGCCTTTTAATCTTCTTGGTCAAAGTAATTTTGGAGCTATAGCCCCTGAAGAACAGCAAATATGCTGTAACAAAGACAAAATGTGTTGCAACTAGGAACTTGCCCCCCCCCCTTATTTTGACTATTGGGATTTATTTTTCCTTTTCTCTCCCTTTTTTGAACATATTACACAACATGTATTTTGGTTGTATCTTTATTTCAGATGTTAATATATGGATACAAGATAGGAATCAGACTCCTCTATGCACAATTTTTTTCCACCTTTTCTTTTCAATACAAAAACTTACTTTAAAAAATAGATCTACCCTTGGCTGATATGTCTGTATGGATTAAACTCCTCCTCCCTCACCTTCTGAAATGTCTGTCACAGCTTGTGGAGTGCAGAATTATGTTCAAGAGAAGGGGTCTGAACAAACGCCGCTTTGTCACATATAAATTGAGCAGATACAACTCCAAAGGCTTTTATAGCCTCTTATAACATATATAGCCCCTTATTTATACTAGTGAATAGTAATTTACATGAATAATTTCAGTGGAGTTCAAAGTCTGGCCTAAATAGCTGTTGGGAACAATGGAACTAATAGAATGAGTAATGAGTATAAAATACTCCTACCTACATCTTATATAGTGCTTTTCATCAGTGGATTTCAAAGGACAAATCATTACCCCAATTTTTCAGATGGGGAAACTGAGGCACAGAAAGGCATAGTGACTTGCCAAGGTCACCCATAAGGCAGTGGCAGAAATAGAACCCAGTCTTCTGCATCCAAGTCTAGTGCTCTGTCCATTGGGCAACACGGCCTCTCATCCATTCTGTTACTTGAAGTCTGCAGTGTTACCCTGGAAAATCTCTTACTCCTGGACCTAAAGTGTGAAAACACAAGCTGTCTCTACTGGTTACAAGTTTCTGGTAGAAACTCATAAGAATCAGTTTACTCAAAGCCATGCAGCTAGTTTGTGCTTTCTAACACAATTCATCTTGGCACTTCTTACTGTCTCTCAATTCCTGCACCTAACACAGATTTTTGATGACAGTGCAGGCTGTTCCAGTTTCTGTCACCTGTGCTAAGGTAAGACAAAGGCTGATGGTGTTCATCCACTAAGCATACAGCCAAATAAGGAGAGGTTTAGCTAGAATAGAATGTAGCTGGGGGGGCTGAATACTGGTGGGAGACAAGTGAGATCATACTTTTACAACTCTGCACTCTCAATTTTTTCCAAAATCTCCCATCACTGTGCTAGCAGCTCCACTGGTGGGAGCGCTAGTGTAGACATAGGTCTAGAATTCTCCAGCATCCATAAACCTTGGATCACTACCACAGCGTTAAAATGCTGGTGGCCAGTCTACACTAGTCCTCCCACCATTGCTTCTAGGACCAGTGGAGTTGCACCAGTTAGTGCAACAGTGGTAGGCTTTATGGAAAATTCCAGTGCAAATACAGCCTTAGGGCCTTATTGGGTATGTCTACACAGCCTGAGATAGTGAGCCTTCCAGCCAAGGTTGATAGACTTGGGCTAGCAGGACTCATGCTAGTGCTTGAAAAATAATTGTGTAGACAGCACTTTGAAATTGTGGCTCAGGCTGGAGCTCTGTCTCTGAAGCCAAGTCAAGGCTCACTAGATTTCAGAGCCTGAGCTGCAATGGGTCTACACTAAGGCTGTCAAACAATAAAAAAAATTGATTGCGCGAATAATCGCATTGTTAAACAATAATAGAATACAATTTATTTAAATATTTTTGGATGTTTTCTACATTTTGAAATATATTGATTTCAATTACAACACAATACAAAGTATACAGTGTTCACTTTATATTTATTTTTGATTACAAGTATTTGCACTGTAAAAAAACAAAAGAAATAGTATTTTTCAATTCACCTAATACAAGTACTGTAGTGCAATCTCTTTATCATGAAAGTTGAACTTACAGATGTAGAATTATGTACAAAACACTGCATTAAAAATAAAATATAAAATTTCAGAGCTTACAAGTCCACTCAGTCCTACTGCTTGTTCAGCGAATCACTCAGACAAACACATTTATTTACATTTGCAGGAGATAATGCTGCCCGCTTCTTGTTTACAATGTCACCTGAAAGTGAGAACAGGCTTTCTCAGGGCACTGTTGTAGCCAGTGTCGCAAGATATTTACGTGCCAGATGTGCTAAAGATTCATGTCCCTTCATGCTTCAACCACCATTCCAGGGGACATGCGTCCATGCTGATGATAGGTTCTGCTCGATAACAATCCAAAGCAGTGCGGACCAATGCATGTTCATTTTCATTATCTTGGGTCAGATGCCACCAGCATCTTTTTTGGTGGTTTGGGTTCTGTAGTTTCGGCATCGGAGTGTTGCTCTTTTCAGACTTCTTAAAGCATGCTCCACACCTCGTCCCTCTCAGATTTTGGACGGCACTTCAGATTCTTAAACCTTGGTTCGAGTGCTGTAGCTATCTTTAGAAATCTCACATTGGTACCTTCTTTGCATTTTGTGAAATCTGCTGTGAAAGTGTTCTTAAAATGAACAAAATGTGCTGAGTCATCATCCAAGACTGCTATAACATGAAATATATGGGAGAATGCAGGTAAAACAGAGCAGGGGACATACAATTCTCCCCCAAGGAGTTCAGTCACAAATTTACTTAATGCATTGTTTTTTTTTAAACAAACGTCATCAGCATGGAAACATGTCCTTTGGAATAGTGGCCAAAGCATGAAGGGGCATACGAATGTTTAGCATATCCAGCATGTAAATACCTTGCAATACCAGCTACAAAAGTGCCATGCAAATGCCTGTTTTCACTTTCTAGTGACATTGTAAATAAGAAGAGGGCAGTATTATATCCTGTAAATGTAAACAAACTTGTTTGTCTTAGCGATTGGCTGAACAAGAAGTAGGACTGAGTAGACTTGTAGGCTCTGAAGTTTTACACTGTTTTGTTTTTGAGTGCAGTTATGTAACAAAAAAAATTACATTTGTAAGTTGCACTTTTACGACAAAGAGATTGCACTACAGTACTTTTATGAGGTGAATTGAAAAATACTATTTCTTTTATCATTTTTACAGTGCAAATATTTATAATGAAAAATAATATACTTTGATTTCAATTACAACACAGAATACAATATACATGAAAATGTAGAAAAAGCATCCAAAATATTTAATACATTTTAATTGGTATTCTATTGTTTAACAGTGCCATTAATCATGATTAATTTTTTTAATCGTGATTAATTTTTTTGAGTTAATCGCGTGAGTTAACTGCATAGTCTACGTAGCTATTTTTAGCACAGTAGTATAAGCTTTGTGAGCCCAAGTCTATCGACCCGGGCTGGGAGGCTTGCTCCTGTGGGCTATGTAGGTGCATAGGCACCGACTTCCCCTCTGCCTGGTGGAAGCTCGACCCCCACCCCTGCACCGCCCTCACTCCGCCCCCATTCCACCCCTTCCCCAAAGTTCCTGCCCCCATTCCACCCCGTTCCCCCAAGTCCCCACCCTGCCTCTTCTCCGCCTCCTCACCTGAGCGCACCGCATCCCTGCTCCTCCCTCGCCCTCCCGGAAAGTCCTAAGTGCCGCCAAATAGCTGTTAGGCGGCGGGGGGGGGGAGGAGTGGGGCCGTGGTGCGCTTGGGGGGGACGGACAAGTGGGGAGCTTGGCTGCCGGTGGGTGCGGAGCACCTGCTAATTTTTCCCCATGGGTGCTCCAGCCCACTCCGGAGTACCCACGGAGTCAGCGCCTATGTGTAGGTGTATCTACACTGGCCTGCTTTTACCCTTAAAGGAGAAGAGAGCACATTAATTCCTCCTGTGCAAACTGGTTATATACCTGACTCATTAAAAGTGGCCCATCTGTCACCAGGATCAAAGGAATTGTAGAGGAGTTCTTCTCCTCCACATCTGTGGGACCCACAGGTGCTAAGTGCGGGAGGTGGGATATTGTGTGAGCATCTTGCTCCTTTGAGTTGTTCTCTGCTGGCACTTTGTAGTATACTTGTGAACAGGCACAGCACTTGGCTCAGCCATCTTTGCTGAAAGGTTGTTGAAGTGGCAGGGTTTTGCTTGAATTATAGGATTTGTGGAGTAGCAACGTGTAGATTAGTAAGGGTCTAATTGTATTAAGCTGGCCACAAGAGGGAGTTCTGTGACTATAATATAAGTAATGTAGCGTTTGGAGAGAGAGGCTGGGTGAGGTAACTTCTAAGCTGGTCCAATAACAGATATTACCTCACCCATCTTGTCTCTATAAGCAAACTGACAGTGGTCAAATAATTGACAATGACCAACATAAATGAATGCTGAAACATCGCTAAGTTTTAGAAACTTCAAAGTGCTTTCTCTAGTTCATAATAAACTTCATATCTATGTATACAAAAATCATAAATAATTGATTCTCTTATGTTTCTTCAAATAAAAGCAGTGGTAGAAGGAAAGAAAACTGGCTAAATTTTTGGCCAGAAACTTGCACAGCTTTTAAATTAGTTTGTTATATGTAATGTTAGAGTTGGGTTGTATTCAGTCATAAGGACTGATTATGATACATAGCAAGGTCTATGTATGACTGCAGCCCCATTTAAGTACTTAACATAGGGTTTAAAATTTGCACCGAGGTGAGATTTACCCAGAAAGAGTAAAATGAACGATACTAATTGTTGTCATTTAAAATCTGCCTATCAGTAATCTCTAGGCATGTATACAATACGAGCATTAAAAATATCCAATGTGTCAGCCAATCTACATTAGTTAACCAAACCACCACTCCTCCAATCCACCAGAACAAGCCTCTTAGAATAAATGGAAGTAAGTATATCCCTTTCCCATAGAGAAACCACTCCAGAGCCTGTCTCTGAGAGTGCCCAGCTATATGTGGCACCTTTAGGACAGCATCCTGGAATTCCCCTTACCTTCAGTGCTGCAAGCAGTGATTCTCAGTGTTCTGATAAGAACAGATTTAAAAATGTTATTAAGATGATTTCTACACTTGTCTATTGTCACCGCCATGGCTCTCACTGGTAAACAATAGCATCTAGGGAGAGGTTCAGGTAATGGCAAACCTCTTTGGGAGGCATAATGCTGAAAAAGCCTCAGGCCTGGTCTACACTAGGCGTTTATGTCGAATTTAGCGCCGTTACATCGAATAAACCCTGCACCCGTCCACACCACGAAGCTATTTAGTTCGACATAGAGGTCTCTTAAATTCGACTTCTGTACTCCTCCCCAACGAGGGGAGTAGCGCTAAATTCGACATGGCCATATCGAATTAGGCTAGGTGTGGATGGAAATCGACGCTAATAGCTCCGGGAGCTATGCCACAGTGCACCACTTTGTTGACGCTCTGGACAGCAGTCCGAACTCGGATGCTCTGACCAGCCACACAGGAAAAGCCCCGGGAAAATTTGAATTCCTTTTCCTGTCTGGGCAGTTTGAATCTCATTTCCTGTTTGGACATCGTGGCGAGCTCAGCAGCACTGGCAACGATGCAGAGCTCTCCAGCAGAGATGGCCGTGCAATCTCAGACTAGAAAGAGGGCCCCAGCATGGACTGATCGGGAAGTCTTGGATCTCATCGCTGTGTGGGGTGATGAGTCCGTGCTTTCCGAGCTGCGCTCCAAAAGACGGAATGCAAAGATCTACAAGAAGATCTCTAAAGCCATGGCAGAAAGAGGATACAGCCGGGATGCAACGCAGTGCCGCGTGAAAATCAAGGAGCTGAGACAAGGCTACCAGAAGACCAAAGAGGCAAACGGACGCTCCGGAGCCCAGCCCCAGACATCCCGTTTCTACGAGGCACTGCATTCCATCCTAGGTGCGGCCGCCATCACTACCCCACCAGTGACCGTGGACTCTGAGGATGGGATATTGTCCACTGCCGGTTCCTCGGACATGTTAGCGGACGGGGAAGATGAGGAAGGAGATGAGGAGGACGAGGCAGTCGACAGCGCTTGCAACGCTGATTTCCCCGACAGCCAGGATCTCTTCATCACCCTTACAGAGATCCCCTACCAACCGTCCCCAGCCGTTAACCCGGACACAGAATCAGGGGAAGGATCAGCCAGTAAGTGTTTTAAACATCTAAACATTTATTTTTAACAGAACAGGAATTTTAACAATACCAACAATGGGTTTCTCATGATTAGTTTGCCCTAGGCGCTTAACGTTTCAGTCCCGGGCAGTGCAACTATTAAAAAAAAATCTAACAATGTCCGGTTTTGCATGATTGTTCTGCCCAAGCCGGTCTACTGTTTAGTCCCTGCCAGTGCAGCTACAGTAAAATGCGGTCTACATGTCCGGGGATAGAGCAGAAATCCTCCTGGGACATCTCGACGAAGCTCTCCTGGAGGTAATTGGAAAGCCTTTGCATCAGGTTTCTGGGGAGAGCGGCCTTATTGGGTCCTCCGTGGTATGAAACGTTTCCGCGCCAGGAGACAATCAAGTACTCCGGGATCATTGCCCTGCAGAGCATGGCGGCATACGGCCCTGGTCTTTGCAGGCTTTCCCGAAGCATTCTTTCTTTATCACTGTCTGAGATCCTCATCAGGGTGATGTCGCTCATGGTGACCTGCTTTGAATTAGTAGGGGAATGTTAGTATTGGGACCGCTTGCCCGTTCCTTTACAGAACTGTAACCGCCGGTTTACAGCCACGCGGTGGAGGCGGGAGACGGGCGGCATACAGGGATCTTTCCCTGGGACAGCCGCGAGGGGGTGGGACAGGGGCAGAGTTGATGCTTGCCGGATTGCTGGCAGCAGGGACTGGCATTGCTTTCAATGTGAAAGGAGGCCAGTGCTACTATTAAAGTTTTAAGCAGCCACAAGTCTACGGCTTACCATGTCTGCCTGCTACACAAATTCCGGTGTCCTGCCCCGCTTCTCAGATCGGCAGTGCAAGACCCCAGGCACAGAATGCGAGGGCCGAAAATTCGACCTTGTCCTGAGTGCGCATGTGATAGGTGCTGTGCATGGTCTTGTTCACAGAGAAAGACTATGTTCTTTGTTCACAACTAAATTTATCTTTCTGAGGAATTCACTCCCTTTTTCCCATTCCCACAGCCACATCTGCGACTGTCTCCCAACCCAGCCTGGCATCACACTCCCAGAGGCTAGCGCAGATTAGGCGGAGGAAGAAGAGGACACAGGAGGACATGTTCTCGGAACTAATGGGCTGCTCCCGAGCCCAGGCAGCACAGCAGACCCAGTGGAGGGAGAACTTGTCCCAAATGCACCGGTCACACATGGAACGGGAGGAGAGGTGGCGGCAGGAAGACCAGCAGGCGACTCAAACGCTGCTTGGACTAATGAGGGAGCAAACGGACACGCTCCGGCGCCTTGTGGATGTTCTGCAGGACCGGAGGCAGGAGGACAGAGCCCCGCTTCAGTCTATCTGTAACCGCCCTCCCCCGCCACCAAGTCCCATACCCCCCTCACCCAAAGTCCAAAGAAGGAGGGGCGGCAGAGTCCGTGAAAACTCTCACTCCACCCCTGCAGACTGCTCTACTACTAGAAGGCTCTCATTCCCCAAAATTTAACAAGTCCTTTCCTTCCCGCCTCACACAAGCCCCCGTCCAAGTTTCACCCCCCAGTTTCATGTGTAGTTGCTAATAAAATATACGTTTCTGTTAATTACTGTTTCCATCATGTTCTTTTGGAGGAGAGTCTGTCTGAAGGGGAGGAAGGGGGTTGGTAATTGGACAGGACAGTCACCTTTAGCAGGGTACAGAGGCGGGGAGAGATCCAGCAGCAGGGCACATACACAGTGCAGTGACTAGTTACCCTGGTCAGTCTGGGAGGTGGTTTTCATGTTCTGGGGGAGGAGGGTTACAGATCCCCTGCTGCGTGGCTCTGTGATCCAGGATAAGGACCGCTGCATAAGATCTGTAACTGCCCTCCCCCGCCACAAAGTCACATAGCCCCCACATACACGCAGTCCCGATCAGGAGGGCTGGCAGGCTCCATTGAAACAACCAGTCCACCACTGCAGAGCCTGTCATTCCTGGAGTTTAGAAGCGTCATTTGCATCAGTACACTACACCCCCTCCCCACCACAGTCTGCCTCCCAGGTTTAAAACATTCCCGCGAAAACAGTAATAAAGAAAATGGTGTCCATTAACAAAATAGAAGTCATTTTATTTTTAAACATGTGTTGGAAGGGGGTGAAGGGGGTATGTAACTGGAAAGGATAGTCAACATTAACTGGGTAAAGAAACGGGGGCAGGTTCAGCTTCTCTGTACACAAACTTAAAAGTCACAGGTTACCCTGCTCACTCAGGAACCTAGCTTTCAGAGCCTCCCGGATGCACAGCGTGTCCCGCTGGGCTCTTCTAATCGCCCGGCTGTCTGGCTGGGCGTAATCAGAAGCCAGGCTATTTGCCTCAACCTCCCACCCCGCCATAAAGGTCTCCCCCTTGCTCTCACAGAGATTGTGGAGCACACAGCAAGCTGCTATAACAATGGGGATATTGGTTTCGCTGAGATCACAGTGAGTCAGTAAGCTTCTCCATCTCCCCTTGAGACGGCCAAAAGCACACTCCACCACCATTCTGCACTTGCTCAGCCGGTAGTTGAAGAGTTCTTTTTCAGTGTCCAGGGCGCCAGTATAGGACTTCATGAGCCAGGGCATTAGCGGGTAGGCTGGGTCCCCGAGGATCACTGTAGGCATCTCCACATCCCCAAGAGTTATTTTGTGGTCCGGGAAGTAAATACCTTCCTGCAGCCGTCTAAACAGACCAGAGTTCCTGAAAACGCGAGCGTCATGAACCTTGCCCGGCCATCCGACGTTTATGTTTGTAAAACGTCCCCGATGGTCCACCAGTGCTTGCAGCACCATTGAAAAGTAGCCCTTTCTGTTAATGTACTGGCTGGCCTGGTGATCCGGTCCCAGGATAGGGATGTGAGTTCCATCTATAGCCCCACCGCAGTTTGGGAATCCCATCGCGGCGAAGCCATCTATGATGGCCTGCGCGTTTCCCAGGATCACTACCTTTGAGAGCAGTACCTCAACGATCGCGTTGGCTACTTGCATCACAACAACCCCCACGGTAGAGTTGCCCACGCCAAAGTGGTTCGCGACTGACCGGTAGCTGTCTGGCATTGCAAGCTTCCAGAGGGCTATGGCCACTCGCTTCTGGACAGTCAGGGCTGCTCGCATCCGGGTGTCCTTGCGCTTCAGGGCAGGGGACAGCTACTCACAAAGTTCCAGGAAAGTCCCCTTCCGCATGCGAAAGTTTCGCAGCCACTGGGATTCATCCCAGACCTGCAGCACTATGCGGTCCCACCAGTCCGTGCTTGTTTCCCGGGCCCAGAATCGCCGTTCCACAACATCCACATGACCCATTGTCACCGTGATGTCCTCGGCGCTGGGTCCCGTGCTTTCTGACAGGCCTGTGCTACTCTCAGACTTCAGGCCCTCACCGCGGTGCCGTAGCCTCCTCGCCCGATTTACCTGCATCTGCCTCTGGGAAAGGTGGATGATAAGCTGCGAGGCATTGACAACGGCCACAACTGCAGCGATGGTCGCAGCGGGCTCCATGCTCGCAGTGCTGTGGCGTCCGCGCTGTCACTGACCAGAAAAGTGCGCGAACTGATTTCCCGCTGGCGCTTTCAGGGAGGGAGGGAGGGCGGTAGTGACGGACGGATGACGACAGTTACCCAAAAACACCCTCGACACATTTTTTTACCCAGAAGGCATTGGCGGCTCGACCCAGAATTCCAATGGGCAGCAGGGACGGCGGGAACTGTGGGATAGCTGCCCACAGTGCACCGCTTCCAATGTCGACGCTTTCCCCGTTAGTGTGGACTCACAAAGTCGAATTACTGTCTTTAGTGTGGACACACACGTTCGACTTTGCAATATCGATTCCACATATTCGATTTAAGTGAAATCGACCTACTCTCGTAGTGTAGACATACCCTCAGAGACAATTCCTGATGTGGCTTTCAGAATGGGGGAATGCAGAGTAAGCATTAGCTATACAAATGTTTAGATCGCATGCTCCACAGTTCATCCTCTAGTGTCATTGCTGTTGGGAAGAAAGATCTCCACTCATCTTCATCATTCACCAGAGCTGTTGACGTCTTTTAAGTGAGTTTAATGCCAGTGGAAGATGCTGTACTGACAGCCCTGAGACCGATGACCGTTTTTTGTCCACAAAACAGGAACAACCAAGTATAAGAAAGTCATTAATTAAGCATGTACAAAGAGGGAAAGTTTAGCATACATAATATATTATATAGGGATCTATTTTTGCCATCAGTTCTACTGGGCAATCAATGAATACTCTGAAACATGTTGGGTGATATCCTGGCTCCACTGAAGGGCAATAGCATAACTCCCAGTGACTTCACTGGGGCCAGGATTTTACCATTATGTTTATATATCATTTAAGATTGACAGGGCAGTGTAGGTGTATGTGCCTCAGCTGTGGTTTGAAGGAGCCAGTCTTCAGTTCTCTGCTGAGGGTGCTGGTTTTGATGCTGGTTTTTGTAGTATGGACACCTGCCCACGAGAAGCTAAATTGAGACCAGAAATTCATTTCACCAAGGCCTCCAAACCCCTGTCTAAGAGTAGCCATTTGTAATGATTACCATTGTGGGCAGGATTCAAACTGACAACTTATAGCAAAATGCTCACGTGAGCAGGTGCCCTTCCCAACCTGCTCTCAAACACAATCCCAAGTCAGGTGACCTGGGCCAGCCACAGTTTTTTTTATCCCTGTGTCGATGTGCCCAGAGAGATCCAGACTACCTACATGTCAGACTGGTCAAAGCCATGTCTCTTTTTTATATATATTTGCTGTATGCAGTGTCCTATCCATTGCTTTCATGCTGACTGGCTTTCTGTAGTAGCTTTTTCTAATAAGCCTCATCCAAGCATTCTGTGCTGCAGCCAAATAACCTGGGGCAGAGGGCAGGTTATCACCTTCTGCTCCCTCCATCACACAGGGCAATGTGACACATGCCAGCTAGAAGCAATTTGCTCCAGGACGTGTCTAGAAGGAGATCCCAGTGTTGATGAAGTGATCTGTAAATGCTTGGCTGGTGGATGTTGCAGAGGTAGTTGCAGACATTCTTTCTAGGAGACAAGCGAGACATGTCTTCAGAGAGATCCTTTCCTTTGACTCCTAGTAGGTTCTGGCTGACCCTTTTGTTTTGCTTTTATTTTCTGAAGGAGGCTTGAGGGGTCTCCAGAAGGACAATGTCAGTGTGACTTCTGGTGATCATCTCCAGTTGGCTGAAGGCTGGCTGTGGTGGATGAGGCAAAACGAGTCAGAGGAATTTGTGCGTGTTTATTTTAAATCTTTTTAGGACACTTATTGAAATGTTTTTCCAGTGTCACAGGACCTCTGGTTTTCTAATACCCTTTACCTAAACAAACAGGCAGTTTTTAAAACCACAAACATCCACATTTTTAACAAGCTGTTTGGGCAGGGTAAGGCGTATGGGCTCTTAATGTTAATTCAGGTTGAAAACCTTTCTGTTGGTTTGCATAGTAGTTTCCTCCTATTCCATAGTTCTGCCCGGTGGTTTTCAATGGTTCTATCAGAATCTGAAAGGAGCCTTAGAAATAAATTAATGGATACCTATAGTATGTTTGTATAACGGTCCGAGCAAGGTTTGCTGCTTTCAGAATTCTTTCTTAGCTTCCCAGCTGGAGTCCAGTATCCTAGAGGAAGTTGAATTCAAGGGAGAGTTTACCATGAAGAAAAAGCAAGGTCAGTTGCCTCTGCTTTGTAATCAGAACTGACAGAAGCCCACTGAAGTTTCTCGGTGAAACACAGAAAGCAAAGGCGAGCGTTCCAGGGTGCTTGTGCAAAATTCTGAGTAAGGCTATTACTGTATCTAAATCAATCTAAGGGATTTTAAGAGTACCATTCACCATAGTTTATAAGTCCCAAACAGGAAGCACAGTTATTACTGGATAAGATTGGGCCACATTACACCCTCAGGTCTCTGCTCCAAAGAGCTTACACTGTAAATAAAGAAAAATACAAAGGGGGAGGAGAGAGCAGGGCAATATGTGAGACTTTTTAACTGTTGCCTATTTGCTTTGGATCCCTTGCTCATAAAACCAGATGAAAGAGTGATGTTACCAACCAACCCCCCATAAAACCACATCCTCCCCTTACCATCTTCTCTTCTGAGAGAAAGCACGGCCTAGTGCTTAAAGCATAGGACTGTGAGTTGAAGTCGGTGTTCTAATCTGGGCTGCAGAGACTCCCTGTGTGATCTTGGGGTGCTTAGGGCTCCAATCCAGCACTCCTTCCTTGTACAGCCATCCCATTTAAATCACTGGGATATCTAAAAAAACCAGGAGTACTTGTGGCACCTTAGAGACTAACAAATTTATTAGAGCAT
>NW_020664418.1:17331612-17334243 GCF_002925995.2 Terrapene triunguis
ACTCCTGTTCTTTTTGCGGATACAGACTAACACGGCTGCTACTCTGAAACCTGGGATATCTAAATGTGGAGTGCTTGCAGAATTGAGCTCTTATCTCTGTGTACCTTAGTTTCCTCATCTATAAAATGGGGGTAATAGATAAGTATTATTATTCACAAAGGGGTCATTGGGAGGGGTATTTCACGCACATTTAAGTGTTTTGAGATCCATGAATGGAATGTGCTGTAGGAAATGCAAAGTATTACTAATAAACATCAGGAAAGATTCCCTCAATTTGAGCTGTATTTTACAGGAAACCATATAGCACAGTGGGGTCCTGGTCCCTGAGTGGGGTTTCTAGGCACTACGAAAATACAAATAATAGTGCTATCTGTGTATCCAGAAGATTATAGATAGTCACTCTAGGGAAATGGCAAAAGCTCCAGTGCTTGAGCCCCATAAAACAAGACTGGACAAAGAACTGGAGAACATGCTATCCTACAATGGTTCCCTGGAGAAGGACAAGATGGGACCTAATCACTCTCTTCTATTTCTAATTTCTATTCTTCAGTTCAGTATTTAGCTACAGTACAGAAATAAAGCAACTGAACTTTTTTCCACTCACAAGTGAAGTCTGAGAATAAAGGATGACACAGCTTTAAAAACTTCTGTAGAACATTTATGTAAGAAATTAAGGTCAGTCCAATCTAGCAATGGTCCGTCTAAGGCACATGAGCAAATCTACACAGACAGGCAGGACCAGTAATCTGTGTTTAGGGAAACAATGATGCAGACATTGCTCAAAGACATGCTAGTTTAAAAAAGAAGGAAGAGCCGATTTGACAGTGACAATTAGCCATCAGTAAGATGATCAAGAGTTTTAAGTCTCATGTCATTGGACAATATAGGAAGAATTAAAGAAAATGAATATGAATGTTCTCTTTGACACTACTGTATGTATTATCTAGCGTGAGGGCAGCTACACAGGTTTAACATCCCCAATGACATCAGGAAGTCTTCAGAGAGATTGATTTGAGCCCTCTCCCCTCCATCCCCCCCAGGTTGCGTAACTTGTCACATGCTTTCTTTCTCTGTTGCGGGGGGAGGGGGGATTAGCCAGGAGTGAGAGAGCTACAGGGGACTAAACTGTGTTTCTGAGGGAAAAAAAGCATGTTGAAACTGTCTGCTAAGTAATATCCAGGGGAAAAGAACACTGAGAATCTAGATGCCCCTCTTCCTGTAACCAACTTGTATCAGAGGGAATTAAGACCCCAGTTAGAAATAACATTTATACCAATTCTTTAGAGTTCTTATCATTGATTAGTTGTATTAGCATAGTGCTTAGGAGTCCTAGTCATGGATCAGGATCCCATTGCAGTGGGTACTGTACAAACAGAATAAAAAGATGGTCCTTGCCCCAAGAGCTTTCTCATCCTGTATCTCTGATATCTGTTCCAGGCCTTACTACTTTGGGTTCAAGTTTAGTACCTGGTTCACTAATAACCTTTCCAGTTATCTTTTTGAACAAAAATATCCAAGGTGTTATTTGGAGGGAAATTCTGTAAAGTGTATTCTAACCTGTCCCTATGGTGACCATTCCTTCAGCAGGTGTGCATGATATTTTATAGAGGCTAGAGATGACAGTATTAAAACTCCCAAAGTGCTGTACCAGCACACATGGGTGTCTTTGTAAAACATAGGATGGATTATTTGGGAATGGCCCCTTCAGTTGTTCCAAAGTTCTGGTCGGGAATATGCAGGAGATCCAGCCATCTAGGAGACTTTTTTTCACAGCCTCATTTTGGGATTCAGTACATTTTTACCCCTTCTCTGCACATAGTAACCACCTCAGCCTTACATTTTTTTTTTAAGATAGTTAAATGGGAGGGAAAGCTTGGTGCAGGGAATCTTGCTCAGTCCAGGTCCTAGGAGAGAAGACCAGGGGGGAAACCCCTCCCACACACCAAGGGATATACGAGAGACCTTAACTAGTCATTTCCTGGTTATTAGATGTTTGAGTCTGTGGTTGTGAAGTCCCCCCTAATGGAAGGGTACCAGAGGCAGAAGGCACTGATGTGTGGCAAACAAACAACTCCATCTTAATAAAGTTTAATCCAGCATTGCCCCCTTGCTTTCTCTCCCCGATCCCAAATAAGCTAGGTAAAATACTAATTGTTAATGCTGTAAATTTGGCTGAGGCTGAAGCCTGAACAGCAGGATGCTGAGTGCCCACTAGTTTACATAGTGGTGAAACAGACAAATCTTCTAATGGATGTGATGAAACCAAAGACTGGAGGGGGTCCTGAAAGAACAGAGTTATGCAGAGACCATGAGGATTCTTACCTGAGATGCCTATAAGTTTTACATGGAGGAGGTTGAAGCTGGGTGACCTTGGGTAAGTCACTGTTTCCCTTCCCAATCTTTGTCTATGTCACCTATTGAGAATGTGAGCTCTGCAGAGCAGCGACTGACTTTTACTACATGTTTGTACAATTTCTAGCACAATGGGTCTCTTGTTTGGAGCCTCTAGGTCAGGGGTGGGCAAACTTTTTGGTCCGAGGGCCACATCAGGGTTGCGCAATTGTATGGAGGGCCAGGTAGGGAAGGCTATGCCTCCCCAAACAGCCTGGCCTCCGCCCCCTCCCACTTCCC
>NW_020664418.1:17334343-17413349 GCF_002925995.2 Terrapene triunguis
CTGGGACTCCCACCCCCTATCCAACCGTCCTCTGCTCCTCGTCCCCTGACCACCCTCTCCCAGGACCCCCCCCAACTACCCCCCTGGGATCCCACCCCCTTATCCAACCTCCCCCCCCCGCTCCCTGTCCCGACTGCCCTCCCGACCCCTATCCACATCCCCGCTCGGTCCCCCCAGGACTCCCACTCCCAACCCTTCCTGTCCCCCATCCCCTGACCGCCGCCCCCAGAACCTCCGCCCCATCCAACCGCCCCCCATCCCTGACTGCTCCCCAGGACCCCCCACTCCCCGTCCCCTTACCAGCAGCCGCGACACCCAGCCAGAGCCAGCTGTGCTCCCCACGCTGCCCAGCAGGAGCGGCGGGCCAGACCGCAGCCCGCTAGGGTGACCAGACAGCAAGTGTGAAAAATCGGGACGGGGGTGGGGGGTAATAGGAGCCTATATAAGAAAAAGCCCCAAATATCGGGACTGTCCCTATAAAATCGGGACATCTGGTCACCCTACAGCCCACCCCCGCGGCCCGGCGGCGGGGGAGGGGAGACAGCGGGGGAGGGGCCAGGGACTAGGCTCCCCGGCCGTGAGCTCAGGAGCTGGGCAGGACAGTCCTGTGGGCGTTTGCCCACATCTGCTTTAGGTGATACCATCATACAAATAACTGTCCCAGTCACCATCAACATAGGCACTGGGTCACTGCAATAGGCAGGGCAGACTCTGATCTCAATACTCAAGCCAATGCTCCATATTTAAAGCAATACATTTGTTAGACCAAAATTCCATAGCAACTCATAGGAGCAGATCTTAGAGATGAATGGAAGGGCTAGCCTATAAAAGCAAAGCTGGCTGGGGTGAAGAGACTCTTCTCTTCTGGGACACTGGAGATTACGGGGGCTGTCTGGCAAGTACATTACAGAAATATGATAAGACCAGGTGAATTCTCACCTCTAATTAGTGTGTTATTGATCAGACAGATGTTCCCTAGGAGTAAGCCAACAGCAAACAACACAATGGCAGCCAAGAGCAGCAGTCAGTCAATCTGTAGAAGGTGACACAGTTTTATGAGTTAAACTTTGGTAAGGAAGAATATCAGCCCTGCCATTTAAGGACAAGCAGATGAAATATCTACTGCTGGTGACTGTGGCCCCCGTTCATGGTCAGAAAGACTGAAGCCAAGACACAAGGTCTCAGTGAGGAACATTGCTGGGTGTCAGGGGAGTTCTTTAGTGCAGCAGAAGCAAGGAAGAGGACACCTTCCTCTCTGGGAGGTGGAACTTATTTTGGGGCATTCTAAATCTCTCTCTCTTCTCAGGATACAGAAGTGGCCTGGCTGACCTTCTCAACTAAGGAGCCCCTGAGCTCCCTCCTCAGCTCTCTAAGACACCTCAACACAAGGTTAGTTCTCCACTTGGTCTTCCTGGAGGAATTAATCCCTCAGCACTAGGTATGTTGCATTTTAACCCCAAAAGTTTTTATAATAGAAAAGAACGGTCCCTGGAACTGGCCCCCAAACATGTTAAATACAAAGAGCTCAGGCCATCTGTTATCATCATCAAATTATCATGTACCTTAAATATGGTACTTTCCATCCTGGAGGACCCTCAGGGGCCTGAACAATCTGGTACAGGATGTCCAGAATTTACATTCAGAATGGATGAAATACTCAAGAATATTCCACAAGGAATTGCATTGCATTGCAGCCCAGATGTCATGGAAATGGACCAAATCTCCAGTGTCCATGATTCTGTGGTAGTGGGATCATTTGCCTTCCATCCAAATGCAATCATCGCTGAACTAGTCATTTTGGAGCAGTGACATTCCACAACAGATTGTAGCAAAACATCAAGGGAGTGGGGAAGGGACAGAGCAGCCAGGAGGGAGGAAGGTAAGAGATGGGCAAAGGAAGAACTGAGAAAGCCAGGGAAGTAGAAGAGAAGGGATCACAGCTTCACTTACACTGCCCCCTGCTGGAGAGGATCCCAGCTGATTCACACAGCTTCAAGAAAGTTTCACATTTAATCACTAACATGAAATGCCTTCACTCTCTATCTCTCCATAGTTCTAGAATTTCACTCACTTTGTCAGTATGAGAAGAAACAATGCAGCTATTGTCAGTAATAAAACAGTAGCCAGTCCAGATGCACTAGACTGTTTAGAAGACTTCGAATACTATTGAGAGTATTGATAGATTATTTTTGTATATACAAGAGAATCTGGCAAACCTTTCCAGATGTCTCAAGTTGCTCAAAAGCAACCAAGTGCTGCTCACACCTCCACCTCCTAGAAAGCACCGGGCAGGCTAGGAGCTTCCTGGCCTTACATTCAGGTGAGAGACAAAGGCAGGTAGATGGGTTAGGCCACTATGACATCACTGCTGCACCATTGGGACTGCGAGGTGGGGAAGGGAATTTAGCTGGGGGGCCTGGTATTTATAAATACCAAAGAGAGAAAGCCCCTGAATTCTAGAATTTCCAAAGAAGAGTTTAATTAGTGAACCAGAAAAATCTCTGGAAAACCTTAAAGGCAGAGACCCATTCCTCAGTAGCAGAAGGCCCCATCATAGAAGATGGCAAAGCAATCCTTCCCTCCCACTCTAAACCAGGATATGTTTATGTAGAGAAACCCTCAGGGAGATGTTCGACCAACACCAAGTTGATAATTCTCTCAAGAGGGCTTCTTATATTCCAAGGTTCTACAATGACTGAATTTTAATCAGCCTTTGGTGGAGGGGGTGAGGGAGGAAGACATCTTGCTGCCCAGTTCTGCGTGTAGCCAAACCTTCATCTATCCACACAAGAGTTTGGGAGAGGCTGAATCCGTCTCTGCCTTGTAGCTCAGACCCATCTCCAGCTTTAATAAATTCAACTAGAATTTAAATAACCATCTCAATTATATAAAGACCCAGGGTCAGCTGAAAACTGTCTTGGTCTCATCATTAGCTGCACATATATCCTCTTCTGAAGGTAATCACTGGGGTAGGGGTGGGGATCTTGTTGTTTATGGGACAATAGTCTAGGGTGTAATTCTCTTCACCTTGTGTTGTCTCTTACACTCACTTTGTGGAGGTGTAAAGTGCTACCACTCTGATTTGGTAGTGTTTCACCCTCACTATTGTATGAGGTGTGTGGCTGTGGAGAATCAGGCCCTGAATATTTGGTCTCTGGAGTCACAAGTCATTATTACATACACATCTCTTTTCAGCAGGTGGTACTGCTCTTCTGTGTGAGAAGGAAGAACCAGGTGGCTCTGGAAATACCATTATAAAATTTCACTCAGATGAACTCAAAGAAAAGAGCAAGAGACAATTCCACCTTGGTCATTTTTCTTTAGGGGCTTCACAATCCCCACTTCCTGGGAACAGGACTGATCCAAACTCCTGAACATTGAAAGACAATCCCAGGAACTCCAGGAAAGGTTGGGATCACTCTCAGGCTGCCCAGCACTGGCATAGCTCTGCTGGGAATGTCAAATCAGCTCTCCTCTCTGCTTGGGTAGCAGCCCATGCTTAGACACTGAGCTTCATATTGTTTTGCAACAAATGCTAGTTGGAGAGAACTCTCATTTTGGAGAGGGCACTAAAGATGCCACTCACCCCCCCTGCATGCAAAGGAAAATAAATCTCAATTTCCTGTAATAACTCAGCACATTCTTTGTGTTATCATGACTACAACTATGATTGCCATCCTTGTCGCTCATGAACTTCGATCACAAAATAATCTTAAATGACTCTTTGCCCCTGTATATATTGTGCACTTCTGCCTCCTACTGCACTAATAGACTCCATTATGCTATTATCCTTGTTGCAATTGTCATCTACATTTGAGATGAATTCTAGGCTTAGTTCATTTCCAGGCTCTTTTGGCCCTTCATTATTTTCTTGACACTTTCTGGGAAGAGTCTGGCTCTATTATCTGCTGCCATATCTGGGATAATTTTTAGAAGGTACGTTAATGTGCCATTCATTCTATCAGTGTTTTCCTTTCACAAGTGCTTGTTTTTATGCATGGGTTTTTGAGGCACCTTCCCACATGAATGCTTGGCTTTACGCAAGTCCAGAGCTTATCCTTTCACTTATTGAAATGCCAAGAGCCCTCAGTTCAGCTGATATCATTGGGAGCTTTGCAGAATTAGGATTCTGAATCTGTTTACCCTGATGCCAGTTTCTTTTTCTTTTGCAGCTTCATGGCTCACTCCATCTCTTTTTCATCTCTGCTGCATCTCTGTCACAGCTAGCAAACAAATGGTTTTATAGGCAAATGTAGCTCCAAATATTTATTATGCTGAATTATTCTAGCTGAAATTTCTACTTTCTCAGAATTGTAAACTCTAGTAGCATTACTGTGTATCATCTTTTGGCTCAGAGTCATGGTTTCAGAGGATCTTTCTTTGCTTGTTTCAAATGAAGGGAGGAGTTAGATGTTCCACACTGTTGAAACTGGAAAAAAAAAAATCATAAAAACAAGTGTGAGCTATGATATTCAGTAAAGTGCATATCTCTAATTAAGATAGATATTTTTATTAGATGCTCTCCTGCCTTGTGACACGAAGCAACCCAGTTTTTCCACCTCTGTCTGACTAGTGCCACATTTCTTGCTCCACTGTGTCTGTGTCCATGACAGTGACATCTTTCTCAATGGTTTTCTTATGTGTCATCTGTTGTCCTCTTTCCCATCTTCCACCAAGTGGTACCCAGTTAAGGGCTTGTCTAGGAATACCTTTTTTTGACATCTGTACAACATGCCCAAACCACTTCAGCCTTCTTTTTTGGATCATTATCCCTACAGTCTGTTGGCCAGTCCTAACACATCAGCATTAGTTATTTTTTCCCCACCTGCAGACTCCAAGTCTTCTCTGCAGCATCTCTGATGGCATGCACATGCATTACATTTCCTATTGTGGGTGTCTAGCATTGGCTAAGTTTCAGAAGCATGTAACAATGTGGGGATCTCAATAATATTGTGAAACTTTATCTTGGTTGTTGTATGAGTCTCATTATTTTTCCATATATTTGCCAGTATTGAAACTATAGGAGCGGAAGTGGAGATCTTCTGGTGACAGCACACATTTTATCTGTGCAACTGCAAGGCCATTGTTTAGACATATGCACATTTGGGTTTATCTGGTCACCTTTCCTTCAACTCAGTTACTCACCAGTCAAATAATGATGAAGGGCTGAGTCAGGTCTGCTGGGATACAAACCTAGACTCTGAACCCTATCCCCTTTCCAGACATCTGTCTGATGTACTCCCTTTTGCCTTCAGTCTCTCCCTCAAATAGTCTCCCTCCCTGGCTGTGACCTAGGTTGTGTTCCCATAATATTATCAGTAAATGGTTTCTCATGACATTTCAGCAGAAACTAATCTAGAGCCTAACCTGTGGCCAGACTGACCTTGGTTTCCACTCATCCCCCAGCTCCTTGATCTGTGCATGAGTGATTCTATTTCTGCCTTGCATGTGTGTCTGTCTTTGAACAACAGACAACTAATTACTTGTTCTTAGAGACAGACTCACGTGCAAGGGAGAAATCATGGACATGAGCCATAATATTCATAGGTCCTTTCTTTCTCCAAGATCATATCTGCCACTGGCGGCAAAGCCATAGATGTATACATGCCTCTTCCAGATTTCCAGAATTTTAAAACATAAATATTGAACCTGCAAGTAGAAAATAATAAAAAATCACAAATAACTGCAAAAACATTACATAGATTGTTAATCATGCCCCATCAATTACCATGTACCCCACCTTTACTATGCTAACCAATATGCCAATCCAACCATGTATTCTGTGTGGAATGACATATAGTCAATAATAAACCAACCATGCAGAATACAAGATACATGCATTAGTCTCTTCCTTTGGGTTATTTGGTGACGATATGGTGGGAAAAACCATATATAGAAAGAGCCTCAGATTATAAAACCATTTTGACCTGATGCAGTCTGTTAGATTTCTTCATGGAAATAATGATCTTGAAACAGCCTTTTGGGAAGAATGTGCAGGTATTTAACACAGGTAAACACACTACTTATACACAGCTATAAGCCATACCTAACATGCCTGGCAACTTGTGCTTTTTGTTTATTCATTTCTCCAAACCAACCCCTCTCCGCACCTATCTAGTGTCTCTCCCAATCAGCTCTGCCACAGTGAACCCGAAGCCTTTCCTCCCAGCCCTCCACAGCAGTAGTTTCCCTCCTTTAGAGAATGAGCAGAGACTCCTGACATCAGAATGTTCAGCTTGCAAGGTCTCAGATCCTTAATCTCATGAGAGAAGGGCTCAATTAAAGACTTGCTAGAACATCCAGGCTCACAAGGGCTATCACCCCATTCCTTGAGCCTCTCCAGAGAGACTACTGTTGAACATGGATTTGGAAAGCCGAGCTCCTACCATGGGTTAGTAAAGACACACATTTCTGTTCATCCTACTCCAGGCAGTTCTGCAGGTACATACAAATTCAAAGGTATGTGACACCTCCAAGAGCACCCACAAAAGATGTATGTTAGTACTATAAAGAAAAAACTAGCATCCAGATCATCTGTTTGTGAGTTCATTGGGTTTATTGCTGCAAAGTAACTTATTCCAGGAGAGAGCTCAATGCAACTCACTAAAGCTAAGGCACAGGGAAACCAACTACAGTAATGATTGGAGCCATGGGGGAGGGGCGGTGAGCTTCCTTCCAGGGACATCTGGCCATTGACCCTCCTGGGACCAGGGTTTTCAGGTCATTTCATTACAGCCAATAGGCTGTAGAGAAGGGAATCCTAACTTGGTGCCGCAGTGTCTTAATCACACCTTTTGGGACTTAAATGTTGGTAGATATTGATTGAGGTGGGGCTGGGTAGAGAGAGGGTCACAGCTGCCCTCATCTTTCATATGGGGGTTGAGGTCCATAGAGACCACAGATTCTAGCATGCAATGTTCCATATTGATTCAGATGGTCTGGCAATTAAAAAGCCCCAATTATTGCTTTAGGCCATTTGCTTTCCACTACATGAAGTGTATCAGGCCTGGCCAGACAGCCTGGCCATGCAGAAAGGTGGATGCACTCAGCTGTACCTCCTGATTAAAGCTGAGCATGGCTCCCTTCCATGCAAATTATGTGCTGTCCTCAGACTCCAAACAATTGCATGGAATGGGCCAGGTTTGGGCACCCCTGGACTGAGCCACATCTGTTGAACCCAATAGAGTGAAGTGGTGTGGAAAGGGCCGGAGTCCCAGCTCCACATGAAAAGTTGAGAAGGGAGGCACTGAAATAGTGGGGATGATGAAACTGGTTGTCTCATTGTTGGTTGCAGTTTAGTGCGTGGCTGGGGAGGAGTATTTATAAGATACCAATTGCTCAGCAAGCTCTGTGAGGAATGGACCGTTTTCCCTACTGCGGTCATTGTTTCAGGAGAGCCATACCCTGTGCTAGATTTTCAGAGACTGGAAGCTTGGGAAATTCACACCCACCCATCATCAGTTCTGTGGCTCAAAACATATGCCAACTTCTCAACCAGGAAATGTACATGTTTTATATAAGCCGGCAGGATTTCTCTCCTGCTCCAAAATATACACTGCCACCCCCACTGTCTTGCAAGGAGGTTTGTTTTCTTAACAAAAGCCAGCAAACAAACAATAAAATAGTTTTAACTCAGTCCTTACTTTCAAATTTCAGCTCCACCTGGCTCAGGGGTTCCTGGCAGGTTCCCAGCTCTTCTTCCTCTCTGGGGCAGCAGTCTCAGGGCTGTGTCCCAGAGCACCTGGCCCCCTTCTCGAGGAGACCCACCACACCACTCCATGCTACTCCACTGTGGCTTTCCCTCCCTCCCCACCTACCTGTCTTACTCTGTCTCTCCTCTTCTCCTTCCCCCCAGCAGCCTTTTATAGGCTGAGGTGTTGCCCAACCCTTTTTAATTGGCTGGATTGGATACACCTCTTCGGGTCCAGAGCTGCTGGGCCTAGTCTATGAACAGTGACCAGCTAACCTATGACATTTCCCTTCCTCTATTTTCTGTGGTTTGTATTATTCGCTGAATATCTGACAACACTCTCTTTACCTCAGCTGTGAGACTTTTCTATGGCTTCCCCTCAACTCTTGGAATTTCAGAAATAAATCACCCCATTCCCCAAACAATCTGAAGAGAAAAACTAATCCTTTGTTTTCATATTTATATTCTCAGTAATAGTTATGATTATTCAGTGGTCACAGATGACCAGACAACTGAACAAGACATCCAGATACTAAGTATTTCCAGAAACAACAGTGTACTGTACTTCATCACATGCTACAGACAATGCAAAGTCTGTGAGGCAGGCTTCTTGCAGACTCCAATCAATGCCTTCTGGCTACTGTTGCCACATCCAGAATTGGAGGAGAGCATTTATTATGCTAATATAAGGCAAATATTGTTATTAAAGTCATACACACTTAGCACATTATATTATTATTATTTATTTATTTGTATTACCCCATAGCATTTAGGATTGTTTGTTAATTTTATATGCACTGTTGTTGTAGCCGTGTGGGTCCTAGGATATTGGAGAGACAAGGTGAGTGAGGCAATATCTTTGATTGGATCAACCTCTATTGGTGAGAAAGATGAGTTTTCGAGCTGCACAGAGATCAAGAAGAGCTATGTGTAGCTTGAAGGCTCATCTCTCTCACCAACAGAAGTTGGTCCACTAGAAGATACACCTCTACCCCAATATAACGTTGTCCTCGGGAGCCAAAAAATCTTACTACGTTATAGGTGAAACCACGTTATATCGAACTTGCTTTGATCTGCCGGAGTGCTGCTTTTCCGCATTATATCCGAATTCATGTTATATTGAGTCGCCTTATATCGGGGTAGAGGTGTATTGCCTTACCTACCTCGTCTCTCTGTTACTTTTACAGTCAGACGTGTGCATGGCACTTTACAGACATTAGAGTTGGATTCTTAACAGAAAGACCCCCGGGGTGAAAGTAAGTTAAAGGACTTACCGGTACGCCGGAGTCCTGGGCAGGGACAGGGCCTCAACCGGAAGAGGTGGGGCCTTTACATCAAGATTTAAAGCCCCAGGGCTCCGGCTGTGGCTGGGAGCCCCAGGGCCTTTAAATCACCCCCGGAGCTACCAGCTGCAGAGGCGGCTGGGAGCCCTGGGACTCTGGGGAGATTTAAAGGGACCGGGGCTCTGGCCGCCGCTACCGCAGCGGAGCTCCGGGCCCTTTAAATCTCTGACAGAGCACTGCCGTTGCTACCCCAGAGCTCAGGCAGCCAGGCAGGAGCCCCGGCCCTTTAAAGCGCTGACCGAGTCTGGCTGCTGTAGCCCTGGGGTAGCGGCGGCAGGGCTCTGGCTGTGATTTAAAGGGCCAGGGGCTCCTACTGCTGCAGGGAGCCCCGGCCCTTTAAATCACCAGCCTGGGGAAGCCGGTCGGGTCCGGCACTGTGTACCGGCACATACCGGCTTACTTTCACCTCTGAAGACCCCCCACCCCAATAATATAAGGGCCTCATTGTGCAACACTTACTCACCTTGAGTAGCATTTAAGCAAGTCGCCCTAATGTCTTCTGTGGGACTTCTTGTGTGAATAAGCACTACTCATTGTAAGGGCTGCAGGACGGAGGCCTTAGTCGGATGGTAATAAACAGATAAAGGAAGCTTGAGAAAAGGATCTAACAAAATTATTACAACAGAACATAGAAATCAACAAGCATTTGTTAAAAATAGATTGTCAGGTTTTAGTGGATACACCATGGCACTTGTCAAAAAGGAGGGAAATGCATGAAATTCTCAGCCAGTGAGCATCAGGGTATTTCCATGTTCTCACCCTTTTCTCTAGACAGCAGGCTGATCTCATCCGGTTATGACCAGCTGATGTGAATTGTCCCGTTTACCAGACATATGCTAGTGCGCTACCATGAGACAGTCATGCTCCATTCCACATGAAAGAATTGTTCCCAACCACTCCAAAGTATCGTTTGGTGCTTCTGCTTCTGGACACCCAGCTGCAATGAGTGCTATTGATAAGCAGAACTCTTCAACCATCTCTTTATTTAATCAGCTCCAGGAATTTATTTCATTCACTTTTTGCCTGTTGATAAATGTTTTCTAATTCTTATCCCCAAGTCCTCTCCTTTCCCAGAATATAACTGGATATTTCTCACCTAGACATTTCCCTTCCTTTGGTTTGCTGTAGCATACAAATAAAAACTGGCTAAGTGGCACCTTAATTACTTCAGCATCCCAACGACAAGCTTCAGGCAAAAAGATCATAATTACTTATTCAAAAGTATTCATAAAATTAACATATCCTGAATGAATTCAAACTTCATTTAACAGGCCACTGCACTTATTATGAGCATTTAGTACAGGCAATTGTTTAAACTTAGTTGAGAGCAACTTGCTCTTTCATAAGATATCAGGGTCAAAAGTGGATGAAGCAGCAGTTCGCCCTAACAAGAGGAAATGTCAAATGGTTTAGGGAGCTATACAACAATCTGGTCACATGCTTGTAATTTAAAGGCATTCAATGAAGCCGTTCCCAAGCCTTTAATTTGTCGCACAGAATTCTAACTGCTCCTAAAATGCTGTTTCTCACCCAATATTTATCAAGAAGGAAAAAAACTCCTGATGGAAGAAATGATAAACTCTTCTTCTGTGGAGCTGATTAGGGGCTTTGTTCACAAGGAAAACCCTTCTGTGTTTCCAGATATTATAGTCTGACGTTTTGCACATATATCTGCAGTACCAAATGCACTTAATTCCCACTGTGGCTGTTATTTGGGGAGGGGTATATGTGGATTTTTTTGCACAGAAATGAAGCATATAAAACTGCTTTGCAACAATGTCGGTTTCCACAGCCAAATGTAAATGATTTATGAAAATCATGGGATTACTTGTACATTTCGGCAGTGCTATCCATCGTTAAAATCTGCTGGACTGTACAGTATACCACTCGGTTAACAAAATGGTGTCTGTCACAAATCTCTCATCATATTTTTAACTCTCCAGACAGCCAACAATGTGCTGGTAAAATGTACTATGTCAGGGAGGCAGGGGCATGCTGGCACAAGACCTGTTTCAAGGTGATTGCTAGAATCCATTTTAAAGGGAATAAAATTAGTTTGTGGATGATCTCGATGGTGAACCATGAAACTAACAAGAGGCCGGCACAAAGAAAGCTCACTTATAGTCCCATCTATCTCAGGGTATGTCTACACAGCAACAAAACACCCGTGGTAGAGAGTCTCATGGTCTAGGTCATCTGACTTGGCCTCATGCTGTGGAGCTAAAAATTGCAGTTGATCTCCTAGACCAGTGGTGGGCAACCTGCAGCCCACGGGCCGCATGCGGCCCGTCAGGGTAATCTGATTGCAGGCCGCGAGACCATTTGCTGACGTTGACCATCCACAGGCATGGCCCCCCGCAGCTCCCAGTGGCCGCGGTTCGCTGTTCCCGGCCAATGGGAGCTGTGGGAAGCAGCGGCCAGCACGTCCCTGCAGGCCACAGGTTGCCCACCACTGTCCTAGACCCTCTCCCCCCATTGGGTCTCAGAGCCTGGTCTCCAGCCCGAACCTGGATATCTACTTAGCCCCACAGCATGAGCCCAAGTCAGTTGACTCGGGCTCTAAGAGTCGCTGCTGCAAGTTATTTGTTTGTTGTGTAGACATACCCTAAAGTGATTATATGGCCTTATTACCATAGTGTCTGAGTGCCTCACAATCTTTAGTGTGCTTATCCTCACAACACTGTGAGGCAGGACGGTGCTATTCCCCCCATTTTGCAGATGGGGAACTGAGGCACTAAGTAACTTGCCTAAAGTCACAGAAGACGTCTGTGGCAGAGCAGGGAATTCAACATAAGTCTCTTAAATCCCAGTCTGAACCATCGAACCACCCTTCCTTTCCATCTACACTACAAATATTTATCAGAAACTACAGACACTACAGGAAGCCCATGAGCCTCCTACTCAAAACCACCGTTCCTCTGTTCCCTAGCTGTTACCTTCTTGGAGAAAAGCTCACTGGCCCTGCTACCCCAAACTTGCTCCCTCGTCTGGTGTTTTCATGGAGCATCTTCTCCTCTCAAACACCCCTTAATGTTCCTCACTGTCATGTCCTTCTGCCACCTTTAATGCGTCTCCTCCCCTCTCCCTTCATTGTACACTTTCTCCTCCATTGCTTTGAGGTTCCCCCTTCTCCTGTATTCTCCCACCCCTAGTGCAGGGTTTCCTCTTCCCCATCACTGTGGATTTTTCTTCCTACATATCCCTCCTTGCTGTGGGTTCCACTTTCTCCTCAGTCACTGTAACATTCCCCTTTCCTCTCTGTTTCCTCCTTCTCTATGGAGTTCCCCCTGCCCCTCATTGCTATGCGGTTCCCCATTCCACTTGTGTCCTTCCCTTACATAAGAACATAAGAACGGTGGTACTGGATCAGACCAAAGGTCCATCTAGCCCAGTATCCTGTCTTCCCACAGTGGCCAATGCCAGGTGCTCCAGAGGGAGTGAACCTAATAGGTAAGGATCAAGTGATCTCTCTCCTGCCGTCCATCTCCACCCTCTGACAAACGGAGTCTAGGGACACCATTCCTTACCCATCCTGGCTAATAGCCATTAATGGACTTAACCTCCATGAATTTATCCAGTTCTCTTTTAAACCCTGTTATAGTCCTAGCCTTCACAACCTCCTCAGGTAAGGAGTTCCACAAGTTGACTGTGCGCTGTGCGAAGAAGAACTTCCTTTTGTTTGTTTTAAACCTGCTGCCCATTAATTTCATTTGGTGACTCCTAGTTCTTGTATTATGGGAATAAGTAAATAACTTTTCCTTATCTACTTTCTCCACATCACTCATGATTTTATATACCTCTAGCATATCCCCCCTTAGTCTCCTCTTTTCCAAGCTGAAAAGTCCTAGCCTCTTTAATCTCTCCTCATATGGGACCAGTTCCAGACCCCTGATCATTTTCGTTGCCCTTCTCTGAACCTTTTCTAGTGCCAGTATATCTTTTTTGAGATGAGGAGACCACATCTGTACGCAGTATTCGAGATGTGGGCGTACCATGGATTTATATAAGGGCAATAAGATATTCTCCGTCTTATTCTCTATCTCCTTTTTAATGATTCCTAACATCCTGTTTGCTTTTTGCTTCCTCTCCCCCACCCCACAATGTGCAGTTCCCAGCCTGAACTTTGTGGGGCAGTCCCTCAATTTAAAGGGCTGGTCTCCAAGTACCTCAGTGCATTTGAGTAGGACTCGTGATGGCCTGATTTCCTCCTAGTCCCTTTGCTGGGCCTGTGTGTGACGGCAACAGTGTCAGGCTGAGGCCACCTCATCGTGCTGCAGAAGGGGCTGGCCAGGTGTGTGATAAATGAAGGGGGGGGGGATAGCTCCCTTTCATGGACACCCAGCCAGCCAGTTAGCTATAAAATTCCTCTTAGTAGCTGTTCTCTACTTGCTTTACCTGTAAAGGGTTAAAAAGTCCACAGGCGGTTCTCCGGGAAAGAAGGGAACAGGGTGCAGTTATGCTGTGAGAAGCTGAAGGCCAGATATGAAAATCATCAGATCATATCTAGAACTACTTATTTAACAACCCAGATATGTAAGTAGATCAGGAAGGTTTAGAAAGACACAATTAGGTTTATTTCTGTTTATTTCTTATTGGCTTGTGGACTCCTTGGTGCTAACCCCAAATGCTTTTTGTTTTGCTTGTAACCTTTAAGCTGGACCTCAAGAAGTTTATTCTTGATGTTTAATTTTTGTGAGTTGGTTTTTTAAATCTAGCAAAAGCCTAAATTCCAATGTATTTTCTTTCTTTTTGTTTTTAATTAAATTTACCCTTTTTAAGGACAGGATTGGATTTTTGGTGTCCTAAGAGGTTTATGCATATGTTGTTTAATTAGCTGGTGGCAATAGCTGATTTCCTTTGTTTTCTTTCTCAGCTCTTCCCCGGGAGGTCGGGGGTGTGTGTGAAAGGGCTTGAGGGTACCCCACAGGGAGGAATTCCCAGGTGCACCTTCCTGGGTCCCAAGGGTTTTTTTTGCACTTGGGTGGTGGCAGCACCTAACCATCCAAGGTCAGAAAGGAGCTGTGACCTTGGGAGTTTACTACCAGCCTGGAGTGGCCAGTATTAATTTTTAGAATGCTTGCGGGTCCCCACCTTCTGCACTCGAAGTGCCAGAGTGGGGAATCAGCCTTGACAAGGTGTCTCTCTGCTTTTCCACAGCAGGAGCTGGGCCTCTGGTGCCATGTTGTGGAGAGGGAGGTGGCAGCACTTTGGACAACTTTGGCAGTGGCTACAACAGGAGCTCAGAGTGATGCCTCCCTGCATTGGGCCTCCTGCCCAGCAGTAGAGGGTGCTGTGTGGAGCCTGGATGCAGCCAGCTGCAGGTAGTGGAGCAGAGAAGCTGGAGAACCCCCAGGCACAGCCCTGCCCTCCTCTGCTGGGGTATTGAGAGATTCTCAGGTATTTTTTCCAGGAGAGTGACCTACCAGGAATTATTCACTCTTCTGATACTTCCTGCAGTTACTCAAACAAAAACATAAAACAATAGTTCTGTCCATGTAAGCGGTCCATTTATGGCACTCTTAGCATTCCAATGGCTGGATTATATCATGGCCTGTTTTGAAGATTCTAACAGCTGTTGCATGAAGCCACCAACCACGATGTTTCTGTGGTAATCTGTCCTAAGGGGCCAGTTGCAGACTTTTATTATCCTTCGTGCCGGCACTAAACTGTTGACGTCAAATTAGTTGCTGGAATTGGGAAATAAATGACATTTCAGAGATTATCATGCCAGTCAGCTCCAGATGATTCCAATTTATTTCACTAAACCACAACATTTTATATACGTACATTGTCTGCTGGCATGCCTGAAAAGCACTTGGACTTCTGGCTCTATAATATCTGCAATATGTCCGACTCCTCCGGCAATGTCCTGCTAAAGAGAGTTTGAACTCAGCATTAAAATGAAGGAAACCAAAATTATTAGGTACTCACACTGGATATGTGCAGTCCTGGCTTAAGCAGAAGTCTCATTTAGATCACTGCAAGTTTCATATGATTATGGGCTGCAGAGTCATGTGCAGCTAATCTAAATGTTCGCAAATAGCCCTGTTGTAGACTGATTCACTAATCGTCACTGTGGCACAGTACATATTCTGCACAGATGTTCACACACAGAACATTTTAAAAGTTCCTAAATATAGCAAAAGAAATGGCTTCAATAACCAGCAACCTCCTGGTAATATGAACATCTCTGCATTGACTCTGGCAATAAAATACTGGCTAAAGATCGCTATAAGGAATTGCCACTGTAAATCATTTTGTCTTCAGAGGTAGCATGCTAGAGGCAGTGTGATCTAGTGGACTGGGCCTCAGAAGACCTAAATTCTATTTCCAGCTCTGCTTATATAGCCTGCTGGATGACCTAGTGTAAGTCACTTCCCCTCTCTGCACCTCAGTTTCCCCATATGTAAAATGGAGAAATGATACTGACCTCAGTTGTAAAGTCCTTTGAGGTATACTGATGAAAAGCACTATATAAGAGCTGGATATTATTAGACCATAATCCCATTAGTGCATGTTTTAGGCCTTCATTGTAATGACTGAATGAAATCTAAACATGCAAAGGGCATCAGACCTGTTTTGCTGTTTATTTCACTTATATTGGGTCAACTCCTGCAGTCCTTATTCAGCACAAAACTTCCATTGACTTCAGTGCTGCTTTCTGTTCTCTCAATGCAAAGTCTTGGGAAACTGCCTACAGATTAGGAGGAAGAAACCTTCTCTCTCCCTCAATTCAGCTGTTTGGTTTGGAGATCCTACACAGCTGCTCTTCTTCAGCTACTGTAGCCCCTGGGGATCGTCAGCCCAGTTGAGGGTGGGGAAAGAATGCAGTAAATGCACAGGAAGGAATTGCAGAACTTTTGGGGAGCAGGGAACTCATGTAAATGAGCAGCACTATGTGTATTCTCAACCTGTGTCCTGCTGTACTGTATGCTGCATAAAATGGGCAATCCTGTTGGATCACTTGACATCTATCATGCTTTTATCACCTTTCAGCAATGTAATCTACCTGGGCATGAAAACTCCAGCCCTGGGAAAATTTACTGCAAGATCATCAGACCTGTCCTCCAATCTGTATACTCCAGTGAATAGCACACTGAGGTCAAGATCTTGGTCCTTTTCTTCAAGGCTCTTAACAATTTGGGTCCAGAGAACCAAAAAGATTATCTTGAGCTTCAAGATCACAGAGAGGGTATAAAAACCTATGTAGAAAAGAACAGAACTGCCAAAGTCAATCCCATTCCTCTAGCACCATGGAGTTGTTACAGCCAGGGTACTACTCTGTGCAGGAGACACAAGAGCTGGTCCAAAACTGTGAAACTCACTGGTACAGAACCTAAGAACCACCCCGAACATATAGTTGGACAGTTTGGCTTCTGTCCAATAGTGAGCAAAAATGCAGTTACTTGTACACTAACCCAGTGGTTCTCAAACTTTAGCAACCCGAGGACCCCCATTTTGATTTAAAAATTTTCACGGAAGCCCAAGCCAGCTTCTAACTTTCCCTGGGGGTGCTCAACCCATGCTCAGCCCCAGGCCCTAGCCCCCACTCCACTCCTTCCCCCAATGCCCCACCCCTGCCCCACCTCTTCCCACCTTCACTCCACCCCTGCCCCTCCTCTTCCATGCCTCTTTCTGCCCCCTCCCCGGCGCATGCCCCGTCCCCACTCCTTCCCCCCGCAAGCGCTTCCTGCACGCTACTGAACAGCTGTTCCGCAGTGTGCAGGAGGCACTGGAAGGGAGGGGGAGGAGTTGATCAGCGGGGTTAGCAGCCCCGGACATGCTTGTGGATCCCCTGGAGTCAGACATGACTTGCAGATCTGTGGACCCAGTTTGAGAACCGCTCCACTAACCAATTCATTGCAATATCACATCACTGTTCCTTTTCTCTTTTGGCTTGCCCAGTGTGAATCAGTATGAATCCAACATCATTGCCTGTTCTGTTTATTGGCTTGTCTTTCTTTGTTTGTTTTTGCTGTAGAAAAGAAAACAAAAGTTTTATGAGAGCACCACTATAACAACCAAGTGCGGCAAAAGCAGAGAAAGATCTCAATCTGAACCCTTCTAGTCCTGGGGCAGATGACGTGGTCTGATATCCCAGTGCATCCCAGCCAGTCAAGAGTTGAATCATGCAGAACAGATTTTTTTTTTTTGAAGTTACACGAGTTAACTGGAGATCTCCGTAAAGATCAGGATAATCCTTATAGATGCCTTTATAGCATGTCATTCTCAGTATTCCATGCAATGAGCATGGTGGGCCTGATCCTACAAATACTTACTTGACTCACATGAGTAGTGCAAATGAAATCAGTAGAAGACTGGTCAAGGGAGGATCAGGTCCTTAGATTGCAAGCTCCCCAGGCAGGGACCTTGTCTTTCATACAGGCTTGGGGAACACCTCATTCTCTCTTGGCCCAGTATAAGCAATTCTTATTCAATAGTAATGCCCCAAGTTTGTGCCATCATCGGATGTGACAACTCATGGGAGATTGTTTCCCTAGCACATTCACTTGCATTGTCAGACATTTCCTAGCGACACAAGCAGAAAGACAATTGGCCACAGGCACTGGTCATCAGATGAGAAGTAGGGACTGCCTCAGGCTGAGGTGGATTGGAAAGACAGCAGACACACTGTGAACAGTTATGCTTATTGCAATCATTCAGCCACCCTCGTGTCCAGATGGCCGTGGCAAACTGCATGTTTCACCTCAAATGCTACTAAGCCCTTCGACACTTGCTGTCTGCAGAATATAGCTTGGTGATGGCAAAAGTAGCTTCTGCTTTGCAGGAGGGGCATGGCCTGCTGGCTAAAGCACTGAACTGTGTCCTGGTTCTGTTACAGCCTTGCTGTGTGCCTTTGGACACGTCCCTGAGGACCTGAGCCAAAGCCTATGGAAGTCCGTGTAAATAGAGTCCTTTTGATCTCAATGGGCTTTGGATCAGGCCCTTAGTAACTGTGCTTTGTAACGCTGCAATAACGATACCCTCCCGCCTTCCCTCGCAGAGATTAGGGTGACCAGATGTCCCGATTTTATAGGGACAGTCCCGATTTTTGGGTCTTTTTCTTATATAGGCTCCTATGACCCCCCCCCACCCCCATCCCGATTTTTCACATTTGCTGTCTTGTCACCCTAACAGAGATGTTCTCAAGGACTTCATTTACTGATGTTTGTACAGCATGCTGAGATGGAACGTGCCACAGACGTGCCGGTTATTTGTAACTGCTATACTGAAATTGTATCATTCCCAAAAGTGGCCTAACTGCAGCAAATCAAAAAAGCCAGATGTCTTTTTCAAAGCTTTTGGCCAGTGGTCATTCAAAATCCCATGCACTTAGATTTAGAACATTGCTGTATTGTAAGAGTCAGGGGACTCACTAATGCTGTTTGACTTTTGTGATCTTCCAACTGTTTGTTGTAAGAAGAAAACAAACACCTTGGGTCAGAAGGTACATCTACACACTGCAATCAGAGGGGTGACCGCAACATGGCAGCATGGGCTAGTCACCTGACTATGTACCCAGGGTCCCAGGTGGGTGTATGTAGCCCATGCTGCCACCTGTGCTGCTGCAGCTTCACTGCTATTGTTATTTGAGCTAGCTAGAGCAAAGCTAGCCTGGGTATTTGCTGCAGTCGCACCTCTGATTGGAGTGTAGCCGGAGTCTGCTCTCAATTTACATAAATCTAGTGCAACACCACATAATAGGATTGCCAACCCTCCAGGATTGTCCTGGAGTCTCCAGGAATTAAAGATTAATCTTTAATGAAAGATTATGTCATGTGATGAAACTTCCAAGAATATGTCCAACCAAAATTGGCAACCTTAAATCAATAGAGTTGCAAAGTTGCTGTGATAGCACTATGACAGTAGGGAACTGCTGCAATGCCAAGCTGCAGGCAAGACTTCATTCCTGTAGCTAGTTTCCAGCACTAAAATAGATAAATTTCCTGTTACACAAAACAATCCATGTCTCAAGAATCTGCTTTTAATCATAACCTCACAACTCAGATTTACTGCTCGTATTTTGCTACATAGCAATTGCCAACTTGATGGATATCTGACCATTTTTGACAATCAGCGTGAAAACTCTCAAAAGGATAGTTGCTGGAACAGCAGAGTCATTTAGCACTATCCTGCCTAGAAAGCAGTCTCATGGGTCATGGCTTCCATTAAATACATGCACTTGTTGTAGGGAAAGTTAGAGCGATGGCCCCGATCCTTCAGCTAGATCCAATGGCTGGAATCCTGCTCTGGGGAGCAGCCCCAGTGGCATAGCTGAGTGCAGGACTAGGAGGCCATGGTTACTCTTCAGATGCATCTGTAATGGGACACATTTAAAAACAATTAAGAAGCTCTGGATAAAATATACCAATTGTCATGATCACCCTCAGTTCTGATCTCCCGTCCAGACAAGTGTGTGACTTCCATCTGAGCCAAAACATGCTGGGCCACATTCTGCTGAGCTACATACTGTGGCCATATGTTGTGTGGCGAGAGAGAAACGGTCTCTGAGGCCTGGTCTACACTACGAGTTTAGGTCGAATTTAGCAGCGTTAAATTGAATTAAGCCTGGACACGTCCACACGACGAAGCCCTTTTTTTCAACTTAAAGGGCCCTTTAAACCGGTTTCTTTACTCCACCTCCGACGAGGGGATTAGCGCTAAAATCGGCCTTTGCGGGTCGGGTTTGGGGTAGTGTGGACGGAATTCGACGTTATTGGCCTCCGGGAGCTATCCCACAGTGCTTCATTGTGACCGCTCTGGACAGCACTCTCAACTCAGATGCACTGACCAGGTAGACAGGAAAAGCCCCGCAAACTTTTGAATTTCATTTCCTGTTTGCCCAGCGTGGAGAGCACAGGTGACCACGCAGAGCTCATCAGCACAGGTAACCATGATGGAGTCCCAGGATCGCAAAAGAGCTCCAGCATGGACAGAACGGGAGGTACGGTATCTGCTCGCCATATGGGGAGATGAATCAGTGCTAGCTGAACTCCGTAGCAGTAAACGAAATGGCAAAATATTAGAAAAAGTCTCAAAGGCCATGAAGGACAGAGGCCATAACAGGGACGCACAGCAGTGCTGCGTGAAAATTAAGGAGCTAAGGCAAGCCTACCACAAAGCCAGAAAGGCAAACGGAAGGTCCGGGGCAGAGCCGCAAACATGCCGCTTCTACGCGGAGCTGCATGCCATGCTAGGGGGTGCAGCCACCACTACCCCAACCATGTGCTTTGACTCCATCAATGGAGAATCACGCATCACGCCAGCGTGCTTTTAAACGTCCAAATGCACATTCCACCACCATTCGGCACTTGCTCAGCCTATAGTTGAACAGGTCCTGACTCCTGTCCAGGCTGCCTGTGTACGGCTTCATGAGCCATGGCATTAAGGGGTAGGCTGGGTCCCCAAGGATAACGATAGGCATTTCAACATCCCCAGCGGTTATTTTCTGGTCCGGGAAGAAAGTCCCTTCCTCCAGCTTTTGAAACAGACCAGAGTTCCTGAAGATGCGAGCATCATGTACCTTTCCCGGCCATCCCACGTTGATGTTAGTGAAACGTCCCTTGTGATCCACCAGGGCTTGCAGCAGCATTGAAAAGTACCCCTTGCAGTTTATGTACTCGGTGGCTTGGTGCTCCGGTGACAAGATAGGGATATGGGTTCCGTCTATCGCCCCACCACAGTTTGGGAATCCCATTGCAGCAAAGCCATCCACTATGACCTGCACGTTTCCCAGAGTCACTACCGTTGATATCAGCCGGTCTTTGATTGCGTTGGCTACTTGGATCACAGCAGCCCCCACAGTAGATTTGCTCACTCCAAATTGATTTCCGACTGACCGGTAGCTGTCTGGCGTTGCAAGCTTCCACAGGGCTATCGCCACTCGCTTCTCAGCTGTGAAGGCTGCTCTCATTCTAGTATTCTGGTGCTTCAGGGCAGGGGAAAGCAAGTCACAAAGTTCCATGAAAGTGCCCTTACGCATGCAAAAGTTTCGCAGCCACTGGGAATCGTCCCACACCTGCAACACGATGCGGTTCCACCAGTCTGTGCTTGTTTCCGGGCCCAGAATCGGCGTTCCATGGCATGAACCTGCCCCAGTAACACCATGATTTGCACATTGCTGGGGCCTGTACTTTGTGAGAGGCCTATGTCCATGTCAATTTCCTCATCACTCTCGTTGCCGCGCTGCAATCGCTGCAATCGCCTCCTCGCCTGGTTTTGCTTTGGCATGTTCGGGCTCTGCATATACTCCAGGACAATGCGCGTGGTGTTCATAGTGCTCATAATTGCCGCGGTGATCTGAGCGGGCTCCATGATCCCAGTGCTATGGCGTCTGGGCTGAAAAAAGGCGCGAAACTATTGTCTGACGGAGGGAGGGAGGGGCAAGTGACGACATGGCTTACAGGTACAGGGAATTAAAATCAACAAAGATGGCTGTGCATCAGGGAGAAACACAAACAACTGTCACACAGAATGGCCCCCCCAAGGATTGAACTCAAAACCCTGGGTTTAGCAGGCCGTTGATTTCACGGAGGGAGGGGGAAGCAAATGAATACAGAACAAATCTGGTCCATCTGTTTTTTACATCTTAAGCTGGCAGCAGACGGTGCAGCATCACTGATAGCCATCGGCATCTTCTGGGTGCTTGGCAGAAGATGCTGTACTACGACTGCTAGCCATCATCGTCAAGACGGTTCAATAGGACTGCCGGCAGGACTGAGTCTCCAGGAGACAAAACATGTCTGCCCAGGTGCCTCTGACTGAACTCACTGAGGAATACGACGACGACGGATACCAGTTGTAATACACCATCTACTGCCAAAAGGCAAGGAGCTGCTGCTGTATAGCAATGCAGCCCCATGTCTACTAGCACCCAGATAGCCGATGACGGCTACCAGCCATACTGCACCGTCTACTGCCAAAAGGCAATTAGCTGCTGCTGTGTAGCAATGCAGTACCACGTCTGCTGGCACCCAGATGACATATGGTGACGGTGAGCTGAGCTGAGCTGAGCGGGCTCCATGCTTGCCGTGGTATGTTGTCTGCACAGGTAACCCAGGTAAAAAGGCGCGAATCGATTGTCTGCCATTGCTCTGACGGAGGGGAAGGGGCCTGACGACATGTACCCAGAACCCCCTGCGACACTGTTTTTGCATCATCAGGCATTGGGATCTCAACCCAGAATTCCAATGGGCGGCGGAGACTGCGGGAACTGTGGGATAGCTACCCACAGTGCAACGCTCCGGAAGTCGACGCTAGCCTCGGTACTGTGGACGCGGTCCGCCGACTTAATGCACTTAGAGCATTTTATGTGGGGACACACACAATTGACTGTATAAAACCGATTTCTATAAAACCGGCTTCTATAAATTCGACAGAATTTCGTAGTGTAGACATACCCTTACAAAGGTAGATTCCAGGCCATTCAGGTGTAGGCAGGGCCGGCTCCAGGAACCAGCTTAACAAGCAGGTGCTTGGGGCGGCCAAGGGAGAGGGGCGGCACCTGCGGCAATTCGGGGGCGGCAGGTCCCTCACTCCCTCTAGGAGCGAGAGACCTGCCGCTGAACTGCCGCCGCCAATCGCGGCTTTTTTTTTTTTTTTTTTTTTTTTGCTTGGGGCGGCAGAAATGCTGGAGCCGGCTATGGGTGTAGGTAGTGTGAGACAAGTCTGGTAAAGGGTCCAGAAGATGGATGATCAGGGCCTGGTCTACACTAGAAGCTTTTCCTGGTAAAGCAATGTTAATTAGGGATGCGATTTTGTTTTTACAACATTTCTACTCTGGCAAAAGCCCTAGGCCAAGATCTTCACAGGTGTTTTAAGTGCCTAACTCCCCCTGATTTAAGCAAGGATCTGGGCCCTAACATAGACACAGTTATAACACAAAAAAGTGCTTTTGCCAGTATTGCTTATTTCATTCATGGAACTAGTCTAAGCTTATCGGCACAAGCTCCCTTTTTCAGGTATAAGCTGCGTGTACACTAGGAGGGTTCGTTGGTATAGCTATACAGGCAAACCTTTCCTGGTGCAGATTAGGTCTGAATGTTTCAGATGCTGATGGTCTGCCTGTGTAAATCTTCTCTCTTATCTTTAGGGACCTCTCTATCAGTTTTGCCCCATCACCACACCCTGGTAAATTGGGCAATATATTTCCCATTTTACAGATTTAAGGCAGTGAGAAACTAATGGCTTGAGTTTCAGATGTGCCAACCTCTTGCACCTCCTAGTGCCTTCAACTGGAGACAGGGTGCACAATATGTCTGAAAAAATCAGGTCATGAGTGACTTGCCCAAAAATTCTCACAGCACATCTATGGCAGAACTAAGAATTGAACTGCGCTCTCCTGAATCCTACCCCAGAGCCTTAAAGACAAGACTTATTCTTTCTCCCATGGATTACTGTTGGAAGGGACATTGTAGTGGACTAATGCAATTCTTAAAAAATATTTCTTCCCCTCAGCAATTTTTCCTCAGCTAAGCAAATTTTCTCTTCAGTTTGTAACATCCCCATGCTGTTGGATTGTTCTTACTTGTTATTATTAAGCTTGTTATATGTCTGCATCCACAGTAATTCAAGCCAGTTCAGAACTTGGAAAAGGAGCCTTGCAGGAAAATCAGGTGCTGCATGATATGATGTTAGCAATGGGAAGATGGGACTCTCGCCTCTGGTTTAGCGTTGAACCATGCCCAAGCACACTGTTATAGGATACTATGCTGCTGGACCATTCTTTAAAACCAGGTTCCTGGCTACCTGTGTTTATTAAAAACCCAATGGCGTATGTATGTATGTATGTATGTATGGCAAAATAAGGATGTTGACTGTGATATCAAATTCCAGTGTAGGGAAATTACATTCAGCCCACCTACATTTTCTCTGCAAGTAAATGGATGTGCTGTTCTTCACTTCCTGTCTTTAAGTGGTGTGTATTATTGTCAAAAAAGCCACATGTTTTGATCGTTGTCACATTGAGGGCAAATGTTTGTTCCATGTAACTGTAAGATGCATTCTCTCCATGTTGCAGGAAGCAAGTTACTCATGCTGCAGTTCAGATTATTAGTGAACCTGAAGGAGGATCTTCACAGACATAGAGTACCCAGGGAGTCCTCATTCAGATACCAGAGGAACATCGAGGACATGGGAGATTCTGTACAAATAGACAGATATTTTTAACATGGCACATTGTGGAATGCTCTGAAAGCCACACAATGCATGCAAGATTTGCAGCGGTATGTAGCTCTGTACATTTTTGTGGGTATTGGTTGTAGCAGGGTTTACCCACAGATGCATTTCTAAAAGCTACTAATTTTCTTATCCCCATCAGAAAACCACCACACTAATTAACAGTGTTGGCAGTTTGTGCTCAAGAACTCCCTGGGACAGAAATAGCCAGTTTTTCTATTCTCATTTTTCTGGACACTTCATTATATATGTTTTAAAGGGAAAGAGCAACATTTGCTGTGGTAACACTGGAGGGGGAGATTGTGAAGAAAAATGGGGTGCCTGGCTCATTTGCATCTTAGTGCCCTGAAGATACTTCAAGCTTGGATCTAAACCGTAACAGTGCTGGTGTCTGAGCTCCACTCAGTAGGCATGGAGATACTTTCTGTGGTTCTCAAGCTATGGTCCACCAAGCCCTTTCTGGCTCTTCACAGGTTGAAATATTGAGGCACAAGTAGTGAGCGGGAAGGGGGTGCTGAGAGACGCCGTGGGTCCATAAGAAATTCTCAGCGTTATAAGTGACCCACAAAAGGAAAAGTTCAGTAGGGGATCTCCGTAGCTTTCCTCCGCTCTACCCTTTAATGACAAAGGACAGTAGGCAAGGTGTGTTATGGTCTGACTGCTCTCTGGACAGATCTAAGATGTCCTGATGTGATAGCAATCACTGTGAGAAATTACAAAAACATTGTTTGCCTTTAAATCAAGCTTGGGGTTTTATTGTGAGTGGCTAATGGAGGGGCGGGCAAACTTTTTGACCTGAGGGCTGCATTGGGTTTCGGAAATTGTATGGAGGGCCGGTTAGGGGAGGCTGTGCCTCCTCAAACAGCCAGGCGTGGCCCAGCTCCCACCCCCTATCCGCCCCCACCCTGCTTCTCACCCCGACGGCCCCCACAGAACCCTTGCCCCATCCACCCCCCCCACTCCCTGTCCCCGGAACCCCCACCCCTGACTTCCCCCCTGCTGTCCCACCCAACCCCTCCTCTCATTCCTGACTGTCCCCCCAGGACCCCGCCCTATCCAACCACCCCTCTCTTTCCTGACTGCCCCCCGGGACCCCTGCCCCATCCAACCACCCCTTCTCCCTGTCCCCTGACTGCCCCCGGAACCCTTGCCCCTGACTGCCCCCCGCTGCCCCATCCAACCCCCCCTCCTTCCTGATTGCCCCCTGGAACCCCTGTCCCCATTCAACCCCCATTACCCGCTTTCTGACCGCCCCGACCCCTATCCACACCCCCACCCCCTGATCACCACCCCAAACTCCCCTGCCCTCTATCTAACCCCCCCTGCTCCCTGCCCCCTTTACCGCGCTGCCTGGAGCACTGGTGGCTGGTGGCGCTACAGCCGCCCCGCCTGGCTGGAGCCAGCCACGCCGTCGCCACCACGCAGCACAGAGCACTGGCTCAGGCCAGGCTCTGCAGCTGTGCTGCTCCAGGAGCTCGCAGCCCGCAGCCCGCCGCCCAGGGCCGGCTCTGGCTTTTTTGCCGCCCCAGGCAAAAAAGCCTCTGGCCGCTCCCCCCCCGCGGGGGGGGGGGTGCCGTAGCCCCGGGGGGAGGGCGGCGAGCCCCGGCGGGGGCTCTGCTCTCCCCCCGGCGGCCGGGGGCAGGGCGCCAGAGGGGAGGGCGGCCGGAGCCCTGGGAGGAGGGCGGCGAGCCCCGGCGGGGGCTCGGCTCTCCCCCCGGCGGCCAGAGCGCCGGGGGCAGGGCGGCGAGAGGGCGGCGAGCCCCAGCTGGGGCTCGGCTCTCCCCCCGGCGGCCGGGGGGAGGGCGCGGGGGGGGAGGGCGGCCAGAGCGCCGGGGGGAGGGCGGCGAGCCCGGCTGTGGCCCCGCTCTCCCCGGCGGCCGGAGAGCCGCGCCGCCCCCCTCCAGGTGCCGCCCCAAGCACCAGCTTGGTTGCCTGGTGCCTGGAGCTGGCCCTGCCGCCGCCCAGAGCATTGCACTGGCGGTGCAGTGAGCTGAGGCTGCGGGGGAGAGGGAACAGCAGGGGAGGGGCCGGGGGCGAGCCTCCCGGGCCAGGAGCTCAGGGGACAGGCTGGAGGGTCCTGCGGGCCGGATGTGGCCCGCGGGCCATAGTTTGCCCACCTCTGGGCTAATGGCTGTCACCACTGGGGAAAGTGGACTGATGCCAGTGTTAAAATGGTAGTTCCCGCCTAGCTATATTGTGGACATGTAGTGGGAGGAGCTTTCCCCACCTTGCATGGCTTGCAACAGAATGGCAGTCCCTCCACTCAAAGCAGCATAGAGATTGTTCCCTCGTGGTGCCCTAAAGGGGGTGTGGAGAGGTAGACAGTAAGCAGAGCCATGGCTCTCTGCAGGAGCATGCTGGATCCCTTAAAAAGGGGTAGTAGCTGTGCACTCCCCTTACACATTGGGGAGCTCTGGAAGGCATGCAGAGAGTCTCCCGTGCTTCCCAGGCTCAGTGGGACGCTGCACTGCCCCCAACATGGGGCTGTGCCCAGTTGGCCCATACTAGCCCTAGAATGGTTTGTTGGGCTTTCAATCCAAAACACCTAACAAAACAGCTGTGAGTTATGCCCAATAAATGTAATAACTGATACAAATTTTTAACTACAAAATACAAAGTAGACAGAAAAGCGATGGCATAAGAATCAAAAGGAACAGTGTTTGTTATGCAAAACAAAAGCAAAATACACTTAACAGCAGATAGGGATTCTGATATGACACACTTGGTCACATACAACGCTGCATTAGTAACAGTACACATAGATATTCATTATGCAGGATTTCTCACAACGGCTGCCTCTTCATCCTCTACTCCATCCCAGATGACAAGTCAATTGGTGTTCTTCATTCTCTTACATAAATTCTTGTGCACACAACATCATCGGCACCAAAAGTCTTGAAAAGAAACAGACATCCATCAGCAGAGAGGTAATAGGCAAAAATGACATACAATTTTTAGGAGTATATTAATTTTACCATAGTAGCTAGTGGTATAGCACACATTAAATTGCAGCTTTGCCGAAGCAAAGGTTAATGTACTGGAGGTGGGTCTCTTTCCCAGACACAATGAAGTTTGTCAGAGAGAGAAATAGCCCGGAACCTCATAATTTTTCTACAGTTGCTTAGCTTGCATTTGTGAATGGCAAGAGAAGTTGGAATGTACTAGGCTTTTATATTTGAAAACAGTCACAATCTTTGAATGGCTTTGTCTGAATTAAGGGTACTATGGGTGGGATTCAGATCAGATTGACTGCACGTACAAGACTGACTGCTCAGCTGCCCAGTTCCTCAGCTGGTGTAAATCAGAGTAGCTCCAGTGAGGTCAATGGAGCAATGCTGATTTACACCAGCTGAGGATCTGGTCCATATATACTATGTATATAAAACCTGTCAATGTATGATGCTGCTGCAAGATGTTGACATGACAGACCTACAGACTGAAATCCTCTTTTTCCAGCTATAGTTTAGACCGCATCAGTGTGAGTATCCCCACACTGCTCTGACCGGGAGTCCTGACCGTGACCTGGATCTTTCTCCTTTGGGAGTGAGAGGGTAGCTGAGTCTCCTTGCATTACCCATTCGATCCTCGGCCCTTCTGCTGAGTCTACCAATAAACTTGCCAATTCTGCTGATGATTTCTGACATGGGCACTTATCCACTTGGAATCTGTCTGAGGCAAACTCATTTCCCATCACCAAAAAGCCATCAGATGGCATCAACTTTTGATCATACCTGAGAGTCACTGACCTAGAGATCAGGGACTCTATATCCCATTAGCAATCCCCTAAGACATCCAATTCCCCAACCCCAGCCTCAGTAGTTGACCAGTTCATGGAAGCACCGGGTACCAAGAGCCGTATTCCTGGTGTTTGAATGGAGTTATAGATAGGCCCCCAGATGTCTGTTGTGTTTTAAGTTACCAGTAGTACTGTAGTGCACTTAAATGGTAATTCTACTGGAGTGATTTCACAATATTGATTAATCAGGACATTGGGGGCAGGATAGTTATTGTGGGGGCCAGCTGGGGGACCTGTGTAAACACCAGTGTGTTTGTAGACACCTGCAGTGCAGAGACTGATCAGACTGACTAACTAATTGCAAAAGCTAAAGATTAAATAAATATTACTGGTGAAGGAATCAAGCAGAGAAGAGTCAGAAAATGCTGACAATAAAGAGTTCAAATGCAATATTCACTTAGCCCTGTTGTACATTCAGTACCCTAAACTGGTGGTTTTTCAGGCCTGCATTTAGCAAGTTATGGGGTAGGATCCTCAGCTGGTGTAAACTGACATAGCTCCACTGAAGCCAGCTAATTGGGCTCAGATCCAGGGTTATGAAGATTTAGCTGTGGTTTACTTAAAAAAAAAAATTCCAATGCTTTTTTTGGCCCACCATCTCTTCAAAACAGTGTGGCCTAAAAACCGCACGTTTTTTTATTCTGTTGGCCTTGATGAGAAGAAAAAACATTTAATAGGTTTTGGGGGGGGGGGGGGTAGAAGGCTGGTGGGGAGTGAAAAAAGTTATTTTTATGTGTATAAAGAGCTTATCGTATAAACCTTTATACCTTTTAAAAAAATCTGAATATCAAAATGGCTGGAAATGAACAGTTAAAGGATTCAGCCAGTTCCCCACGGCCATAAAATCTAGCATCGCACACTAATACCCCACCAGATTTACCCCATCTTAACATGGTTTTCTGATAAAATTTGCAAAAATATGCACACATGCCAGGTAACTTCAGCAGGAGCTATGCCAGAGAAAGGAGTGTAGGAATGGTGCCCCCGGGGGGTTTTATTGCTGTGATGGTTTTAAGCAATTTTATTTTGTTTATAAGAGTTTTGAGGCTGGATTTCCTTTTTATTATGTTTGTACAGTGCCCAACCCAATGGGGGTTGGGCCTTTAGGTGCTACTATAATACAAATAATATTAATAGAAATAAAACAAAATAAAACTGACTTTGGGCACACATTCTCTGCAAGAGTTAGGGGACAAAAGTCCTCTACACTTCTTCCCTAGCTACACATGCAAAGAGATCAAACACATCTTTCCACGGGATTTAGAAGACTCTTTGCTAACAGTCACCTATTGAGTGCCATTGACATGACACTTCAAACAGAGCTAGACATTGTTCCTTCCCTGAAGAGCCAGACTAGATTATATATCAGAGGGGTAGCCGGCGTTATCTCCATACTGATTTATACCTGCCTCTGGAAATTTCCATTACTTGCATCTGAAGAAGTGAGGTTCTTACCCACGAAAGCTTATGCTCCCAATACTTCTGTTAGTCTTAAAGGTGCCACAGGACCTTCTCAGACTAGATTATGTGGTTTCTCGGATGCTATAGGAGTGTGGTGCATTTTTTAGCTCTGATGTTTTATATTTTATAGGTAAAGGTCATATTTTTAAAACTTGAGTGCCTAAAGTTAGCCACCTAAATCCACAGTTGGACACCTAATTTGATTTCCAGCCCCTTTGAAAGTAGAGTTACTTATTTAGGTGCCTAACTGTGGATTTAAGTTATTAACTTTAGGCACCCATGTTGGAAAATTTTGAAAAGCCTAAAAGTTTAGCATAGTAGCATTATTAGTGAAATGGCATTAAACCATATTGTTGAGCAGAGAAAGTTATGAATTGGAGGGACATACTCATACTTGCTGCACTCCTTTTCTTTGAAGTTACACATGACTTTGCTTCACAGATACATGTTAAAGACCCAGTTGTGCACCTCATACATTGGTGAGCATCTAGTCTTGTGAGAAGTCCCATTAAAATCAACAGGACTGATCATATAAGTGTTCCCCTTCATAAGAATGGCACACTAAAGCCTTAAATCAATTTACCACTCCACTCTAAACTACCAAAAAAACATGTTGAAGCCCATCCCTACATGTAACGCCCATTGAGTTCTGCACACTGCTGGACCGTGAGCTCAGTTCCTAGACAGAGGAAAATAAATTTTAATGGAGACTCAGAAGAGCTCTGACTAGACTTCTGCACAGTATAGATCCAGTCCTGCAGCCACTTCATGAGCAGAACACACATCAACTTCAATGGGCAATTCCGTTGTTCAGGAAAGACAGGACTCAGTCTCTATGATTCCAGTATATTATCTGAACTAAACCAAACAGCATGTTCAGGCACAGACCGGAATAAACCTTATAATGTATAAGACAGTAAAACATGTTATATAAACGGTATGTGCCAGCATTTCACTTAGCAGCTAGCAGGATCCTTGGAGCATTAGCCTCACTGCTGTGCTGTACATGCACAAAATAAAATGCCAGCAATTAGTCCTTGGAAATCTTGGCGAATTTGCTCAGCGATGTAAAATCCTTGTAATTTCCGAAGACCATCAATCAGCCTTGCTGAGCTGCAGCCACTGAACAACAACAACAAAAAAATCATGGGAACATTGCTCTTTAATTCAGCCCATTTTTAAAGGTCTGCTTTAAAAAGTTACACACTAAAAATATAAACAACCAGCTTGCATGGAGTTTAATTTATCAAATGCAGCTCTATAATGAGAAACAGAGGGAAATAAACCCTTCAACCACTGCGGAATCCTTCACTTTCTAACTGAAATGACTAGATAGAGAGAGGCCCAAATTTAGGCACAGATTCAGATGGAGGGATTCTAATCTAACAACTCCCTGCCCTGAAATTCATTGGATTTAGGGAGGGGGAGTGGTTTGAGGAGACAGGAGAGTCCCTCCATCTGAATCTGCCCCTAAGGTTTTGGTTCTAGATTGGAAGAGATGTGGAAGAAATCTCATCAGAACAGCAGATCTCATAAGAATATCATTATGCAAGAGGGTAGAAATCGAGATAGTACAGCGTGTCTGGGACTGAAATCTTCAAAAAGCATCTTGGAAGAGTCCAGCACTGTCAAATCTGAAACCAACACTAATGACAAAGGGTGGGATTTTCAAAAGGGATCTAACACCCATTGTAAATCAACGGGAACTGGGCACGCAATTCCCTTTGATGCTTTTGATATTTCCATCCTTTCTCATTAGCCTCAAACCTAAACTTTCATCTAAACTTAATCTGGATCCAAACCCAAATAATTGCCTTTTAACCAGTCTCTTGCTTCTGTCTAGTAAGTACAAATTTAAAGGAAAGCTATCATGTGAAACATAGGAAGCCAGGAATCAGCCCTGTCTAGACATAACAGCATAATAGGTGGAATTCAAGACTTTGTTTATATTAATATATTCTGCCACTGGCTCACTGTATAACCTTCAGACAGTCATGAGTCTTTTTCTGTCTCATTTTCCCCATCTGTACAATAGGAATAAAACTCACCTTACAAGGATGCAGTGAGGCTTAATGTTTGTAAAGTGCTGGGGTAGGTGCTGTATCTAAGTGTAAATTATTATAGTGTCTTAAGTTTATTATTTCTGAAATTACAATATAGCATCCTACACAGGGCCAGCTCTACCATTTTTGTCGCTCCAAGCAAAAAAAAACAAAAAGCCACCCGAACTGCCAAAGCAAAAATAAAAAAGGCGCCCGGACTCTGCCACCCCAAGAATGGACGGAATGCCGCCCCTTAGCATGTGCCGCCCCAGGCACGTGCTTCCTCCGCTGGTGCCTGGAGCCGGCCCTGATCCTACACCTGCCTTGTCACAGCCAGTACCTGAAAGGGACAGAAAATTCAATGCAAACACAGCCTATGTCAGGCAGCCAGGGCAAGGGCAGTCTAGTCTAGTGGTCAGTGCATGTGTCAGGCCTAATGGTCAGAGCAGGCATCAGGAACCAAGGACTAGGGTCAGAGCTGCAGTCAGTACTTGGAAGCTGGAGCCAAGGGTCAAGCTGGAGGTCAGGAGCTAGATACCAGAGCCGAGGGAGTTAGGAAGTGGAGCAAGGAGGGTTCAAGGCAGGGGCGAGACAGAAGCAAGGCTGAGTACAAGCACCCAGGAGCAGCAGGAACCAGGTAACACAGGAGCAGGCACAGTGGTGGGCACAAGCACTTAGCAGCCAATGAGCTGCTGCTGGCTTACGAGCAGGCCTGCTGGCCCCTAGATGGCATGGCCAATCAGGCAGCCTGCTGCTGGCCAGCTCTAGTGATGAGGCTGCTTGGAGCTTGGCTCTGCTGCAGGCCCTGATTCCTTGCAGAATGGGATAATCCATCAATTCGCACTCTGCAATTTCACCCAGGACCTGATCAGTCAATGAACGGGCTCCCATTGACATCAGTGGACATTAGGGTGACCAGATGAGATGAAGAAAATATCGGGACACCGTGAGGGGGGGCAAAAAAAAAAGCCGAGTGCTGCCAGGGGAGGAAAATATCGGGACAAATTGCGTCCCGACCGATCTCTGGGACAAACAGCTAAAAATTGGGACGGTCCCGATTTTATCGGGACGTCTGGTCACCCTAGTGGACATCAGCCAGGTCCCCAGTACTTTAATAGAGAGACTGCCACAGCTTTTTCATAGATTCCAAGGCCAGAAGGGACCATTGTGCTCATTTAGTCTGACTTCCTGCATAAAATGGGCTGTAGAACTTCCCCAGCACAATTCCTGTTTGAACTAGAGCATATCTTTTATAAAACATTCAATTTTGATTTAAAAATTGCCAGTGATGAAGGTTCCACCCCAGCCATTAGTAGATTGTTCTAATGGTTAATTACCCCCACAGTTAAAAATATATACCTTATTTACGGTCTGAATTTGTCTAGCTTCAACTTCCAACCACTGGATCTTGTTATACCTTTGATAATGGTCTCTTCCCTCTAGCAGACAAATAGTTTCCCCCAAGAACGTACTTACAGACTGATCACATCACCCCTTAATCTTCTCTTTGTTAAGATAAATAGATTGAGCTCCTGGAGTCTATCACTGGGTCACTAACGTCAGTTTCTAATCCTTTGATCATTCTCATGGCTCTTCTCTGAACCCTCTCCAATTTATCAACATCCTTTTTGAACTGTGGACACCAGAACTGGACACAGTATTCCAGCAGTGGTTATACCAGTGCCAAATACAAAGATAAAATAACTTCTCTACTCCTACTCAAGATTCCCCTGTTTATGCATCCAAGGATCACATTAGCCCTTTTGACCTGAGCATCACACTGCGAGCTCAGCTGATTATCCACCATGACCTCCAAATATTTTTCAGAGTCACTGCTTCCCAAGACAGAGCCCCCCGCCTTGTAAGTATGGCCTACATTCTTTGTTCCTAGATATATGCATTTACACTCACCTGTATGAAAAGGTATATTGTTTGCTTGTGACCAGCTTATCAAGTGAGCCAGATTGCTCTGTATCAGTGACCTGTCCTCTTTATTATTTACCATTGATAGTGCCCATCAAAGTCAATGCTCAGTACCCCTCAAAACCAGGCCACTTATTTGGATGCCTAAGTTTAGAATACCCAAGTTTGAAAATTGTTGGCTTGTGCAACTTGTCCAGTGTCACACAGGAAGTGACAAAGGCAAGAATAGAAGCCAGATCTCCTGACTTGCAGTCCAATGGTCTATCGAATGGACAACTCTATCTCCTAACTTGTATTACTAAATACCTATATCAGTCAGTCAGCTGTATTACAGATGGTATTACAACAGGATGCATATTCAAATAATGCTTTAGGTATCTCCAGTACTTAAACATGTATGGACATTGGATTCTGGGCTTGATCTTGCTTTTGTTGAGGCCAATGGCAAAACCTGCATTGACTTCAGTGGGAGCAGCAATGTTTAATTTGTAATTCAAGAGGTGCTGGGGCTCAAGCAATCTTTTTTACTTTCATAACTGATGCAGCAAGCCCAGAGTTGCCGGAGCTATGAACTGCCAAGCCTCGAGGTGCTGAGGTTCAGCCCTGGCAAGCCCTAGCAAAAATTAAGCACGGGGGAGCAGACCCTCCACTTGATTACTTAAGATCATACTTTTTTAAAATATAGGAAGCATTAAACCTTTAAGTGGTTTAATTCCAAGGCTTAAACCCACACAGACACACTTTGGCACTCAGCTGTGCATTATCTCTCCAATCTGTGTTGGGCCATCTTACCTGCCATGTTTAATTTCAGAATCCAGAAATATCATTTAAAAAATGTTCAATCATTCATCTATGCTCCACAGTTCACCAGTTTTAATCAACTATGGCATGATTTTTCCAGGGAGAGGAAGGGGAATGGAAACCATGCTTCAGACCCCTCAAACTTCTGATCTTTGACCCTTGCTATAATTGATTCTGAGAACCCCTGTGTGACATGTGAACTGTGCAAAATTTGGTTTGAAGCTGTTTTTTAAAGCCATGCTTCATAAATCATCTACTCTATAGCATTTGCGATACAGAACATACTAAAAATTATAAGGGGCTGAGCAGTCATGAAAGAAGCAACACAGAAAAGATAGAATATAAATTATTCTAATTTGAACAGCTAATATTTGAAGGCCGCAACCTTTAATTCTGGGTAAGAGCAGACCCTTTGTCCCTCCTAATTTGCTTGAGTGATGGACAGCTCATTAATGTCACAGAAGAGTGCAATAACAGCAAAAAACAATAGAATCACAATTAGAGAGTAAGGAAAAAAGACCTTATTTTAAAATAACCTCAACCATACATCTTTATTTTTAGACCTGTACATGAAATACATATGCTGTGTCAGACTCTGGTCCTGCTTACACTAGTATAAATCCAGAGTAACTCTAGTGAATGATGTTCTTGTGTAAATAAGATCAGAATCTGGCCCAGTATCTGCATTCGAATTTAAAGGTTAAGGATAGTTAAGGATACTCTCAAGGTAAGAAATCTGAACTTTCACAAGTTCCCTCCTCACCTCCCTTTTTGTTTGCACATCCCATTAATCCTTTATATCCATTTTTATTCAAAAATATTTGAAAATCCAAGTTTTCAATACTCAAAAAACCCCAAAACCAAACAAGCACCCCTCCCCCCAAACCTAACATTTCTGAGAAACCCTATACTAACAAATCTGTGATGGAGAATAATAATACTATTAAATATGAAGGCGCCATTGCCACACTTCCAATGGGATTACTATAAATAATAGTGGAGAAAGCATCTTTAAAACTCTTTTAAAAAGTGTTAACGTGCCTTTTTTCAAAAGAGGCATCTGATCCTGCCTCCATAGACCATCAGGCCTTAGATGAACAAGATTTATTCTTGACGTACCAAAAACACCTTTCCCAAATTTTCCCAAGATAAGATGAACAAAGAGCAAAGATGATTTTTGGGGAAGACAAAACACAGATGCAAAAAAAAATTCACCTTGGTAGTGAAATGTATGATGCTATACCTGAAATAACTCAATACTGTCTCTTTTCGAAGGATCAGGTACCAGCCCTGCACGGCTCATACACTACCAGCACAGGTTCTGCTCCATGCAAGGCAGCTGTCCCAGTTGCAGAGACCCCCAAAGCGCGCAGGAATGGGGCTCCCTCCAGCTCATCTCCTGAGCTCTGCTAGAAGGGAGCTGGGGTAGGCTGACTGGGGAGCTATGGGAAGGATTACAGGAGAAGGAGGTGTTTCTTGAAGAGGAGGGAGGCTTGAGAAGGAGGTTGGAGCTGGGAAACATTAAGCTTTAAACCAATGCTTGCAGAAAATTGCACCAGGCTGAATTTCAACTCCCAGTCATTATGGTTCAAGCAAAAACCTTCAAAAGAGAAAGCCTTTTAAAATAAAGATTGGATATTTTTCTACAAAAATATGCCCTAGTTCAGTGATTTTCAACCTGTGGTCTGCAGACCCCAAGATTTCCAGAGAGGTCCATACCTCCTTTTGAAATTTTTTAGGGGTCCACAAATGAAAAAAGGTTGAAAACCACTGCTCTAGTTTAAACAGGAATTAATACTGGGAAGTCCTATGGCCTCTGGTTATAGAGGAGGTTAGACTAGCTGAGTACAATGGTTCCTTCTAGCCTTATATTCTATGAGTCCATATTGTGTTTCTTAACCTCACTCTCCTTTCCCAGTTGGGTCAGTTTGTTTCGTGGCTGCACGTGGTGACAGCATTACAATCGGATCTCCTGCTTGTACTGTAAGAGTTGGCCTTGGTTTTGCAGACGCCTCATGAGCAGGTTGCTTAGATGACAAAATCCAAAAATGCTTTGTTAGAGAGAGGGAAAAATGACACTTGGAAATAAATTCTGTTTGTATCAGTAAAAAAAGATATGTAACAGAGAGTAGAGCTCCCTGCTTCCTAAGTATCTGGGTAACATAAAGGCTTACTAAGGTTGAATAAATAGAAATAACCAAGGATCTGGGTGTTCATATTTACGGAAACCAGTGTGATTTCACTAATAACATCCACCCCATTCCTAGAAACACTGTTCCTTACTGTCTGAAATAACAACATTAACATTCTAAAAGCTTCTTGTCTACACAGGATCAGATCTAGGTTCCCCCCTCCCCCACCCCCCCCTTTCCGATGAGACCTTAAAAAACAGAGCTCCTGTCTGGATTACATGAAGGTTAGATTGTATTGGTATCTTTCATAAGAGCAGAGGTATGCCCCAGTGTTCTGGACTAAAAATCCCCTCCCCATTGTTGTGTGTGCTATAAGTCAGTTGACAGCCTCCATCCCAGACAGCATGTCCTCCAGACACTCTATTCCCTGGCTGAGGTACTATTCTGTCTGTCTATCTAAGATACTTATATGGTCCCCATCACTGTAGTATCTGAGTACCTTACAATCTTTAATGTACATATCCTTACAACACTCCTGTGAGATAAGGCACTGCTATTAGCACCATTTTACAGATAGGGAACTGAGGCATAGATAGGCCAAGTGATTTGCCCGTGACTGCACAGGATGTCTGTGGCAGAGCAAGAACTACCTTGGATCTCCCACAGCAGAGACTACTGCTCTAACCACTGGACCATCCTTGGGATAGCTTGCTGGATTTACCCAGAATGCACAAACAGGCAATGCAGTGACTTTGGATGTGCAAACTGCTGTTGTGGGGGAAAGGCTACTGTGTGGGCACAAATTGAATTGTGATACTTGTAATTATGTTAAAGTGACCATGTCTCTAGCCAGTTACAGATCACAGCTGCAGTTGTAGCAGGGCTGGGCACTGAGGTGAGATTCAGAGAAGAGATATCAGTACCAAGATGACAACTGTAGAAGAAATAAATAGACTGAATGTGACTGAGGGTACATCTACACCCCTACTGCGGGGGTGGAGGGTCCCAGGGCTCGGGCTCCAGCCTGAGCTTGAACATCTACACAGCAATTTTTAGCCCCACAGTCTAAGCCCTGTAAACCCAAGTCAGCTGACCCACTCCAGTTGCGGCTGTGCCACAGGTCTTTGATGTATCCTGAGTAGATGTATCCTCACTGGCTCAGGTGGAGGGATCCAGTTCCAGATACATGAGGCAGAACTGCTGACCTACTCCTGCCCGCGTGTGGAGTGTTATATAGGAGTGGCAGAGGGAACGCAAGGACTGAAGAAGCAGATTGATCGGAGCTGGACATAGGTGGATATGATTTCAGACATAAGGAAGAGCAAGTCCAGGAATCTTGAAAACAGAGGGCAATTCTGAATGGAGTTCAGAGATGAGCAGGGAGTCAGAGGTGATAAGAGGATGGGGTGACATGTTCCTACTTATCAGAGGGAGGTTATATAGTGCTAACAGTATGCCAGGCATTCCTTTGTCACACATCATGTGATAAGAAGCAACTTATTACACATGTACCAAAAAAAGGACGAGGAAAAGGATATTTTTCCAGATAAATCAAAGCAGGCAGTTCTCCAGAAATTAGGTCAAATTCTCTGCTCTGACTTACACTGATAACATCTGCAATTACAACTGAAATCACTGGAGTTACTCTGCATTTATAGAACTGGATTTGGCTCATTATGGTTATTTTACCACTAAGTGTTTAGAGGCAGCTAAAACAGAAGAACATAATATATTTTGGTAATTTTTTTGAGAACAACGATTTTAAAAAGCCATTGTCTGTGAATTGCACTGAAGAGGGTTAGGAGCATCCTGGCCTTTCAAATGCATTTAATATAAACAGCGTATTTCACAATAATTAATGGAAAAAAGTAACAGTCCGATTACATAGCAACAAAACCTATTAGTACAATGTATGCACTGGAAAGGTGAAAGGTTCTTACCAAAATCAGCTCATCGTTAGCTAATTCCCGAGTCCAATATGTTTTAGGGCCCTCTCCCTCAATAAGAGTTTGTTTGCAATAGATCTTGTTTTCATTCTCCCAAGTGGCTAAACTCTGCAGGCAAGAAAACCATTAGTAACATTAATTATATTCCCTGGCAGCATGAGGCAGAGAGACAACAATGAACACTACAGAGAATAATTGCTGCAGTAAAAGAGCAACACATGGTAGATAATAGCAAGGGAGAAAGGCATATCAACAGAAAGTGGTAAAATCAAAAAGAAGGTTGGGGATGGCTGTTTTGGGGATACACACATATAATTAACAAGAATAATTGCAAATTTGACGTCTCAATGTAACGCTGTGTTTATTTCCGTGCATCCAAATTAAGTCCTTTAATTCTCATAAAAATCTGAATGATGAGAACTGAGAAGCTTTATTAATTAACATGTAATAACTTAGCATCTTTGTAAAGATCTGGCATGAGCTGACATGTTATTTACCACCTCATGGCATAAAAGCAGCTAGAATCAAATGTAACATTTTGGAATAATGAATAATGCAATATTTGCCACTTATCATCTTTATTCTGTATGGCACTGTTCTAGGTTACTTGTATGGTTAACATATGGTTCTAACAAGCAAGGTACACTGCAACTAAATTAAAGTAGTAGCACTAGAATTTGGATATTTTGGGTTTTTTAAAAAATTAATATGGGGGAGGGTGTGAAAACTGAAATACACTAGGACATTTTTTCAGAGCACTTGGAATTATTACTATAAAGCTATTTTGAGGTGAGAAACCATGGGGCATTTCATACTGTTTTAACAAGCAGGCAAGCACAGGCTCTCCATTGCTTTTCCTCCTAGTGTTGAATTATTATTCCACAATGCAGTGGAACAGCTGTGCAGAAGGATGCCCCGTAATGAATGTACAAGTAATCGCTTTACAACTAGCACATGGGAGACATTCATTAGTCTGTGATGATAAAAAAAAAATTAAAGTCAACACTTCCCTGACTTTCCAAAGGAAAAACTTTTCTTTTATATAAAAAATTGCCATTTCCTTTATATAAAAAACAATCATTCTTTCAAAATTATAGCCTTTTAAAACCAATATGGCAGAGTTATACATGTTATGCTTTTCATTCCAACTATCCTGAATCCTTATTTGTTTGTGTGAACAATAGATCAGGTCAGACTGCAGAATAAGACCCTCTTTTCTTGTAAAGTGTTTCAGAATCTATAAACATTCAGCTATTTTGTCAGGTACTGCAAACTATATCATGATGTTATTTTTCTGTCAATTTCTGTATCATAGCCACAGCTCAATTTTATATTGAGCTCAGCAATATAATTCATTCATATAATTTCACACATGGAAAAAATTTACTGCATCACAAAACTCATTTTTAAAAATTTGCCCACTTTCAAAGCAATAATTATTGTTTTTCTATATGTAGCAATAAAACTTTCATTTAAAATGGAGTCAGATGTGTTCTGGATGATCAAATTCAATTTTACTTTCACCAAGAGAAAGAAATTAACAAAACCAGTGAGATATTTCTTGAATTAGCTGTTTAATCTATATACTTTGTTCATCCTAGAGATTCAATGGGAGTTTGCAGGTGCTCAAGATCTCCCAGGATCAGGCTCCCAGTTACACCAGTTTAAATCCATAGTAATTGTACTAAACTTGATGAAGTTACTCTGGATTTACATCAATGCAAATGAACTCAGAAGTTGGTCCTGGGATGATCAGAAATATTTTGCTACTATTTTGCCTTTTTAAAATATTACTCTTTGTTTGGGGCTAGATTCTGATATCTTTTACTCGCACTGAGTTGCTTCTTACTTTGAAAGTAGTTCCACTGATATCAATGACACTGCTCACACTGAGTAGCACTTTCGTTGATGAGTAGTGTCATTGACATCAGTGGAACTACTTAGGGAACAAGATGCTACTCAGTGCAAGTAAAGGGCATCAGAACCTGGTCCTGTGTGAACTTTTTTTCATACAACCCCCTCCTCCCACCACAGAGGTCCCAATTCTCTATTTCCTTATGCCTTGTGTATTCATATCAGTGTAAAGTGGATGTAAGATGCAACTAAATCAGAATGTAGTATTATACACCCACTTTGCACAAGTGTAAATGACTATACTAGGTACAGAGCAATGGAAACATCAGGCCCAGAGTTTCTCATCAAAGTGTAAAAAAACAAAACAAAACAAACAGATGAGGCATCTCAAAGATAACACTGAACAAAGAAAGTGGTGTAATGAGGATGGACAGCCATTGAAGTTTACACTCATAACATTAAGAATCACAATGCAATATTAGATCAAAGATACAAGCAATTAATATCTAAGCAAAAAATTAAGATATACATTTGAACTATGATAAAAGAATTTCAGGCCAAAGCTAAAAATATCCTGCAATTCTTATTTGAGACTAGGCTGTTTTGTTTTAGGATAAAAGTTATGAGCAAGTTTGTGCCACTAAATTCTGCTCAGCACTCAAGGCAGAGATCTTAGTTGCTCATCCACAGTCTGTGTTACGGTAAATCAAGGAATGTCTTTCACCAATAGGGGGACATATTAAAATAGAGAGAAGGAAAAGCAATCAGAAAAATTTCTGCATGTAAGGGATAGGGAGAAGAATTGTGTAAAATCATCTTGAGCTCTTACTTCAGGTCCTGATATTTTTTGCTGCTTTTAATTTTAAACTGCCCTCCCTGAGGAACAATGCCAGACTGAGGCCAAAAGCCAGACACTTCAGATTAGGGATGGATGAGGCAGAGAAGACCGAGTAAAGGAGTAAGTCGGCAATGCCATTGTCTTGAGCCCGTGGAAATTTATCTATCTGCCGCATATAAAAATTACAGAGCTCTCAGAGAAATCCACCCTGGGAGAGCAAAGGGCTTTTCCTAGGACACAGGGGAAGCTGTGTCCACCTTTGATCTGGTGTGTTCTATTCAGACTCTTACTCAATCCCCATTACCACTTTTACCAGGGTGGGGTTTCTGTTGGGAAAACACCATCAGCCAAGGCTGTGTGTACACACACACACTTACACTTCTCCCTCGCCCTTACCCTGCATTTTCTGCCATCCACAGTCTCCTCTTCGAAGCTCTCCCCTACTTTGAAGTTGATCTCAGTGGTGCGGACGGTGGTAGACGTTTTGATGTAGAACTGGTCCCCATCCTGGCGGATCTCCACGTGCGGTTTGGAGGCGGCTGCCACTGCCACTTTCCTGAGCATCGCATTGACACCTGCGCAAAGGGGGAGACCAGGAAGCAGAACATTAACCCAACCATCCGCCTCCACGACCGGTAACCTCCCTGCTGTACGGCATGTGCACTATTAATGTGCAGAGGGCACGCACCGCAATACAGCTGTTATTAAGAGGATTGCATTTAGTAGCGGGATCTTTAGTTAAACGGTGGCACTATTAATTATGAATGTGCCATTAATCATTGGGATGAATAGGTCTGCCCTGGCTACTTGGGTTTAGTGATATGACGGCGTTTATCAGTAGGGTTAGCAGTGATGGCTTTGCGTTTGCCCGAGCCGTGCAGGTGCGTTAATCACTCAGACTGTGGACAGGTTTGCACGGACCATGGTGGCAATAGGCTTGTCTGAACGGCTCTGCGTGTGCCACGCGGGCTAGTAGCCACCTGCTGGCACGTCTCTTCCCAGGCTAGCATCTCTCAGGGCCGCTCCGTGCGGCGAAGTCTCCTCAGCCCCCGGCCCCGCGGCTGCGGTGAGAAGGCAGCAGACACCTGGCCCCGCACCGCCAGCGCAGCCGGGGCCGAGCCACGCGGTGGAGATTGACTGACTTCGCTGCAAACTCTCCGGGGCAGCGGGCTGCGTCCCGCCGGCTCAGCCCAGCCAGTGTCCCGGCTGCCCGGCGCGGGGCAGACACGCGCCCCGCCCGCCCCTTACCCAGCGCTTTCAGGAGCTCGTCAAAGTTCTCGCTGCTCTTCATTTTCCAGGTGCCGGCGAAGTCGGGCATGTCGGAGGCGGCGGGGCGTGCGCGGCGGGGCAGGAGGGAGCGACCCGGGCTCTGGCTGCTCTCAGCTCCGGCACCTTGTGAGCGGGGCGGGCTGAAGCGCCGGCTGTGTGAGTGAGTCACTCCTACCCCACCCCCCGCTTCCACCTCGCCCCCCTTGGGGCTCGGCAGCATCCATCCATCATCCCGCCCTGCCTTCAGCCAGCTAGCCACCTCCTGGGGCTCGCCAAAGGGAGACCCCAACTGTCACTCGCCCTGCAGCTGGGAGCCGGCTAGAGATTCACCAGCTATTGAAAGGAGCAAGAGGCAGAGGGGGATCCGCAGAGGAACAGTGCCCAGGATGGACTTTAGCTGGGGCATTGTCCAAGGAGGCAGGCAGGGTATAGCCAGAATGATACATTACTTCCTCCAGTGACAGCTCCTCAGCCTCCTAAAGGGGGAAAGGTCCCTTTATAATCCCGCAATCTTGCAGGCATATGGGCCAAACACATGCCTGGTGTAATGGGATGAACCTAGCCAAATATTTCTGGTCCAGAAAACCTAGACAGGGAAATGGGCCTTGACTCAGGAATGTAGCTAATTACAAACAGACAAGGAAAGGGTGAGACACACCTGAGAAACAACCCAAAACACCAAACACAAACCGATTTCCCCCGTTTTTTGTTTGTTTGTTTCAGTGAGAACTAAAGAAATTCAGTTTCAGTTCAAAACAAACCAACAATTTCTTTTTCCAAATTTTTCAGTTTGTCCCTAAACTGAAAAAATCCATGATTCCCTCAGGTCTAAATAAACCCCCATCCCATCCATGAGACTACATACAATCAAGCATCAAATCACTCTTACTCACCTAACCCACTGAGTTAGCCTAGGATAGTAACAGAAATTAATCCACTACTCACTGCCATAATGTCTCTCCTTCCCATATGGCTTCGTGCAGTTTTGGAAATGGGAGGGCAGGATCTGAAGAACTGGAAATTATTCCTGCTGCATCAGAAACTGCAGCGCTCATTGCAGAGTCACAAATTTTGAAAAAGCATCACAACAGGCTATTGCCCATGTATTTGCAAGAGAGGTGAGTTTGGTAAAGTGTATCTATACAGTATTCAGGAGATAACTATTGTCTGAGGTCTTTCATGCTTCCTTCCCCATTGCTGCTGCTTTTAATCCCTCCATTTCCTAGGTATCAGAAGAGCAAAAGAAGATTTCTCTTTCTCATACCAGGCCCAAGCCTGCTCACCTTATAAGTGTAATGGGACTACTTACATGAGTAAAATGTTGCACTGTTGTAACTGTGTTGGTCCCGGGATATTAGAGAGAAAAGGTGGGTGAGGTAATATCTTTTATTGGCCCAACTTCTGTTGGTGAAAGAGACACACTTTGGAGCTTACACAGAGCCCACACCTGAAGAAGAGTGCTGTATGAGCTCCAAAGTGTGTCTCTTTCACCAACAGAAGTTGGCCCAATAAAAGATATTACCTCACCTACCTTGTCTCATAAGTAAAATGAGCAAGATTTGACTGGATGCTGTTATTTACAGACCTCCTTCCCATAAGAATACATTCTAATCATGCAGAAAGGACTCTTGAGTTTGACCCACAACTGTGCCTGATGCAATTTAACTATGCAAACAACTTGGCTGAGCCCGTTTCATGGCACACACTCAGCCACTCTTCACTTGTTTGGTTGATTCTGGAAAATTCAAAACAATAATTTGGTTATTTGGAGTATTTAAAAGCAAGTGTCCACAACTGGACAAATGTCTAGAAATGGGGAGTCACCAGTCACAGACTGGGTCTGATCCTCCAGGCCCTCCTCAGGTGAAACTGATAGGAAGCTTTGTCCAAGTAAGGACTGCAGGACGGGGCTGAATATGTGTCTGCATTTGGTCACTTTTCTACAGATATTTTCTTTCTAGATGTAGTTTCTTTGAAGGGAAATTAGTAGAACTAGTTGATGCTTTTTGTCCACAATGGTTTTTTCAAAGAAAAAAATTTTTTTTTTCAATCAGGATGGAAGTTTGTGTGAGCAATGTCCATTTGTGATTACATTTTTCATCTTCTGTCAAAAACATTGTTTTCCAATTTTTGTAACAACCAAAATTTTGGCCAAAACCTGAAAAATGTCAGCATTTATTTTTTTCAATGAAAATGAAAATTTCTGAAGAAAAACTTTTCATTTTTGTCTTCTTTTTATGGGAGTGGAGGGAGAAGGGACACAAAGCATTTCCAGACCAGCTCTAGCAGGCAGGTTTTTCCCCTTTGTGGGAAAGGTTGCAGGGTCCACTAGGCAATCTAGCAGTTCCCCAGGAACCTGTGCAGAGGAGCCTCCCTCATCCCTCAACTCCAGCACCGTGGCTGCATGGCTCCATTGTAACGTGACACAGCCTTGCTTCCAGGATTCAGAATCACACAGCCACACATGAGAACTCAGAGATAACTCACATTTTTCATTGTTTGCAGGACTGGGGCCTTAACTGTCTAAGATAACTATCATGTGTAGCTCCCACCCAAGTAGATAGGAATCACCCACATGTATCAGAGAGCAGAAACTGGCCAAGAGATTTTTTTTGGGGTGGGGGGGAGTCTTTTTCTTTAGAGGAGAGTTTAGTTTCCATGCCCGTTCATTCTTTTGCTGCTGTGCTGAGACTGCCAACAAGGGTTTCAATTGATGCTAGCTGTGACACTATTCTGGGGATGTGGTATTTGTCTACTAGGTATTGTACTGAAGCCATCAACCCATGTCATGAAGACCACGAAACAACCTTCAGAGTGTCATGACTTTTAAAGACTGGAACAGAATTGAAAGAACAAATGGCTTAGCAGTTAAAGGCTCCATTTTGCATTAGCAACACATGGAAATGCCAGTCCTTCTAGATGCAAGTATAATAAATTACACTTTTATTTAGATGATGATCATGCCCAAAGGCTGCTGGGTGCCTATGCATTTATACAGTGCCCTTCATAAAACAAAAGCCCAGATAAACTATCTAATCAGCTTTGTCTGACAAGGTCTACACATTCCAAGGCAAGCATCTCATTTGTACAAAAGGCCCCATTTCCTTGAAGTACTGTGTGGTGTGGGATCAACAACTCTGTAGAATTAAGCCTAAAGATCCAGACATCCTATGAATTGCCCATATTTGAGAATGCAGAGGCTTTGTTCATAGCACAGAGAGGGAGACAGGCATCAGCATTTCCAGAACAAATTTCATCCTCCTCCTCAAATATTCTCCAAGTGGAGGGACACAGAAATCAAATGCTGCCTGGCATTTTCCCTTGCCTTCTTGCTTTTTGTTTTGCTTTGCTTCTTTCATGCTTTTTTCCTTTCCCTTCTATTTCCTTTACTTCCTCCCTTATTCTCCTTTCTAATTGCCTCCTCCTCACATTCCTCTGCCTTCACTGATTCACTTCAGAGTCAATAGGAGTAGTAGTCATGTAAATGAGGGCAGACTGTGGCCCCAAATCTACAGGTACAGTTATTCCATTCTAACAAAATGGCCTTCAAGCAATACAATGCTTTTACCACATTCCAAAGTCCACAATATGGCTGAGCCTTGCTGAGGAAAATGATCCTTTGCCTTTTCCTCCATATGTTATTTAGATGCTCCAGAATTTGGTCCCATTGTGCTGCAGAGTACATGGAGCTCAGCTTATACTGGCCAAGCAATGCAGTTAGCTATTACTTAAGTTGCAGCAAATTTCATGTATTTTGCATTCAACTCATGCTAAATAAGGTGTATACACATGGATCTATTTGACAGGTAATGGCTCAGATCCTCAGCTGATGTGAACTGGGGGTAGCTCCACTGACAATAGTGGAGCTATGGTGACACATTGCTGAGAATACTGCCCATGTACTCTAACCATGTGCATAGATCCTTACCCTAGCACAGCGTCTATAAGAGGCATTTATCATGCTGGTGTTAAAATGACCCAGATTAAGAAGCAGGTTTATTTTTCTTTCAATCTATATAGATATATTTCCCCATTAATGTTGTGGAAAATAGCTTTGATTTTCAAAGTGTCTCCTTCAGCAGTTCTTCCCCTTGGCATTTATTTTAGCTACCTGAATCCCCTAAGGCTGATCTTTCCTTGCAGATGGACCTAATTAATCTTCCCAAAAGTGCCCCTAAGACAAAAGAAAGTAATATATGTACAGATGGGACAAGGTACTCCATCATCCATCCAAATAAGTGACCAATAATGTGACCACAACTATCCCCCTGTGGTTATTGACTGACCACTGCAAAGTCACACAAGGCTCAGTGGAAACAATAAATTTTATTTACTAAGGTGGCACCGGAAAAAAAGATTGGTCTGAGGGAATATATAATAAATTATTTCTGACATGAATAAATTATACATCTGGAAGGCAAATTGCTGTCGTAAATTTATCTGCCAAATTAATTTACAATGGGGCTCCCAGTGTGACAATAGATGAAATGTAATATAAATGTATGCGGAATAAAAAGCATTTCTGCAGTTCGGCCTTGTATTGTCTATTACACTCTCATTAAAATGTCACTGCATCATTAGCTTTGTGTTTAGCATCAGCTGACAGGATACCCACTGTTCCCTGAGCTAAAACACTGGAGAGATTCCCCCCACCCCCAATGTAATGCTTATTGCAGCAAGGTGGATGGATCCCTGCACTGCAAGAGCTTGAACAGTAAAAAGTCCATCCGTTTAAAATACTATTATAAGCCTACACTATGAATGGAAAACTAAATGTGATTATGTGCCCTCATGGTTATGATCTTCCCAATATTCTCCCCATGTCACCTCCTCCCCCACCAGGAATGCAGTTGACCCCAATTCTCTTCCAAAGTCAGGCCTCAAACTGGCCACCTGCTCCTTCTGTCTCCTCCCTTATCTGCCAGGGGAATACAATGAAATTGCATATGTTTTTATAAAATAAAATACAATGTACTGCCCTTACTATTTTGTGTCTTTCAACCTTAAGAACAGGGAGCCTGATTCTCTTCTCACTTGGTGCTCAGTCTCACGAGAAGCTGAGCACTCTGGCCCTGATCCAGCAAAGCACTTAAGCACATGCTTAACTTTAAGCATGAATTGTCCCATGGAGCTGCTCATGCACTTATGTGCTTTGATGGATCAGCACCAGAGTAAATCAGTTGAAGTCAATGGAGTTATATTAGTGTAAAACCAGTGAGAGGAAAATCAGGACCAGTCCCCTTCCCAGACTAGCAATTTGCAGGAGTCTTTCCATAATGTTCACTATCTAGGAGAAACAACTACAAATTGCTGAGTTGCTTTGGAGAGGGAGCTGACACAGAGTCATAGTAATATATGACCAACATCTAATAATTTTTAGCAGACATCCTGTTTAACAAACATGCACAGAAAACCACTGAGACCATAGACTGCTGGGCTCCAAAGGAGCTGTCTGTCTGTCTATCAGGCCAACAATCCTTGGGTTAAACAAAGCAAAAGTTAACAAGGCAGAATAGAATGATTTTGAAGGAGCATTTACAGTCTGTCAGTTTTAAAATACGATTTTGTAAGACTAGGGAAACCTATTTACATAATTAAATAGAGCTGTTATGGTCTGCTGGGTAAATAATGTGCTTAAAAAACGGGAGGGGGTGGTTAGTGAATTTCAGAGTCCAAGACAGTGAAGGGCTGATAGAATTGGTTAGAGCCAGCTTAACGCTTGCAGGCATCATACAGGCTTCCTCTGCCAGCTCTCTTCATGCACATCGGCACTGAGATGCAGCACTACAGCTTTTCCAGTACTGCCAGAGCCTTCCAGGGGGCAGCCAGAATACCAGCGCTGAGTTGGGTGTCCTTGAGTTAGGGATTGGGTTGATTAGCATGAACAAAGATACCAACCTCTAAGGGCTAGGGGCTTGTTGTGGGGTGCCCATGTGGGGGAGCAGAATTCTGTGGAACTGCTGAGATATTTCATTTAGTCAAACTGCTACTGCAGAGCCATAATTATTGCTTTATGACCAACATCTAATAAAGATTTTCAGTAGACAGCCCTTTTAAAGCTTACGTCAGTAGACCACTGAGATCAGACTCACCGGGTTCCAAACAAACTGTTTCCATCTATCTGGCCAACAAAGGAAGCTGAAGAGCTACTTGTAAGTGCACCCCCAGCCCACAACAGAAAGCCTCCTCTCCCATATCTTTATTCAGGAATGGCTGGAGGGTGAAAGTCACCCCTGTAGAGAGCCAGCACAAGGCCTGTTTACCACTTACTGGGGTTATGTGAGTCTGAAGTAGTGCAGGTGCTGGCTGTCTACGCAGGGGTGAATTTCTCCCTCGATGAATACCTAGGCCATGCAGCATGTAGGAGAGTCCATAAACATAGATTTCACCAGACCATCAGATGAGTCTCTAGCCTCCAACTCTGTCCCCCATCACACCCCTAATTCAAGGAAGCCCCATGAAAGACTCTACATGATACTGACATAAGCTTCTAAGAAATAAAATAAATCCATATCTGAGCTGGATGAACTGCTGCAGAAGTGTCTAATGGCCAGTGGCCAAGTGGCTGGTCCCCAATCAGAGGACTTTTAATAAATACAGAGTCTGGTGTTTTAAAATAGAAACCTGGTTGTGTGTCCTTGAGTCAGATGAGATGGAGATATACAACCAATTAGCGCTTGAAAACCATCCCCTTCCTTTGGGCAAAGAGCAGTCAACTCACTGAGTGAGCTCACATAAGTCATCTGAAATCATCACTGTGCGCAACTTACCTTATATGATCCCGGAGGAAGTGAGACTTCCTGCTTTGGGTGTTTATAGAACCCTGAGCTAAGGCTGTGACATAGCTTAACATTTGGCTGTTGAATTGAGATTTCTGTCTATGGGCATCAAGACAGAAAAGTGTTTTTTTTTTTTTAATGGTGATAACAGTTACAATAGAAACTAGAGATTTTTACATTTAGAGGTTTCTATGGAGTCACCTCACTTCTCATTTGACTTAATTTGTCTTACTCCGCAGAAATAGTTGAACAAATAGCATTAATAAAACTGGAGCTGTCAATGTAAGAATGATCAAACCATGTCAACTTCTCTCTGAAGAGGCCCCATATCTGTTAAGATTCACTTGCCCAGGCAGATGGATACAAATTTACTGACTTTCTTAGTTACTGGAACTCTCAAAAGATCTTGGTCTCCAGAGATAAAAGGATCACGTGACTTCTGCACATGACCAGAAAAAGAGTGAAAACCCAAAGGAAGATATCCTTGCTAAGGTAATGGAGTCAGTGGAAAGACTCCAACTGACTTCAATGGTAGCTGAAGGAGGCTGTGAATCTACAGTGGCCCAAACCATTTGCACAAACCTAGAAGGTTTTCCTTTGCCACCTGTTCCTTGCTGTGAATATACCAGATTCAAAAGCTTCTCACTACCACTGAGAGACCAAGAGAAAATGTTTGTTTTTAATTTCCTGACAATACTGAGTACTTTGGCATTCCATATAAATTGGAACCGATACACAGGAATCCTATCCTTTAATTTAATTTAGAGAGTTATAAATGCTCCTTAGAACATTGCTCATCATCCTAACACAAAGCACTAATAAGTTTAAGATGTAAGGACCCAATCCTCAGCTGGTATAAATTAGTGTAGCTCGGACAAATTCAGCGGAGCTATTCTGATTTATACCGGCTGAGGATACAGCCCTAGGTATCTCCAGGTTGCTGGTGTCCTGACTCCCATTCACTCTTCTCCATCTTTGCATTGCCATGATTTCATGATTGCTCAGAAAATGGCCTGGAGAAAAACAGCTCCTTCCATTGTTAACTCTCTGACCTTCTAAACTAACATCCTTTGCTCTTTCTATTAGGAAAAGTTTCTGGGTCTTATTAACTAAACAGACTGAGTGACCATTTCCAAATGGTCTCCAACATCAGAGTCTCCAACAAGGAAGTCATTGTTGCCCAAGCTTCCTTCCCTCAGTACTGGGTTGGCAGATTTCATATTGAAATAGAATAAGGCAGGCATTGTTTGTTTAGGCTTTATCTGGAGAGCATCAAGATAACTCAAGCCACTTCCCTGTCTCTTGGTTTTGAAGAGCCATTCTTAAAGGCCCCAATGATTATGGCCACAATTTTTAAGCTTGGGTGCCTAAAGTTACTTAACAAAAGCCTACAGTTAGGCACCTACATTAAAGGGGCCCAATTTTCAGAGGTACTGAACATCTGTAGCTCCCATTGATGTCAGCAGAAGTTAAGGCTGCTCAGCACCTCTGAAAAAACCAGAGCACTTTTATTTAGGAGTCTACTTTTACAGTTAGGTGACTAATTGTAGGCACTCAAGTTTGAAAATTTTGGCCAAGGTCTCCAGCCAAGATTTTAAAAAGTAGGACCCTAAAATCAGGCTCCTAAATCCATAGTTTGAAACCTGCCTGGTTTTCAAAGGTGCTAAGCACCCAGCAAATCCCACTCTAACTGTAAGCACTTATTTTTGAAAAACCTTGGCCCTCATCAGGTGCCAATTAGGGGAGGGCAAATGCCCCTCTTTTCCCCAAGGTTTCTGCACTTGCTCAAAGACCATAGAGCTGGGTGGGTGGGGAGATTACTTTTAAGCAGCAATCCTGTACTGAATTGATATGGCTGCTGCCAGAGCAGTCCATATCACTGTGTGGTCACACCACCACTGAAATTTGACCCAGCTGCCCCTCTGTACAGGGTCCACGCAGGGGGAATGACTGGAATTCTCTCTTCCCTCTCACCCCCGCCCCAAGAAATATCTGAATTGGCACCACTGGCTCTCCGTTTTAGCTAAGGGATCACAAAGACCCAACAAGTCAGATCTTGTGAACTATCCTATCAGAATAGGGACTTTTGCCTTACATACCGTAGAACAGCAGAACACTCTGGCCAAGACATGGGAACACACTAAGGGTTTTTCATCCCCCATAGGACAATACACCTATATTCTGAAACTCAGGCAGCCACTTAGTGGATGGAAGCCACAACTCAAAGAGGGCTCATTTTTATCAAAAGCCCCTTCCTCAAAAGAATCCACCCAAAGTCTAAGTACTGTATTATTCATATCTCAATCCATATTTCAAAATGCCCCTGGACTGCTTTCATTGTAAAGTGCATCTTCTGTGGGTGATATTTCATAGAAGAGTGGAGAGGAACTAGTAATGTGCAATTTCATTGGGTAAGTAAAATCTTATAGGTAGAGACATCAGCTTTAGCTGTAGGGAGATGTGAGATTTTGGATTGACTCTTTGGGAGGGTATTTGCAACACAACTGGAGAGAACCACATGAGAAGACTCAGTGGTTATTGTACTGTAATGCTGTAATTGTATTGTAATCAGAGGTAACTGGAAAATGGATTTTTCATCCCATGAAAAATTTCACTGGAGATGGAAAAGTCAAAATTTCAATATATTTCACTAAATGAAATTCAGAAAAAAATAGTTTTGGGTCGTTTTAAAAAGTTTTAAAATAAAATTAAATTTCAAAACCAAAAGTCGTTTAGAAACAAAAAAAATCAAAACTTTTTCTCCAGTTTTTTTAAAATGAAACTTTGCTGATATGACTTCACAAGAAATTTCTGGAGCTTCCCAAACCATGCAACAGAGTCTGCTCCTCTTGTCATAGAATCAAGGCAATGTGAATGTTGTAAAGGATAGACTGTTTGATTGCTTAGTACATTTACTATCTTGTTTGCGGCTTTAAAAATCAATTTTAAAAGAAGAATCTGCATAATCTGAACATTTTAAAAGCCAAATCCCTTCTTTACCAGAGAATAAGAGTTAAATACTTTTGTACATCAATCAAGCATACTTCCACACAAAGGACACTTTTGGCCTATGGACAGATACAGTGTAAACCCTAATTGCTGTTTCTTATTTGCATGACAGTATCATCCAGGGGCCCAGTCAGGATCAGGGCCCTATTGTGCTAGGTGCTATACAAATATCTCTCTGCCATTTTGCATCCACAAATAGCAGCAAGTGCTATTTGTCAGCACAAGCAAATCCATGTACACATCTAAAACTGATTGCACCTGCCTCTGTCTTCTCCATACCCTCCTTTGCGTCTGTGACAGTTTGGGGATATGTCTCTGTCAAATTAAGAATTCCATTTTGTTTTATGAACACCATTTATGACCTTCCTTGTGATTAGAGCATCTGTTTTGTAGCAGAGACTTGACTATGTGGATCCACTGTCAGAGAAGCTGTGACAGAGCAATCAAGGGTCATCAACAATGAATGGTTCTTTTCTACTGGAACAACGGGGGTTCCACTAACAGGGCTATTGATTTTGAATGGACTCTCTCTACATAGAAACCTGTCTCTGATGCGGGGTTTGGAATCCCTCAGTCAAAGCACAAGACTTTATTTAAGGAGGCTGCTTCTCTGAGGACAGGAGAAAGCCATTCTACCTCCAGAAGCAAGATGGCCAAACCAAGAAGGACAGACGGGCTGCCTGGTCTAAGAACTTGGCCCAAACCTTAGATACACAGCTATGACAAGATCAGATCCAGGGGGTTGCATTCAGGAGCTTCTTGTTTTCCACAGATCTGTAATTCTCTTGTGCTTTTTAAAGAGTAAAGTGTTTGTGAATAAGAAGTTGTTTTGATAAGCCTGTGTTCTTTGCTTTATTGCCAGTTGGTTTTCTAGTTACTCCCTTCAGGGACAGAGCTCCCACAGCCAGGTGGATTCTTGGGGAAACATGTCTAAGCAATTCGGGGCTTGGGAGGGCTGTGGTACTGGTTCTGTGCTCTAGGTGGCCAGAGTGCAGGGCCTTACTACACAAGAAGGGTGTCAGACACCAGGTCTGCACCTGGAAGTGTGCTTGGGAAGCCCAGACTAGGAACAGTGACCAGTCACTGCCCAGACCCAGGGGGCTTAGAAGAAGCACGTGGGAGCCAGCTGTTGGATCCACTCACAACAGATTGGTGTCCATCCAGAGAGTGGGACTGGGCCAGGCTGTGAAAACACCCAGAATTATTCTTGACCACTGTTGCTCATGAGAGAAGTCTGCTGGCACAAAAGTGAACCCCATACCTGCCTTGTGCGAAAATGGAACTAGCTCTAATGGCATTCTACAAACAAGGCTTGCCCCTGGGAAGCTGGTTGGCTGATCATCACATCCCAATACTGAACATTTGCATTGGCCAATTATAACGATTACTGCCCACTGAAAAATATACAATCCACCACTACTGTCAGGGTGAATTGTAAACATACAAACTCCTCATGACTCACTATTAGATCGGATTTGCATTACACTGAGATAGTCATCGCTTCAGACAACTGTGCCTTTGGCTACGATAGGACAGTTTGTACTTTCACAATAATCTCCAAGGCATTCCTTGTATTAATGTTCTAATGATTGTGGCAAGCAGGTTTACTGCTGGCCAACGGTTCAGAATTCTGTCCTATTTAACAGTTATAAAGGACACACTCACTCATCTGGAGTAGCACCTTACTCCGTGGGTAGTCACACTGATTGGAGTCAAGGGGACTAGCACACAGTAAGGTCCTACCCAATGTGAATGAGAGCAGAAAAACAGAGTCCAATACGAGTAACTAGAGTTAGGCACTATCTCACACGTGACTGAAATGACACACAGTTCCAAGTGAACTGGCACACACGTTGCATGGAGTTCCTGACCTTGGAGGAAGCAAGGAAAGGGTTCAGCTACAGTGGCAGAGCATCTGATGTGGCATGTTGGATCTCTAACATTTTGGGAGGTGGAGGCAACCAACACAGCTAAGTACCTAATGGCATTCCTTCCAGCAAGCATTTTTATGTCAGGGGAAGGTGTACTACCATGGTGGAATTCGGACAGACTGAAATGTAGGGAAAGGAAAAGTAAAAATGAGAGGAGAGGAGAGGAGAGGAGTGAAGGGGCAGAATGGAGGGAAGAGGGACATGCTAAAAGGGAAAGGTTAGACAGCTGAAGATCCAAGTAAAGCCTGCACCCAACTAGTACCAATGGAATCACTTGAAGTCAATGACTGTGCTTAGCAAATTTGAGTGGGAGTCATGGGTGCTCAGCACCTGGCAGGATTTGTGGCTAATGATTTGGCTTGGGTCTTGCATTATAAAAGGACTCTAATCATTGCACCAATTACTGAGCCATGGTCTAGCAATTCTGAATGGTATACAACATGGAATGTAAACAGTGTATAAAACCAGCTGGGCCTCATCTTGGGAGTCACCCTGGATTTAAGTGTATTATGGGTCTGAATATTATGTTTAAAAGACTGTTTCCTGCTGCTGTAGAGGTCCAAGCAGAGCAGCAGATGCACATCAACACCCAGGTTTAAGAATAGATTCAAACCTTTCATTTCCTGGGCCTGAACACTGACAGCAACAGAAAAGGGAAGGTCATTTATTCCTGATATGGCAGCTTGCTATGAAGCAACTCTGCTTGACTGATTCTTTGTAGTCTCTAGACATCATGTGGCGTGGTAGCAGATGATAAGTCAGACAGGCATTGTGTGTGTGTAGAAAGAGTGTGAAAGTGTTGGAAACAATTGTTGTACAATGCCATCTAGCCTACAAACCTCTCTATTGGAGCAATTTTTGAATCTGTGTTATTTTTCTCAGTCCTACTGTCTCATTCTTGGGAGGAATCAATATTTAGATTTTTCTTAAAATAATATAAATAAAACCTGATCTCATATCCTGAATCATAAAGATTGTTGCTGTTATAAGGATCTACTGTTTAATTTCTTATTTCAATTTTGTGTTCATATTAAAATGCTACACTTTAAAGGGCACCATCAATTAAAAAAAAAGAAAAGAAATCACACTTGTATCTGATTTTTAGTTATCAAGTAAGTAAACACTTAAGATTACTGTAACTGAAAGGAGTTGGAGAAAAAAATATTCTTCTGATACTTTTACAGTTTTACTCTGTGCATTTTACTCTATAGTCAATTTCATAGTTTCTCCTAGTTTGTCCTTTAGGCCCCAATCCTGCAATTAGATTCGTATGGGCAGACCCTGGCTCTTGGGTGGTGGAGACCCAATGACTTCAGTGGGGCTCTGCATGGGCACAAGGGTCTCTCACATGGATCCATTTGCATGATCATGGCCTCAGTTATTCAGCTTCTTCCACTGTGTCTTTCACACAATAGCAGGGGGGAGAAAACCAATTAGGAAAATGTGGTTGTGAAACCACAAAAAAAGTGGCAGGGGGACTCCAGGACAAGTGAAGCCTCTGAAACGGTTTTAACTCATTATATGAAATTGATATGGTTTCAAACCAACTATGTCTCTTTAATGTACATATTCAAGAGGATGCTATTCGCAGAGAAAATTAACAACACAAAAATCTTACTTTTACAGTAGGTGCTAGACTCTGAATTTGATAGAGAGGAGGGGGCATTTGGAAACAGAATTTCAGAAATACGTATAATTCCATCATCCCTGCAGAAGGAAGGTTGACAAAATGAGCCTTGGGTCAGATCAGAGAAGAAAATAAAACAAGACAGGGACTGTCCCATTTTAATATCGCCGAATGCCAGCGGCATAAAATACTTGAGATGCAATGTGTCAAAAATGCAATTTTTCACCCCATATACTAGTCTGGTTTGCTTTTCTAGGAAGCCATTGATTCTTTGTCTTTTGGAACAGTATTACCAAGATCAGCTCATTTCAGAACAGATGTGCCACTGCATCAGTATCTTCTAAATTTCTTCATCATAAAATACAGGTGGGATGCTTCATCCATAAAATTCTCTGTCTCTCTAATTTTCTCTTTCCCCTAATTTACACAATCATGTAATCCCAGGTGGAATAATATTACATTTCCCACGTAACTCTGATTTGCTTGATAAAACAGCATTCATATTTCCAACAATTTATTTAGAATGTCATGAAAACTGGCCAACTTTACATCATTTCATGTAAATTTCACTTTCATCCAGTAAGTGCATATCAAATTTCATAAAATACAAATCAAATTAATATATTTTCCCACCAATTTAAGAAGGTAGCCATTAGTGAATGAACTTCGAACACAGCCAGAATGGGGGAATATAGTTAAAGGGCAAAAATCAGAATGAGTGGGTGGTTATTTACCTATAGCACTTTCAACAGAGTCCAAGAACATGAGTCTTTTTGCACCACAGATTCTACATGCACAGGTCTTTCACCCCATGTTACTAGAAAACTCACTCTTCAACAACCACAATTATAAGTAAACTTTAATGATCTATCATCTTTACACATCAGCTTGTGTGGAGAAGATAATGTTGAAAGTCTAGACAGTACCAACAGAAACAGACCTTCATCAAAACCAAATGTGCAAACAATAAGAACAAAAACTAGCACAGCTCTCTCTCACCATGCAGAGACTCAGAACAATGCATTTCAGCCGCTACTCTAGAAAGATCCCAAATCATGGATTCTATGGAAATTTTTTTGTTCAGTAAAACTGCTACTTTCAATCATCTCTCAACATTTGTTTGCTACGCTGGGGCTACAATGGCTGCTTCTAATTCACTTAATTGCACTTAATTAAGTGCTCATTAGTGCTCATTTTTTGAAACAGCTCTATCTTTATCATAAACAACTACTACTAGCAACTGCAAATAGGGTATCGCTGGGGTGAGGTGGAAAGGGGAGAGAGAGAACAAAGAATAATAAAACCAGCGTATAGGTCCAACAATACTCCACTTAGTTCTCTCTAGATCTGGCTTTGAATGTACAATGAAGCAGCTACAGAGAAATATTGCAATTCTCTCTAAACATAATCAAATAAACTCAAATGTAATTTGTCTACCTGCTAATTTTCTGAACCAAGTTATTAGGAAACAGGAGGAAATTGATGTGTTAGTAGTCAAGACTTCTATCCACTGGCTCTTTCCAATACACTTGATTCACAGCAGATGTTAATAAGTCGACACGTCTGTTCCTGTTACTTTGTTCTGAAAGAGTAGACTGGGCTGAGAACAGTCACATTGAGGTCATCTGGAGAGGATTTTTAAATATAATAATAGAGGGTGAGATTCTCCCACCCCCCCTCACAGTGGGTAGTAAGTACCCAGTTCCTCAAGTATTCCCACTGAAATCAACAGGACTACTTGAGGAGTAATGTACTACTTCATGTGAGTAAGAGAGGTGGAATCTAGCCCAGAATTATTAATTACTAATTATTATTATTATTTGTATTACCATAGGGCCTGTGAGCCCCAGTCATGAACAGGACCCCATTGTACTAGATGCTGTACAAACACAGAAGCAAAAGATGGTCGCTGGCCAAAAGAGCTTACAAGTATAAGACAAGAGACAGATACAGACAGATAGACGGGGAAGTACAAGGAAACAATCAGGGCCGGCTCTGGCTTTTTGGTCGCCCCAAGCAAAAAAAAAAAAAAAAGGGGGCGGCAAGAACGCCAAAGAAAAAAAAAACCAAAAACCGGCAGGGGGGACGGGGGGGGCGGGGGGGGGAAGGGGAGGAAGCGGACGGGAGAGAGAGAGAAGGGGGCGGCCAGAGCTACAGCAGGGGCGCTGCCACGCGGCCCCTCCCGCTGCGCCGCCTCCTGCCGCCTACCACGAGGGCTTCGCTCCGGTCAGTGGGGAGGGAAGGAAGAGGACTGCCCTGCAGGGCGCTCTGGTTCTCCGCGCCGCCGCCCCCTACACGGCGGCCGGAGCGGAACAAGAACAACAACAACAAAAAAGCGGCCGTGCCGCCCTAGGATTGGGCAGAATGCTGCCTCCAACAATCTGCTGCCCCAAGCACCAGCTTGCTCAGCTGGTGCCTGGAGCCGGCCCTGGAAACAATGAAACAATATTGGTCACCATGATGGCTATGTATTGTTATTATTAAAAGGACTGAATACTGCAAGACATTAAAAGGGACAGAGTGGGTAAATAGACAGAAAAGCCATTTGAAATCATGAAAAATCCAAAGACTTAATTAAACAATGAGCTGAATATTTAAGGAAACAGTAGACACAAAGAAAATACAGGGAAAATCTTTCACCCATACATGAGGGAGCTAGTGGAAGGGTAAAAACAAATACTGTAGTAGAGGATTGTTCACAAGAGCTAGACAGCTTGTAGGGAGCCAGGGTGGCTGCCCTCCGAACCTGAGGGTAAAAGGCCTTTCTCTCAGCCTGAGTGGGCGGGGCCAGCCCAAGCTCGCTCCACCCCCCGGAAGGGGAGGGGTGGAACAGGAAGTATAAAGGGCGGGGCCCTTAGCTCAGTTAGGGCAGCACCAGGGAGGGAGGCAGATGCAGACTGTGGGCTGCTCCCTTCAGACCCTGCTGCCAGGCCAGGGGAGGCCCTGGACCAGTGGAAACCTCACCTGGAGGACGGACTGGGACTGCCAGGACTGCCCGCTGCCGAATACCCAGAGGAACTGGAGGACCCGGAGTGGGAGCTGGAGCTGCCAGCAGCCGAGGAGCTGGAGGAGCCTGAGCCTGAGGGGGAGCTGGAGCTGCAGCTGCCAACAGCGGACTACCCCGACGCACTGGCGGAACCAGAGGGATTCGGACCAGCAATCGGATAGGAAGTAGCCCAGGGACAGAGCTGCACAATGGTGAGTCTATATTGCGGAAGGACCCCGCTGATCCAGTGGCAGGACCCTCGTCCTGCCACTGTCAGGGCCCTGGGCTGGAACGCGGTGGTGTAGGGTGGGCCTGCGTTCCCCTACCCGGCTGAGCCACGCCGGGACCCTTGCCTGAGGGGTGCGCTATTGACCCTTGCCGGCGCTCCCCTGCCTGAGGTGTGCGCTATTGACCCTTGCCGGCGCTCCCCTGCCTGAGGGGTGCGCTATTGACCCTTGCCGGTGCTCCCCTGCCTAAGGGGTGCGCTACAGACTCTGGCTGGCGGAGGCGTGACCCAGGCCAGCCAGTGACGATGTAGCTCCCCACCGCCCCCTAGCGGGTAGGTGGACCGACACCGATCACACAGCTATTTAAGAGCAAACAATATATTACTGTATATAGCCATTAGTTAGATACCTAGATCAAGCTCCTGAGCTTCCTTTCAGCCAACAATGGTTCTTTCTTCCTAGATATGCTATGATTATACCTGGCACTTGTTGATAATGTGTATAGTCAATTGGTTGATCACACTCTGGTTCATTATGAAACATATTCAGAAGACCAAATAAAGTCAGCCAGGTTTATTAATATGGTACAGGAAGAGAGGTTCTAAACAATGCTAGTCTCCAAGGAGCTGTCCCATGCAGTGGTTACATTCACCTTATGCAGGTGAGTGCCTCAAGTTATATACTTTAGTTGGTATTATTTATGATGATTTTGCAAGTTGCATATCTCTTTACATGTCACTAAAATCCAACCCATGTTTTCCCCCAATTCCCTAACTTCTTGTTAGGGAATTCCTTTCTTCCTTCTCTTTGGTTTGGATATTAACATTGCAGGTAGTGGTCCAGGAAGGTACTTCCTAGCTTGTAGTAAGACACAGAACAAATCTATCTTGATGTTGACAAGTTTCCTCTCTGCTTATACCAAATAATTACTTCAGCAAATGCAAGGAGTTATGGGATACTTAGCATAAGTGAACAGTATTATGGAATAGGCCAGTTTAGGCTATATCATGATTACAGTATTTGTGCTTAATGTTACTGGTCCTTCATGCATACTAATTTTATATATATTGCAGATAATACATATTATTAATATGATATATTTATATACTAGCCAGCATATATTAGTCAACACATTTATGAACCCAGTTGTGCACTTTCTAGTCTGGGAAGACACCTGCTAAAGCCAATGAGAATTTTGCATAGGGTGCTGATCCTCTGACTGTATCAGTCCACATGAATCCATAGATTTCCACAGAATTAGGGGTTTTGTTAGAGGATCCCCTTTCAGGATCAGTGCTGACGTAATGGGATACAGGATAGGCCCATGATCACACTTTGTGTCACAACATCCACATGAGATCTGTAAGTAAATACTATTTACACATAGGAAAATTGGGGCACTCGGAAAGTAAGGCAAAAATTTTCCAACCTGGGTGCCTAAAGTTAGGTTCTTTAATCCATAGATAGGCCCTAAATGAAAGTGCCCTGATTTTCAGAATGCTCAGCACTTGCAAATACTCTTGATGTTGAGGAACGCAGTGCCTTATAGATGATGCTCTGCACCTTCCAGCATCAGGCCCTAAAAAAAAAAATCACACGTGGCAGCTCGTCCTCCAATTGCCATTAGCTAAAGAGCTAGCATGTCTGCATATATAAACCTCACAGCATACGCTTAGAGCCCTTACATGAAAAGAACAAAAGATAGTGTAGTGCTAATCACCACACCTGCAACTGAAAACAGTTGTATGTAAAACATTGTAAATTCATGGTGCACATTTTCTATACTCGAAGCAAAGAGAAGAGAAGCTGATAGGCAGGCATCTCTATAGGGGCAGAATTAAGATTATTTTGGTGCATCATCTGAAGTACAACTTTAATTCAGCATTCCTGGGTTTCCAATATTTGTAAGGGGGGAATAATTCCATCATTTTTGAAAGGTAACATGCACCCAAACAGCAAATAATGTGCATGCAACCTTAACTTCACCTTAACACATTTGTTTGTGTTGGAATATATTACAATAATATTAATATTTTAAACATCTGAACCCTAAGATAAATAGCTCTCTGATTAGATCTCATTACATGGTAGATCTGTCTTGTTGGGTTGAGTCACTGCACTACTATGTTGGGATTGCTTCCGAGACTTTATTTTACTCGGCTTTCCAAGAACTCAGTTTGATTCCAGACTTCATCACGCAGGTATTTTTATTTGGCATATAGCAATGCTATGCTGAATTGATTAGACTTAAATGCAGGGCATAGATGCAGGATACATTACAGATCTAAAGTTACACAGAAACCCTCTCCATTTACATATGTTTACACATCTTACTGCATTTACTATACATTGCATTCTACATTTTAGGACTGACTCGGTTACTTTGTAGGAACCAATCCCTGTACAGCATACTCTGTCTATGCACTGTTTGTGTTTGACTTACTCTTTACTTCATTTTTACATTTCCGACTTATTTTGTCCATTTTATCTTTTTCTTTGTAAAAGGTTCCCTGGGTGTTAGTTAGTTCAGACATTCTGTCTTCTAGTTCACTGACCCATTTACCTAGTTAGCACAAACATTTTGTTTTCAGTCTGCTAATCTATTTATCTCCTTAATCCTGTCTTCTAAAATATAAAGCCTCCCCCATGTTTAATTATTCATCTCAAGCCAGGCCTACATGTCTCAATTACTGCATATAGAATATGGAATTCATTTTCCCCAGAGGAAGGGTACCATGGCCATTCCACTTAGGGCAGGGTTATGATAGGTTCTTGCCTGGGCCCATAAGGTGTGGGGGCCAAAAGTTTCCTGGTCTTGCCTGGCCTGCCCAAAGGCAGGGCACAATAATAGTCCCTCTGAGCAGGGATTACTCACCACCTTGTCCCTTGACAAGCAAATTGCCTGAAAGGGGTTGGAGAGGATCAGGAAAGACGGGAGGCCATGACTCCAATACCCTCTATACCAGCTTGTGGAGTGGGGGAAGTGTACCAGGACAGCAATCTGCACCATCCTAATGGATGGCAAAGAGTACACTCCTTCTCCACCCCCTCACTATGTGTACAAAGCATCGAAGAGAGATTTTTCTTGAGGCAAAATCTCTGTGTGTGCTCTCTGAGGTGGTGCTGCTACACCTTGCTCCCTATACCAGACTCTCTGCAAATTGCACAATCTAGCCCCCACTATAGATGGAAAGGGAAAGAAGAAAGGGTAGCATGGAAGACAATACAAGTGAAGAGGTTGTATGTGCCTTGTATTGAGTGTAACAGTCTGAGAAGATCTGGATCCCCACATGGAAAGGGTATTTTTTCCACCCTATCACAGTGCATCTCAGATCCCTATCCATCTCCCCCCTTCGCTTGTTGATTGCCTTGCAGATCCTACTTACAAGTCAAAACACAGTCCAATTATCTTTCCAGCATTTTGATGAGAAATCACATTTGGAAAGATACAAGAATGCATTTTCCAAGAGATTTAATTCCTGTAAGGGAAAAGCCTCCTTTTGCCACTCGATTTTGTCACATTGCAATTCATTACAGAGTCTTAATGTGACATGACTTTATAAGGCAGCAGAAAATGACCCAATTCATATGAAAAACTTGGTCAGACACCCACATGAAACACAGGGAGAAAGTTTGCAATTCAAAACAGAACATCTTTGCTTGACAAGATTAGATTTTCTTTATGTGGATACGAGCTGTAAAATAAATACTCAGACTAATATTCTTTCCATTAGTAATTGAGTTTCACCTATTTTCTCCAGCAGAGAATCTGGTCCTCAGATCCAACATTTTGGTCACTACAACTGATTAGGCCAAATCCTGAAGTGTATACGTAGTTTTTATTTGGTCTTTACCCAGGCAAGACTTTCAATGAATAAGGACTTCAGAATTTACCCCATTGTTAGTAGCACCTTTGCTTGCAGTTGCCTTAATATATTTTCATTAACAAAAGTAATTAATCTAGGTACTCTGCACCTACTGGACCAGAGTCTCACTTACACCATTCTCAATCCTGAGTAACTCCAGGGATGTGAGAGCAGAATCTGGCCTCCTGTGTGTTGCACAGAAGAGTCCTTTGCAACTGCAGATTGCCAAGGGAAGTGGTTGGGGAAGCTAAAGGCAATGTACTTCCACAGCGGAATTAGACAAGGCTCACACTGTGCAAGGGAGGAGCAGTGGGCTGTTTGCTGCTCCTGTACTTCTAGGACCTGGAGGTAGGTGACTATGGGTTAGCTATACAGTACTCAAGGTCCTAAGCATACGTCAGGCAAGCCCCCTTTGTGCGTTAGCACCTTAACCTCAGAGCAAAGCCCTTCTATTGGGGCCCTGTTCCATTTCTCAGGAGAAGACCAGATATAAAAAGCCGCATAAGGAAATGAGAATTGACTGGTGTTTATTTCTTATGTTGGGAAATCTTTCATTTTTTTTAATTTTAAATCATTCCAATTCTAAACATGTGTTGGAAAAGCTGCTTTTCAAAATCTAAAGCTGCTGCACAAACCAAACCTTACATACCAACTGTTGGACCATCAAGCTGCTAGGGCTGCATTTTCCATTCCCTCTTCTAATGTACAACAGGGCACCTTTAACACACCGAAATATAACAAATCATCTCTAAGAGCCAAACTGCCAAACTTTGTTGCCCTAAATCAGAACTCCAGGTGACTTCTGTGGGAGGCTCCCCTGAGTAGGGCTGGCAGAATCTGGTCCTATGTAAACTGCCAGCAATCCATGGTCATTTACGGCAAGTTCAGTAAAAGCTCATTCGATATGGAGTACACCCAGGCATGTCCCCTCAAATTGACTCTTCAGGGCTTGAGCAATCTTCTGCACTGAGAAACATGGATGTAGCTTTTATTAACTTCAGCTCTTGTTATTACAGCTCAGATCCAGCAAAGCACTTGGACACATGCTTAATAATCCCACTGACTTTTTAAGTGCTTTGCTGGATCAGGCTAACTCCTCTACATGCAAGTGTGCTAGTTTTTTCTGATAGTTTAAAAAGACAAAGCAAAATCACAAACAACAAACCCTACTTAATTCCAGCGTGCTCTTAATTTGAACGTCAGATAGTGGACTGGTGCCTTTGCAAAAATCCCCACTTAGAATATCTGTCCTGGACTTCACTTCTCTTTTCATTTGTTTTCATAATGAACACGTGTGTGTCAGAAAAAGCAGCTTTCTCTTTTCTAACACTCGGTGGATATTGGCAAAAATCAGACCCTTATTTCTCCAACATAATAGCAATAGTGAAAGCTGTATTGTAGCAGGGCTTCAATATTTTCCCTTCCATGTTGCCTAACTTTGCTCTGGTAGCTAAGTGGCTACAGTATAGCTTCCACCATTGCTACCACTGGTGGAGTTGCACCAGTGTTGAAATATGTGGTTGGGGTTTCCATGGTATAGACAAAGGCTCTTCCCAAATTCATCTGATGATGTCATTTCAGAGATTGAGACATCTCTGTTATTTCCATGGCAACAGCAGCATCTCAAACACTGCACTGATACATCACAGGGGCGAAATTCAACATGTGCACTAAGACTATGTCTATACTGCAATAAAAGAACTGCGGTGCAAAGTCTCAGAGCCTGGGTCTATTGATGGGCTTGTGGGGCTCTGGCAGTGGGTCTAGAAATAGCAGTGTAGACATTCTGGTTCAGACTGGTGCCTGGGCTCGGAAACCTGGCAAGAAGGGAGGGTCTCAGAGCCTGGGTTCCAGACCGAGTGGGAACATCAACACTGCTATTTTTAGCTCCACAGTCCAGAAAGATTGAGTCAATTGACCTAGGCTCTGAGACTTGGCGCTGTGGGTTTTCTTTACAGCATAGATATACCCAGAGGGGCCAGCACAAGGGTTATGCACACCTTAAGCTCTGTTTTGAATGTTTAAGTGGGACTTAGGTGGTGCCTAGGCCTTGTCCTGGTCCCTCTGCAAATGGGCAAATTTCACTCCAAGCAGTTAATTAGGAAGAAAGTAGCTTCTGTCTGAAGACTAATGTCTTGGGTATGGGACCAATCCTGCACTATTCATCAGGCACAGATCCTAATCTACTCACGGAGAGATTTGCAAATGTAAGGAATTTAGGATCAGGCCGCTATCAGCAAAGGTAGTAAGGGAAGTAGGGAATGAATTAAGGCTCGTAAACTGGGTTAATGACTTAGTGAACTTAGCAAAATTTGAAGGCGGGGGCCTTAAAGGTTGCTCTTCATTTCCAATCTCAAGTTTTGGGGTCAATGAGTCACGCTTTTCATGCGGAACCAACACTGGCCTGATGTTTTTGATGACTTGCTCTTCCGTATCCCCAGGTGTCATTACAGAAATGTCTTGCATGTCTTCTTTCCATCACTAAGTGCTGGGAAGCTGCGGCTGAGCTAACTGGGGTATGAATACAAACATGGTGTTAACGTTCCCTAGCCTGCTCAGTGCAGCTACACAGACTCTTACATTTTTCTCTTTCAAATAACTTCTGAAGGTCACTAAGCCCAAGTACTGTATTTGGGGATCCTGCTCATACCTTTCAAGCAGCAACATGGTAAGTATATTTAGTGGGTCTCTTAGGTACAAAAGCTACCTTACCCCAAGTCATCTTTGTTCTATCTAGACAGTGGAAGCACCAGTGCCCAAACCCCATGGTAAAAGCTGCCCTTAGGGCATTTTCAGCCCACCCAAAAGCAGAAAATGCTAATAACATCACAAGCTAGCTGTTCCCATAGGTTTTCCTATGCTATTTTGTAGACCTGCATGTCCTATTAGGAGGACCGTCTGAACTTCTGAGTGTATACCCAAGCCAAACTCCAAATTTAGAGGTCTCCCACCACTAGTTTGGAATTCCCTGTGGCCACCCAATATACTAACTCAGACACTGCACTGTTTAGAAAATGAACTTTCCAATCAGAGCATTCACAGGACCAAATCCTGCCTTTGGATAAAACAGGAGGTGCAATGTTCATTGATGCCAAACTCTGGAGTGTCTTGTGCTGCTGGCAAGAGCTCTCCACTCACTAGGGCTAATCCAAAGCCCAATGAAGTCAATGGCACTTTTCCCATTGACTTCAATAGGCCTTGGATCAGGCCCATACAGCGCAGGGACCCATGTACAAGAACTGCAATCTCTTTACACGTTCTCTCTCCCTAGCACACAGGGGTAGCCACCAACTGGCCCAGAACACATAAAGCTATCACTTTCTTCAAGGTCAGGTATTTTATTAATTTTATAAACCTAAAAGCAAACAGCTGTGGCCACCACACTACTGGGGATGATTGAAATGATCCTGGCAAGAACTCAGATTAGTGGGGACAAATGTACAACACACCAATATGCAGTATTTTAGGCACAGATTCAACACAGCGTTTAAACATGTGCTTGAGTCCCATTAAAATAAATAAGATGTAAGTGCATGCTTTGCTTCACTGGGATGGTTTGCTGAATGAGGGCTTTAAACAGTGCTTCCTATCTCCACAGCCAGAGAAGGATGGCATAGGCATGTACTAGCCCTGTAATAATATGTTTTGACGCAAGCACCTCATCTGAAGGCAGCTTAACATAATGGTATGTCAATGTGCTGAGCTCAATCTTGTTCCTGTTGAAGTCAATGGGAGCTTTGCCACCGACTTCAATGGGAACCAGAGCAGGCACTGCATTGGCATTTATCCTACACGGTAGCTCCTCTGTGCAAGTTTAATACTGTCAATAAAATTCACAAAGATGTGCAAGCCAGACAAACAAGCTGGAGAAGAATGAGCCTCTCTCACTTGGGGATGAGTACATGGAAGTGGTGGTTGCCCAATAAAGTTATCAAAGCAGACAGCATGAATGAGACAGTGTTGATGGAGACAAAAGTGGCATTGAAGGCTGCAATAATAAAGCAGTGCGGTGACACGGAGTTAAATGGCAGAGAAACTGGCTGGTTGAGCCAAGTGTGTGTCCTTAGATTCAGACTGCTAGCAACCTACAAAAATGAGCACTGGGTATTAAGGCTCCCTAGAGTCTATTTACTCTAGAAATAACCCAAGTGTTGGCACAAAATACTGAGTTTACCAAATAAAACTGGGAGGCTTTTGATAGTGGCTGAGCTAATTATTGCAGCCTACCTTTGCACTCACTGCCAATCAGTGATGGGCTCTAATTGAGTTTTTCTACACAGATCTTGATGTATGGCACATGCTGTGTGTCTTGGGCTGCTGAAGAGCTAGGTACTCTGGGCGCTGAGCACAGATAGTCCACTGAAGTCAATGAGATGCCATGTTTGTGGGGTCAGATTCTGGCCCCCACCTCAGCTGCTTTATACAAGAGACATGATCACATGCATTAAGTCACCCTATTACAGGAGAGTGCTTTATGAAAGGGACTCCCCAAGTGGCACAGAGCTAGTGTAGCTGCTCTTATGCTAGGATCCAGCCCCAGCATCCAGGAACTGTAAAGGTAGCAGAAAGCTACTTTTGCCTTCCTTTCCATTCCTGCGCTGAGTGCAGCTTGGCCAGATAGAGAATCTGGCCCAGGGTGGTTACGGAACTGCCCCAGATCCAGTCTAGTGTTTTAAGCTATATGCCTGCAGAGGTCAGGCAATAATTCTCTCTCTCTCTCTCCCTGCCCTCACCAGGACCCTACACATACAGGACCATGGGACCAGCCTGGCACAATGGTCCTGGGGGTAAGGTAATAGATTCACAGTAAAGACTGCTGGATTCTATCCCTATGTCTACCACTGACTGTGTCTGACTTCAGGCAACTCACTGAATCTCTTAGTTCCCCATGTGTAAAATGGGGATAATACTTTACCTCAGATGGGTGCTGAGAAGACATCATGTAAGAAGCCAATATACTACCTTCCGATACATGAAAGTTCCTGTAATGTCAATGCACATAAGACTCATCACAATGCGGGGATGTTTCATGATTAGTTTTGGATCACAGGCTAACATCTTGTGCCTTCTAAGAGCAAGTCACAGACACATTCCTGACATTTTCTTCTTCCAATACTGACAAATAAACACCAGATGTTTCTTTGAGAACTATTGCATTTTGCAGCAGTTCAGCATTTCAGGGCTAGGGTAGGGTGACCAGATGTCCCGTTTTTAAAGGACAGTTCTGTTTTTTGGGACTTTTTCTTATATAGGCGCCTATTACCCCCCACTCCCATCCCATTTTTTCACAGTTGCTATCTGGTCACCCTAGACTAGGGGAATATTTTAAAAACCTTCTCCAAACCCCTTCTGCAAAAGTGGCTTTAAGTGAGAACAAAACCAAGTACACCCCCCACAGAAAAGGACCATTCCTATCGAAAGCAATGAACAATGGAGGGAAGGTAAGAACAGAGGAATTCTCCTTCCAGAAACCAATACTGGAAGGAGAGAGAAGCTGGGGAGAGAACGTTAGCCGGGCTTAGTTATCTGTAAGCACAGACTAATAGCTGGAAAGTATCTCACAAAGGGGAATGCTGCTCTTGGTACTTTTTGATCCTCTTCCAAAACAATTCAGCTCTTAAAGGCTCCCTGTGACCTACAAAGGCCATTAAACAAGAGAATGAAAGGCTTGCACTTTTGTCTGACCCTTTTGTTCTCCCTGTAGGAAATATTGGGGATGTGGATGCTTCCACTGGAGGATGGAATTTAGTTTCTAGGATTTATTTGTTTAATTAACTGTTTTATTTTCCTCTTTTCTTCCCAGGCCAAGCTGTTCAGTCACTCCAATTCCACTGCCCGCATCAGTCCCTCTGATGGAAGGGACTCTACAGGCCAAGTTCTTCTCAGAGTCACACCCCATGCAACTACACTGCAGCAGGATTGCACACAAAGCCAGTGAGAGAATGATTTGTCCCAAGTGCCAAATACTGTGTTATTGTCGTCATCATTAGACACAGCTATCAATTTGTAGAGGAGAATGCTGGGGGGGGGGAGGCAAAATGGGGAGAGAGGGCTAGAACAAAACTGTATCCAGCCCCAAATTCCTGGGTTCAGGGGTCCAAATATTTCATGTCTTCCCAGACAGGGTTCCCGTCTCAATAGTTTTCTGATATTATCATTTGCTAAGTATATTACAAAATGCTCTTCGTGGAGCTTCAGAACTTCTGGATAGTGGCATCCTAGCTTCACCCACACAATAAACCTTACTAATATTTTCCTTCCCCTGCCTCAGTTCCACCATCTGTAATATGGGGATAATGGTATGAAAAGTGCTTTGAGATCTGCTGATGAAAAGCATCATGTAAGAGTTAAGTAGTATTATTATTGTCTTGCTTCTGCCAGTCTCAGCCTCTGGGAGGTTCATTTTCTTTTTCATTGCTGTCTGCCCTATGTACTTGTAACTGCTTATTGACTGAATGGGAGGCAGGATTTGTCCACTGGCTAGAATCCCAATTCAGTAATCACTTACAAAAAACCCAAACATATGCTTAAAGTTAAACACCTGCATAAGTGCTTTGTTCAATCAGGGCCTAGAGCAGGAGACTGAGAAAAAAGACTCCTAGATTCTACTCTTGGTGCTGTCACTGACTCACTTTGTGACCCTGGGTATATCTCAAGCTTGATGGGCCTCCGTTTTCCCAATCTGTAAAATGGGGATAATGATACTTCCCTACCTCACAGGGTGAGGAGGCTGCACTGACATTTGTAATGTTGTTCCAGATTCGTGGAGGAAAGGTTTCTATTATATCATACTCCTGTTTGGCTGTGCCAGAACTTGAAATCGGAGAGCGAGAATGGCTGTGGCTTCAAATCAGATCCTCTAGTATTCCATAATGTCTGTTATGACTGGACCAGGCACCACCATATGGAAGGTATAGCAGCTTTGGCTAGTTTTAAGGGTCTTGTGGGTAATCACAAGGTTGGGAAAAAGTAAGAGATGGGCTCAAAGCAAAACTCTAGTTCTGAACCTCCTTGAGCTTTAGAAAACTTCAGATCTGAACCTGGCTGTCAACTTTGTAGAAAAATCCTATAATAAAATAGCCTGGAAATTTTGAATGGACAAGGAGGGAGGGAGAAGAGTACAAGAGAAAAAATGTAGAGGAAGGAAGACAAAAGAAGTGAGCAGAGAAAGAAACAGGAAGCAAAGCCGCAGAAAAAATTGAGGTTATTTTACCTCATGTCTGTCCCAACCAGCACATTTCAAAAGAGGAGCCATGGCACTGGAGATTATGTCTGCATCCACAAAAATCTTCCTATTATCTTCATTTCCCTTGCTTCCCAAGTGTGTTGCAGTGCTGCTGGCTTTATGCTTATACTGCACTTGTCAAGAAAGACACACGCTCTCTGCGTGACTATCCTGTCCTTGGATGAGACTTGCATGAAAGGGATAAAAAGCAACAGAGGGTCCTGTGGCACCTTTAAGACTAACCGAAGTATTGGGAGCATAAGTTTTCATCTCACAAAAGCTTATGCTCCCAATACTTCTGTTAGTCTTAAAGGTGCCACAGGACCCTCTGTTGCTTTTTACAGATTCAGACTAACACGGCTACCCCTCTGATCCATGAAAAGGATAGATACCACTGAAATGAATGAGAAAGCAGTGCTAAATGTTGCCTCAATTCATTCCCAAGATGACAGCTCCTTACCCAGCAGGCGTGGGTTCCCTGGGGGCACATCAGGCAACTCCAGCAGAGGACTCTTTCCACCTGCCACAACTGGTCACAGTCTGCTTCTCCACTGCCAGAACACTGACAGTCTCAGAGTGATTAATGTTTCATTGTGAGGGCTGCATATGTGTTACCAGGGACAGGCTGAAATAATCTTGATAGTGTTGCCCCACAATGGGCAGCTGGTATAAATCTGCACTGTTTCTAAACATTGCATTTAGGAACCCTTTGTCACTGCAGTGGCTACAGGTGCTACAGTTTCTGTCAATGGCCCCTTTCTGGTACGCCAAGCCCTCTCTAGGTAGGGAAATTGAACTTGAAACTGCTGGAATAGTTCATTGATTTTCATTGTCCAAGCTGACAGGAATGCAAGAAAACTCACTTCACTCTGCTCACGTGTCATATCCTTTTTCAGCCCCGAACTTTTCTGTCTTATCTATTTAGATTCTAAGCGCTTCAGGGCAGGGATTGTCTGCTGCTCTATTTGTACAGAACCTAGCACAATGGGATCCTGTCCTAAACTGGACCTTAGGCAATACTATAACAACATGATTAATAATAATATTAATAAAACAAAACTCATACAAAATGAAATGGGATTTTAACATATTTAAGGTGTTATCCACATAGGTTAAAATTGTTTATCTACAACAAAAAACATTTTTTTTATGTAGTGTCCCTTTACGGCTGCTACTTAACATCAGGGCTTCCTGCATCCAGGTTATTGTCCCCACCTGGGCTGCGTAAGGGGAGGGCAGCAGAGGAGCAGCTCCTGATGCCTCACAGCACATCCAAGGTGGGGACAGTGACCTGGACGTATGGAGCGCTTGGTGTTGCTCCTCGCTCCCTTCCTTACAGCCCCCTAGGGGGTTGCAGAGGAATGTTGGGATGTGTGTGTGTGTGAGCAGTATCTGTATATCAGCACTGCTACTCCCCTCCCACCAGGAGGAAGCAGGGAGAAATCCGGCACCCCCCCCATGTGGCACGCCCCTGCCAGCCGGGAGCAGTTTGACTCTATACCAGCAGTGCGCACCTTTGCGCTGCCGCACAGCGCCCCCTTGACCATGGCTCCCCTGGGCAGTTGGCTGGGTGGCCCACCCCTAAGGCCGGCCTTGCTCATGCCCATTTACTCTCCACTGTATCTCTATTATGGGCTACACATTCACACAACCCACCACTCACTCTTCCTGGCCCACAGACTATCCTCTAGTTCGCCTGCCCATTATTGCCAATATAGCTCACATTTTACCTTTTGCATAAGAACCAGACTTGGGCCTGTCCAATCTCAGTTTCTGGTGCTGGTCAAGATGCTATAGAGCTCCCCCTAGTGATGAATATATATATATAGCAAGTTACAGGGTATTCTTAAAAAGAACATGAGTACTTGTGGCGCCTTAGGGTCCTGTGGCACCTTTAAGACGCGTCTGAGAAGTGGGCATTCACCCACGAAAGCTTATGCTCCAATACTTCTGTTAGTCTTAAAGGTGCCACAGGATCCTCTGTTGCTTTTTACAGATTCAGACTAACACGGCTACCCCTCTGATATGTGGCACCTTAGAGACTAACAAATTTATTCTTATGCACTGTTCTTTGCATTTGTTAATACAACTTGTTCTAGTTCTGTGTGTCACACAGACATACCTACCTACCTCACACTGCAGTTCTCCCCACGGAAACCTAGAGGATGCCCCAAAGTTCACAACATATTTTACACACGTAGCCCTAAACTAAAACTGTTCCCTAGCTACGCTCCTATGACCAGAATTTTCAGAAGAGCTGTGCTCCTATTAAGGCACCAAAATAAACAGCCAAAATTTCAAAACATTTCAGCACTTTGGGTGCAGAGCTCCTTTGAAAATCTGGTCCTTATTTTTAGATGCTTTAGTGGGCCCAGAGCTGTTCTGAAAATCTGGCCCCCACTGTGCACCTGAAAATTTGCCCCTACCTGGACCAGATTCCCCACTCTACCCTTCATATTCACCATCCTGATAAACCAGAGAGACTGTGCCTTCCCGATACAAATCACATCCCCACTTCCATCCAACCTACACGGAGCTTCAAGCACTATGTACATCGTTCAGCAAACCCCTTCACTAAACTAATTATTTACTATAGAGGAGAGAAAGGAGTTGACATGTCAGCTGAGTGGCTCTGCAGGGGTTGAGTTTGAGTCCTGCACACCTCAGCCAACCCGCAGAGCTGAAACTCCTGATTATCGAACCTGCTGATTTTATAAAGATTTCAGATACCTCCAAGACCTTAATAAATCAAAGTTATCTGCACATTTGTCATCTGATAAAAGCTAGGTAGGTAATTGTGATTGTTGCGCCTGTGTGGCGAAGAACTGCACATATCCTATTGTTTTTGTCACCCTGTCTTCCTCAGCCCCAGCATGCTTGTTTGTTTCAGCTATCTTTATGTCTTGTTTTCCAGAAAGTAAGAGCTTTTGGCCAGAGGCTGTCATTTGCTATGGGGCCTCAATGTGACAATATAAATGTTGAATAACAATTATAATAATACGTTTAAATGCTTTGGGTTTTTCCACTGTAACATTCCTTTAAAAATTGGCAGCTGAACACTCTGACAGTCCTAAATTATTATCCTCACTAGATTCAAAATAAATATCCATCCAAACACAGAACACATAGGTGCTCAGGAATAAAGATAAAACAGATATAAAAATACCTCCAAACTCTGATATTAAAATCACCATGCTCTCAACAGACAGTTATAGCTGCAGATCAAATACATGACACATTTTGCTTCAGATTATCCCCGATGCACCAATACATCCTCTAATCAGCTTTCACTTTAATGAACAGAAAAAGGATATCTGTATCATAAAAGATATAAGAAACATCCCACGATCTCACCCCATGTGTACAGGGGAACGATAACAAACATTTGAAGAGGTAAGATTTCTTGTGTGTAAAGTGAATACCTACAGTAGGTTAGTAGTTTTCTGTATGATGAAACATATCTGGAGAGATTAGAAGCATCTGACTCCTGAGCATTATATTTTGATTCTGCATAACAATTGCAAAACCCAGTCCTGGTCATTTAGACAAAGGATAGTAACAGGGTATTTTAAATGGATGATTTCTCAGATAGGAGAATCCAGGTTAGAAGAAAAGAGCTAGCCACTGCTCTGACTTTAGGAATACTAGATGAAATTAAGATTTCCAGTAGATTTATTCAGTATCTGCTGAAGCGGAAATAAGCCTTCATTAAGGATACCTAGTCAGGGGCACCATTTCAGATTGGGGGGTGGGGGTGGAGGGCAACTTTAATCATGATTCCAGAGGCTACTTGGGCACCTGAAAACTCTCTTGTTTTTTTACAGATAATAACTTAGGTACAGTGCTCCTGTCAGATAATAATTTCTAATTCGTATATAAAGAAAGAAAATTAAATAAATATTAGACCCACTCAGCTCTAATACTAACATGTTCTGACCTCTTGTGTCAATTCACTTAAGGGACACTGGTTAGGTTTAAAAATGTAATATATATTCCTACTTTGTTACTAACTCTTGAATACAACAATTGAAACAATTGTAGAAAAATCTAGATTACTTCTATCACTTTTTTGCAGTTCATCAAGCTTGGAATAGATCATTTAACTTTTAGAAACAACCTACTAGGCAAGGCCCCGTGAGTTTATACTGCACCTGCCTGGGGCTTTAGGGGTGTTATCTCACTACAAATAATGGACTAGAAACTGACTTTAAACAGGAGTGAAACTGACACTTTCAAGTCACTTTCATAGTATTGCCAACCCCAAATGTAAAAAAAATCATGAATCAGGCTCACCAAAAATCATGAGATTATGTAAAAATAATAGATTTGGTGTGTTTTTTTATTTACATTCTGCTTTTTGGGCCTTTAAGGTGCACTGGGATCACATTTTGAAACTTTCTCCACAGCCACAAGGGCTAGAAACTTCATTTTTCTTTAAGGATGAAGGCTGAAATCATCACATATCCACTTGACTCCAGGAGCTGGGGCTTTAAGGAAACAATAATTATCATGTATTATGTATCAGAGGGGTAGCCGTGTTAGTCAGGATCTGTAAAAAGCAACAAAGAGTCCTGTGGCACCTTATAGACTAACAGACGTATTGGAGCTTAGGCTTTCATGGGTGACGAAGTGGGTATTCACCCACGAAAGCTTATGCTCCAATACGTCTGTTAGTCTATAAGGTGCCACAGGACTCTTTGTTAATAATTATCATGAGACTCATGACAAAATCATGAGAGTTGGTAACACTGCTTTCACTTCTGTTTAAAGGCTAGTTACTTTCCAGAAGGGTCTTAAACACAACACTACAGTGATTGAGTTGCAGTTTTCACAGGAGAATATTTTAAACCAAATACCAAGAAAATTCCACGTTTTAAAGTTGGGGGGGAAAATTGAGACTTCTGAGGTATATCAGGGCCACTGCAGGCAGGAAAGGAAAATAAACAGGCACAGGAGCTCTGGGCAGCTCTTGCACTTGAAAGAAAGTTGGAGGGTCAAATCTTCTAGTCCTTAATCAAGTAAAACTTCTATTGCCATCAGTGCCTCCACTCATAGATATTAACATCACAGTGAACATGTGATAACATGTGTGGTCAATAACTATATACTTCATAAAAACAGCTAGGAGTCCGGTGGCACCTCCTCCTCTTTGTTTTTGTGGTTACAGACTAACACGGCTACCCCTCTGATACTATATACTTCATACTTAAATATCTGAGCTATCTTATCCCAAAAAAATAACAGGAGTACTTGTGGCACCTTAGAGACTAAGTACTCCTATTCTTTTTGCGGATACAGACTAACACGGCTGCTACTCTGAAACCTATCTTATCCAGAGTTACACATCTTATATGCATTGGCTCAGAGACTACATTTTCTGGCATATTCTGAACAGTGCTGAGCACACAGATGATGCCCAGTGAATAATACAAATCATGACAATAATTGTCGACTTTATGGACTCTGTGGATGCAATTTCTGTTCTGGAATTGGTCTGAGTACAGCTGAAACGCTAAGAATGTCATGTATAATCATATCTGATATTCATATGATGCTTTCTCATTCCTTCCTTTTCTCAAACTCGGAACAAAAAATGACAAAACAAAATCATTTTCAGTTAAAATCACACAGCAGGCATTGCTGTACAACCCAGCCTGGGGCAGAACCTGCCACCCATTGGCGGTTAAGTGCTCTCCTCTCATCTGACTCTATCATTATCTTTCTTTCTTCATCCTTCCTGATCTCTGTGCTGCTTTTCATACTGCCAACCATGACATCCTTCCCAAACACCTGGGACCAATTGCTGGAATCTGAGAGAACTTGTCTTCTTGGTTTTGCTCCCATCTGAGTCCTCTTTTTTGCAGCATGCAGCAGAAAGGCTGGTCCAGTGGATAGGGGGCTAGCCCTGAGAGACGTGGGGTCCTTCTCCCCCCACCCCATGGACTTCTTGCATGACCTTAGGGAAGATTTTCAAATATTTTTAGGCACCCAAAGATGCAGCTAGGCATCTAGTGGGGTTTACAAAGCACCTAACCTTCTAGGTGCTTTTGAAAATCCCACCAGGTGCCTAAATACCTTTGAAAATCTGTGCCTTGCATGGTGACAGGTTTCAGAGTGGTAGCCATGATAGTCTGTATCAGTTGTTTTTGAAAATCTGGCCTTTAGTCTGTGTGTCCTTCAGTGCCCCATCTATACAATGGGGATAATAGCACTGCTCTATCTCACCGAGGGGCTGTGATGTGTGGCGCTCAGATACTACGGTGATGGGGCCATATAAGTACCACAGGTAAAGTGGGAATTTCTCTATACCACTGCTATCCCTTCCCTGGGTTTTGGCCTCTTCTTTTCATACACCCTTGGATCAGAGGGCTTAGCTGTATTTCTTCTGAGTCCCCTGTCTCCTCTCTTCAACATGCCCCCTCCTCCACGGATTCCTGTTTTTCTAGATTCTTTTACTGCAGTATTGTGTTGGGACTAGGGTGACCAGGCAGCAAATGTGAAAAATCAGGACAGGGAGTGGGGGGTAATAGGAGCCTATATAAGAAAAAGACTCAAAAATCAGGACTGTCCCTATAAAATCGGGACATCTGGTCACCCTAGTTGGGACAAATGCAAAGGTCCTGCCTCTGTTTTTACTTTGCTTACTCAGGCAAAATTTGACAAGTAAAGACTGATTACAAATTGCAGAATGCCTATTGAATCTTATCCAGGGGTTTTAACTTAATGTCCCAGTATAAGTTAATTCGGACAGTTTTTCCAGAATCTTAACACATGGGTGAGAGTTAGTAAACAAAATTTGGAAATGATCCAGCTTGTTAGAAAGAGTAGCATACCTCTTCTGTATGATCATAGATGGTTACCAAGGAAACTTCCTCTTCCTTCAGTAAAGTTAAAGAAGCTACAGTATTTTCCTTGGAGAAGCTGTCAGGTGCATGGATCCCACAACTAGAACATTTAAAAGAGTATGTGGAGTCTCTATAGGGTGAACAGATGTCCCAATTTTATAGGGACAGTCCCGATTTTTGGGTCTTTTTCTTATATAAGCTCCTATTACCCCCACCCCGTCCCGATTTTTCACACTTGGTGTCTGGTCGCCCTAAGTCTCTACTGCACAGAGTAATCAAGGGCAAGAATGACACGTTTCAGAGTAGCAGCCGTGTTAGTCTGTATCCGCAAAAAGAACAGGAGTACTTGTGGCACCTTAGAGACTAACAAATTTATTAGAGCATAAGCTTTCGTGGGCTACAGCCCACTTCTTCGGATGCAAAAATTTCTGGACAAGTTCCTCCCTAACTCTGATCTTCACTACTTCCCCCTAACCATGACAAAAGGCAGCCAGGTACAACTCACAGCCAGCAACTCCCCAAACTGCCGCGTCAGCCTTTTAAGAAGCCATTCCCAAATCCTGCCAATTATGTCCTAATGAGGTTTAATTTTTGCTACTGTTTATTATTAACAAAAATAATTAGTTACTTTATTTGGAGCCCAAAATGTGCTAAGGGCTTTATGGTCAAATTGAGGGCAAGGTCCCTGCCCCAAGGAAGTTACAATCTCATTGGCAATATTTCAGTGGAGGATGGGGGAAGGGACGTGGCGCGCAGCAAGCGACTAAGCAGTTAGGTTCAGTAGGAGTCTGGGTAGTACCACCGGTTTCACTATCATTTTTTGGAGAGGGTGATTAGGCCTCATTGAAGAAATGTTTTGCGGGGGAACTTACTTGACCAAGGAAAAGGTGGAAGCCAGGCCAGGGAGGGGTTCCAGGAACGGGGCAGCCATAGAGGAGAGCGGTGGGACGGCGGCAGCTAGCTAAGGGAGCGGTGAATGGCTGGAGGGAGCAGGCTGCTTGGCAGGCACTATGTGGGCAGGAGGCCAGGAGCAGGCGTCTGGGTGTGAAGTGGAGGCAAGGGGCTGGGATTGGTGAGAAGCTGGATGTGGCTGGGGAGGATTTTCACGGCAGCATTTTGGCTAGACTAAGGGGGGGACAGAGCAGAGATGAAGGGACTTTCCTGACTGGCCACAGCCCCGCATGGACCTGGCTGGGCCCGGGCGCAGAGGCACTCGCCTGGCACCCTGGATGCCCACCTACTGCGCCCTGCGGGCCGGGCCAGGCCAGCCCCGCCTGGCTGCCACGCGGCCCTGGGCTCGGTGGAGTCACACCAGGGGCGAACAGGGCCCCTGCGCTGCTCTTCGAAAGGAGAGAGACGAGGCGAAGAGGGGCCAGCGGGGGCGGCGCGGCGGGTAGCCCCCGAGGCAGGTGGAGGGAGGCTCAAGGGGCCGGCTCAGCTACAAGGTGGCAGCACGACGCTCTGGCCCCAGCTCCTCCTTCCTCTATGATCACTGCGGGGAGACAGGCACTGAAGTCGGACGCTCCAGCCTGTCTCTCTATGGTAAGAAACCTCATCATAGGGCGCCGGCGTCGCTGGTGCTGGGTGGGTGGCGGCGAGTTCGGGTGGGAGGAGCAGGAGCGGCGCCCAGGTAAGAGATGCGGGGGCCCGAGGGGGTGGGGGCAGGGTCTCGGGGCGGGCGTGGCGCCAGCGCCAGGTGCCTGCTGGGGTGTTAACTGGCGCGGGAGAGGGGAGCTGGCGCCGCGGACGGAGGGTGCTGGGGGGCTGCTGGGGACCCAGGGACCCGGGAGGGGCGCTAAGGTGGGGCCCTCAGGCGGGTTCCGGGGAGGTGCAGGATGTCCAGGGTCCCATGTCCTCCGTTCCTCTTGGGCAGTGCCCACCAGCCTGCTGTTGCTCCCGCCCCCAGGATCCCAGTAACTGGCCTGGCCCAGACTGGTCCGTTCCTCCGTGCAGTTGGCAGCGCTCTGCGTAGTGGGTGTCACGTTGCCCCCGTGTAGTTCATAGACTTAAAGGTCAGAAGGGACCATTATGGTCATCTAGTCTGACCTCCCGCATGATGCAGGCCACAAAAGCTGACCCACCCACTTTCACTTAACTCAGCTGTTGAAGTCTCCAGATCGTGATTTAAAGACTTCAAGTCGCAGAGAATCCTCCAGCTTGCGACCCCTGCCCAATGCTGCGGAGGAAGGCGTAAAACCTCCAGGGCCTCTGCCAATCTACCCTGGAGGAAAATTCCTTC
>NW_020664418.1:17423349-17480642 GCF_002925995.2 Terrapene triunguis
CCCGGCCGGCGGCTGGGGTCCGGAGGCAAGGGGGCTGCCCGAAGCCGGTAGCGCTCAGGCAGCTCGGCTCTTAAACAGAGCCGAAGAGTCAGGGGAGGAGCAGAGCAGCCGCGGGAGGGGAAGTGCCCTGCCGGTATTTTCCCGGACATGTTTGGCTTTTTGGCAATTCCCCCCGGACGGGGGTTTGATTACCAAAAAGCCGGACATGTCCGGGAAAAAACGGACGTATGGTAACCCTACCCTCTCCCTCCCCCTCCCCCCCGCCCCCAAAAATGTTCCATACTTTTCCCACCCATACCCAACAGTCTTCCAAGTTCACACCCAGGCTCCTTCCCAGCAATTTACTTCCCTCTCCCTCAGCTCCTCTGTTACCCCTGACTCCCCCAAGCCTTTGCTCTGCTTCTGAGGGGTGTGGAAAATACGGTTCTGTATTGTAGTTTAAATGAATTATTACTCAGAGTTCTGTTTTCATATGCCAAGTAAGGAATCTATTTGTCAAAAAACATTTTCTGAATTTTTGTTGTTGTCTGTATTGTTACAGATGTACTTGCTGACAGGTATTTTGAAATAACTGACCAAAAATAATTGAAACTGGTGTGATTATATTGTGTTATTTTGACAAATAAAATATACAGAATTTTGCAGAATGTTAAAATATTGTGTGCAGAACCTTTAATTTTTTGGCGCAGAATACCACCAGGAGTAACAAACCAAGCATTCCGGTGTATGGAATTATCTTTAACAGTATAGTTGAATTAACTATTTTTTAAAAATCTGACATTTTAAACTGTAAAACACTAAATCTGTGAGCTTGGACTCTTTTAAAAGGGTACAAATGTGGATGGCAGATCTGGCTCAGAAAATTGATGCCCACTTACCATATTTGATAGTTCAGTATACCTACCAGCCTCATTCTTATCCTGCATTCTATTTTTTTTTTTTTTTTTTTTTTTTTGGTCCACCTTTAGAATTTCTGCTTCATGCCTAAGATATGCTGCCTCATTCATTGTCTTCACACTCCACTTAAGCCCTTGGCTTTCTCCTTATTGCTGCCCTCTTTTCCTGTAGTCTGTCACTCTCCTGACTCTCTGTGGCACTACCTTCTTCCTCCTGCTATCTGGGCTTTCTTTGATTTCCACCAGTCTGGCTTCTGTCTTTCCCCTCTGCTGAAACGTCTCTCAAAATCACTACCTACCTTTGACTTAGCTAGGAAAAGGTATTTTATGCTCAAATCCTAGGCCTTGTTAGTTCAAGCATCCTGACTGGGGGAGAGGCTGTGTCTCAGATAACTGTGACCTAAGCCCCCAAGAACTTACCTGAAATTAGCACATGAAATGTTAATGCATTTTTTTTATTATATGGTGGCTTAACACTAAACATTTTGTCTCCCATAGACAACATGCAAACTTGGCAGGCACACTAAGTGGTCATGGATCCTGGGTATTAAATGTGGCATTTTGTCCAGATGATACTCATTTTGTTTCCAGGTATTTAGCATTTTTAATTTTTGTAGATTTTTATGAAGAAACTTAATCTTCCATTTATAAATTGAGGTTGATCACACTAACCTACATAACTTAGAGTCGAACCTAGATAACTTGTATTAATGAGTGAAAGATCTGTTTTAAATTACTATGGGCCAGACTGATATCCTTACTTACATAATAGTGCCTTATACAAACAATCTAATTGACATCAGTTGGGCTTCTTTTGCAGTTGAGGTACTTCTGCATGTAAATAAGGGTATCATCATCTGGCCCTAAATTTTTGTCAAGTAGCAAGTAAGTGAACATACCTAACTGAAGGCAAAGATATTGATTCTCAAAATGCATGTTAATTTATTTTAACGATTGTAGCTTAGCTTCTCATTATTTAATTGATGCTTCATCCCATTGTACTATAGTATATTGTAAAAATAATGATATCTTGGTAATCTTAACCCTTGGAACAGTGCAGACTAGTGAGAGTCTACTCAACTGTGCTTTCTTTAGCTAACTAATATGCTTCAGAGAATTGGTGATTGCTGTGTTTGGAATTCTCATTTATTTTACACGCTGTGCATATTAAAATAATTGCTAATTGAGGCCATTGTTTCTAGAATCTGCTGGTAGATCTTCATTTGTTCTGTTGCTTTCCCCCTAATTTTGAGGGGGGGGGGGTTGTTTTGTTTTTTAAATACTGTAGTATCAGATCTTTGGTCTCTTAATTATAGTATAATCAAATTGCTACTAATTCAGATTTGATCTAAAATATTTTCCAGTTCATCTGACAAAAGTGTAAAAGTTTGGGATGCTGGAACAAGGACCTGTGTTCATACCTTCTTTGATCATCAGGATCAGGTATATTAAGAATGTAGAACATGTATAATTCTCATATGCAGTCGTCTTATCTAGATAGATTTACTAGTATGAAACCTTCACTTAGGGCTTGTCCTTACAAATGCTTAGGTTTGCAGCAAGCTGGAGTGTGAACTTGCTGCACGCTAAGTGTCTGTGTGGACCCTGCTGCCGTACACCAGAAGTTTCCTAGTGCGCTTTAATCTACTCCAGTTTTGAAACAGGCTAGGGTGGGGTTGATTTACACCCTGTCTTGCTGCAAACTACGTGTTTTTTATAAGCAGGTCCTTACATTTTTTAATTGAAATCCAGGCTCCATTGAAGTCAAAAGCCCATTGAAATCAGTGGGGCCAGGATTTCACCACTAGCCCTTGGGATACTGCACTAACATTTTAAAGCTTTGATGGTATTTGAGAATCCCTATCCTAGAATCTATTTCGCTCCCTCCCCCCCCCCCCCCCCCCCCCCCAAGCTCCCAGGCTGACCTTTTCTAAGTACTGTAATACTTTTTACAGCCCCAATCAAGAGGCACACTCTAGGGTGGTGAAATGGAATCTCATCAGTCTATATCAAATCAATACATCTTTGCTACCCTCCTATTTTGGTTCATAGCAAACAGGGTGAGTGTGCTCTGAATGTAAAGGAAAAAATATAGACTGTTAAAGGCAGTGGGTTGGTGTCTTTTTCCCTAATTATGTAGGAAAAAATCCTTAAAGCTTATTTCTTCTTGAGGTTTTTCCTCAAAAATCAGGATTATCAACTCGTTTGCTGGGAGGCCTTCTTGGAATTGGAGCTCTCACTGAAGTGGTAGTTGCCTTTGAGACCAGGCTGGAGCTAAATCTTTACCAAACTAACCTTTTTCCTCCCAAACATTTTGGGCATTTGAATTTGTGTTAACAAAAACAAACCAAAAAGAGGAGGGTGTATTTAATTGAAAATAAAATAATTAAAAACAAACCAACCCTCTCTTCCCTATTAGTCAGGTTTCACTTCCTTGGTAATTTGTGCTGTCAACTCTACTAATTTCCCCGTTTTCCAGGGAGTCTCTGAGGATTAACGGAGTTCTAATTTTAAAAAAAGTAAAATAAATGATTTTTTTTTTCTTTTTGAGAACTGTCTGTATTGATGTCTTGCTCTCAGGAGGCTAACACACAGTCATGCCCTTTCAGGTGTGTGAGAGGAGTGTTAATGAAAAGTGGTGGTGCAACTGACAAAGACTTCCCAAAATAGACTATTGAAGACAGAGCCCTTTTGGCAATAGCAGGCTAATGTGCTATTTTTAATTTTTTATCTTAGACCTTGTAACATGACTAGGAATAGTTTAAGGACTGACCAAACCTCTCTAGGGTTTGTATTAGTACTTAAGTTATTAGTTGGCTGTCTGGGTTTACCTTCTGCTGAAGGTGGCCATCCTTCAGCCTGGTGCAACCCTCCATTTCCTTTCAGCCTTGAATTTCTCATGCTTTGTTTCTTTTTCCTTTCCTTTCCTGAAATTACCATAAACTAGTTTGGCTTGGAATGGAATAAGCTAACACAGTTACTGAGAGAACCAAACTTGTTGAAATTGATTCACATTAGAATGACCATTTTGTACATATCACCTTTCATTCCTTACTCATCCAGGCTGTTGGGGAACAAACTGTATATTCAGCTAGATGGGTGCAGTAGGAAGATTATTGGGTTTTCATAGTATTTGACAATATTAGGGTTCAGAAGATGGAAAGTGAGGCTAGTGCCTTTTTCAGACAGATGGCAGTCTCTACTGTGCCTTGGTTATCTCAACAGCTTTGCATTAGTAGTGGAACTGATATATTTAAACTACCATCCCCGCTACTTGGTGACTACTTAAAATGTGAAACAATGGCATCTTGTTACCCACTTTAATGAGCTATTGTTTGCACTTTTCTATTTGCAGGTCTGGGGAGTGAAATACAATGGAAATGGTTCCAAAATTGTATCTGTTGGAGACGACCAGGAAATTCATATCTATGACTGTCCAATTTAAATATGCCGAGTCAGGTGTATTGGTTAATTATGTATGTACAGGTTTTCAGGATTACTACACTTACTTAAAGATGCTTCTGATTATTTTGTTAATGTGATAATGCATTTTAACAATGCTGAGCTGAATCTTGGACTCTATTGATACAATAGAAAAATCAAAATATACATAAGGTTTATATGTATCTTTATCACTTTACGTTTGGCATGAAAGAACTCTACATTTTAAAATAGAAGTTACTATTGTAGTTGCATATAACTTTACTGCTTTCTCTTAAGCAGTCTCTGGAACAGTATGTATTTGGAAATATGTACCCATGTGAAGTAACTGCTTACTTAAGCTACCTCCATATTTTTCTCTCTGGAACTATATAAATAGATTTGAATCTGAAATTGTTGATTGGCTCTGGCTGAGGCTTAATTTAGGAAACATTACTGGCTCTTAAACCATGTCTACGTGTCAGACATGGCAACCAGCATGCTGGTGCTAAACACTTGTCCTGGTGATGTGGGACAGGGTCATTTAAGTTGAACATACTCTAGCACCTGTGCTCAAGGCACATGGTTCACTAGTCATGGTGTATCAACTTTAAATTAAAAAAAAACCAAAACACCCCAAACTTAAGTTTAGATTCTCTCTTTACTGGATGTGTATTAGCTGTAAACATTTTAACCCATTTCCTAGCCTGGTGTCCTGACTGTGAACTGATTCTTGCGGGGTGGGGAATTCAATGTGATACATGGAAAAATATTTCCTCAGTGTTCCAGTTAAAATTCAACATTTTTTTTTTAAATCCATAAAACCAAAGCAAGCTGTGGAGGGGAAGTTTCCTTTCATGTCACTGCTTAGATGACCTGTTTCAGGGAGCTCTTTAAATACAGTCTCATTGTAGGGCATATGGTAGGTAAGCCATTGATGCAGAACCTCTGGATTATTTCAGCTTCAAATTTCCCTCCTGCTTTAGGTTTTACTAGAGTTTTTTCAATTCTATCTCAATGCAGAACAGTTGTATACAAAGTGTACCATTTCTTGCTTTCTAAGGTTGATGCTACCATTTGCTACTTCTATAAGATAAAAGCTTAATTTCACACTTTCCCCTATCTTATATCTTCTAGACAAGGAGAAATATGTATGGTCATATCCTGTGTGCTAACTACCAGTTTGAGGAAATACTAATAAACATTTAAAGGTGAGATGCTCTAACAGTTCCAGGCAGTATGTAAGACCATGTCTCAGTGTCCCTGCTAAGTTTAATCATTGACCATTGCATTGACACTAATGCTGTGAGTGTCAAAATCTTTACAGTAAAATAACTTCCATAATTTGCGTTCTACAAATGTTATTCTTCTCCCCCACCTCCATGTAAAAACCCTGTTCCTAGCTCTATTGCAGGATTAGGTATAAGTTTAAGTGTAGCATCTATCCTGTGTAGTCTAATAAGTAGCAGCCTGCTTACAGTTCATGTTACAGGCATAGGCTATCCCAAATGTGTAAGACAGCTACTTAATTATAAAGTGGGCCAAAAGTAAAAGTTATGGTGTGCTTCATGTAGTGGTAGACAAGTATTTACAAGCAAAGTATGGCACTCTGTGGTCAATGGACTGACTTTTTTTTCCTCCTCTTCCTACTGTAGGGGTGGGCAAACTTTTTGACCCGAGGGCTACATCTGGGAATAGAAATTGTATGGTGGGCCATGAATGCTCACAAAATTGGGGTTGTGCGGGAGGGGGTGAGGGCACTGGTTGGGGGTACAGGCGCTGGTGTGGGACCAGAAATGAGTTCAGAGTGCGGAAGGGGGCTCTGGGATGCAGGTTCCAGGCAGCGCTTACCTCAAGTGGCTCTCAGAAAGCAGCAGCATGTCCCTTCTCTGGCTCTTATGTGGAGGTGTGGCCAGGTGGCTCTGCATGCTGCCCCGTCCACAGGCACTGCCCCTGCAGCTCCCATTGGAGTGCCAGAGGGAGCCATTGGAGCACCTATGAGCCAGAGCGTGGCCATGCCACAGCTTCTGGGAGCTGCGTGGAGTGGCCCCGACCCTGCTCCCCAGCTGGAGTGCTAGAGTGGAGCCATGTGGCTGCTTCCAGGAGCTGTATGGTGCAGACCCTGGCCCTGTACCCTGGAGTGGGGGTCCATGCAGCTGCTTCTGGCAGCCATGTGGAGTGGCCCCCACCCTGCTCAAGTGCTGGAGCAGGGCAAGCCTGAGACACCACTTCCCAGTGGGAGCTCGAGGGCTGGCTTAAGACAGCTGGCAGGCTGCATCTGGCCCACAGGCTGTAGTTTGCCCACGTGTCTTACTGCAAGCAAGAGCTGAAGGTTCAAGTCTTTATTCTGCAGGCGGAAGTCTTATGTAAGATCAGCTCTTGTCTTGTCTGAAGCTAGGAATTCCTTTAGTGGAAAAGGCAGGTAAATAGAACGGAGTAGGGGGTTATTATACAGAAACTAAATCAAATTGTGTACAAGGGGTTGCCTTTTTATATCACACTGGCTTATGGCCATAAGTAGTGGTGAGCTGGAGCCGGTTTGCACGAAGTGGTTGTTAAATTTTGAAGCCGTTTTAGAACTGCTTGTTAACCGGCTTCCCTGCAGTGGGGGGTGCTGCAGCTTTGATGGGCTCTGGCTGGGAAGTGTGTAATTTCTCCTCTGGCTGCCAGGGGGCGCTGTGCTGCAGGAGCCATTGGGTTGCTGCCTGGCCCTGTTGCTGCCGCTGCTGCTCCTTGGACCTCTGGCCCTGGGCCTCCTGCTGCTGCCTGGTGGGTCCCCGGCTGCTCTACTGGGCCTGGAATCATCCTGCTGCTCGGGCTGTTCTGAGCCGCTCTCCCCATGAGTATCTGCCACCCTACCTGCAGGCTCCCAACCCCTGCTGCACCCCCTTGCCCAAAGCCAGCCCCACACTCGTCTGTCTGCAGCCCTGCCGTGCCCCCCCTGCACTCCTCTGTCTGCAGCCAACCCCTGCAGCCCTGCCCAAAGCCAGCCAGCCCCGCACTCCTCTGTCTCCAGCCCTGCCAACCCCTGCCCAAAGCCAGCCAGCCCCTGCCCTGCCCGCAGCCAGCCCCGCACCCCCTGCCTCGAGCTAGCCCTGCCCCACACCCGTCTGCAGCCGGCCCCAGGTCCACTAGTGCCCTGCAGTTCCCAGGGCAGTAACCCTAAACACCTGCTTCAATGAAGGGGGCAGGGAGCAGCTGGGACCCGCACATGTGCATACCCTAGGGTGACCACACAGCAAGTGTGAAAAATCGGGACAGGGGGTGGGGGGTAATAGGAGCCTATATAAGAAAAAGACCCAAAAATCAGGACATCTGGTCACCCTAGCACACCCCCAGGGAGTGACAGAGACCCACACATGTGAAACGGAGCTCATTTCTAGATCAGGCCCATCTTTTTAAAAAAGAACTTTAGGTAGAGTTAACATACATCCGTATTTTCCCAGACATGTCAGGCTTTTTGGGTCTTAAATCGCCTCCCAGGAAAATATGTACGTATGGTAACCCTATTGGTACAAAAAATACATACTGTGGAACATCCCTTAAATCAGAACTTTTTATAGGGAACAGTTTGTTAAAATTTTGGCAGCTCATCACTGGCCACATGCTTTTATGTAAACAGCAGCTGTATGGTGACCTCTAGTGCCACCTCGGGTCTTGCTAATTCTCTATACAAATACCCTTGGACCGAGCTGTATAGTACTAAAAACACAAGCCCTATCAGCTGCATAAATAAAAACAGCTAGCTACTTTGAACTTAAGCCTGACTGGTGTCATTCTGTGCTTGTAAAATTATGTATGAGGCACTGCACATTGCTGTTAATTTACTACTGCACATCAATGAAATTTGAAAAGCTCAGCTACAGGAAGCATCCACTTTTCCATTCAGCAGTAGCACATAAATCCTACACTGATTTAGACAATAGAGCTCTCATGTGGCTACAAACTGCTAATGGATTGTAGTTACAGTGAGTATGAACAGTCTCTACTACTTCTAGAAATATAACTGACAAGTGCTGATAGCCCCTGTGCATTTAATCTGAATACAGTCTGGGCTTTTAGAACCAAGGGATTCTGAATAGGGATTTTTGATATGATTTCCCCCTTCAGAAAACTACTACTTTACTATAGACTGCTGTAATCGGAAACAGTCCTAGCTTTGAGAGAGTCACTGAGCTAAGGAAGGACCTAAAACACAGGATAGGGAAACATCTGCTACCTGAGCCTGGCACAGTAACACTAACATTTTACAGTTAGTTATTATTTTAACTTGGTGCTGGAATAAAATCTAAAGAGATCACTATGCCAGGCAGGCTACTATAGTTACTCTACAGACTAAAGGAAGAGGAGAACAGATCTTAAGGTGGAAGAATAAATTTGACAGTATGGGGAGAAAAAAAATAGGTACCTATTGAAAATACAGCACCTAAGTTCCCTTGGCCTGTTAGTGCAAGTAACAGATAAACCTAATTTCTCCACTCCCTCTAAAGGTACTGTGAATTACAGAGGGGATTCGGGGATGTCTCAGGGCCTCGACTCACTGTTTGAGGCAGGAGAGTGGAGGAAGTAGGGTCTTGTACTTGGTTTGTGGAAAAGAGAAAGCTGAGTTCTGGCTATAATGCCCCCTGTGGGTACTTATTCTGGTGGAAGTACTCTTTTTTTTCCAATTTAGCTCATCACTTTGTAAAGTGTTTCAGCTAAACTGACATCACTTACCAGACAAAGTGTATTCATCACAAGGAATTATATTAGTAAAAAGTTTTTCCTAGTAGACTAACTTTTAGACATACTATGCCTTATCCTATTTGAGTTTTTGCTACTCAACCATACTTATGGGTAGGTGGTAAGACAGGCAGACCAAGCTGGTGCTCAAGTAAATGATTAACGAAAAGCTTGTTTTGTGTAGCAGTATGTTTGCCCAGAATCCATTATACTTCTGGAAATTGCTGAGGAGGTAGAAAAATAGTATTATACTAAACAGTCTAATGGCTTATTTAAACTAAACCTTAAAGCCCTAGCCTGAACCGCATAGCAACAGAGGGAGAGACTTAGTTCTGAGATTGGCTGCTGGACAAAGACAGCCTCAGCTCAACATTTGGTTCTGGGCTGGCATACGGAACAAACATTTATAGACTCTTATAACAGGCTTAATGATGAAAGGAGCATAAGATTGTACTTTTCAGATAGATTTCTGCTTGGACCGAAGATGTTTTTATTGTAGGAAACAAACTAACTTTACCATATGAAAAAATATTTACAGAAGACACTAAGCTGGTATTGCAAGAGTCTGACATAAATAGTACTGTTGAAGTCACTCTGCTTCTTGAGTGGTACTTCACTAAAGCTGTGGACCTTTATAGCAACTTAGATATGCACAGTCAATTTTCTCAGCTGCATAACTAGAAAATGCTAAGTTACATATAAAGACTATGAATACTTAAATATGAATTGGTTACAAACATATGGACAACACAGCAACTCAATTTGCTGAAGACAAAAAAAGAGGTAGTGGCTATTAAAGCCATGCAGTTTTCATTGTGAAAATTTACTTTCCAGATGACTCATCCATTCCATTTCATTTTAAGAGGTCTGGCATTGCACTCCTGTTCTGGGGCCTTCATCTTCTTCATATACTTCTCTACTATTACGGCAAGTTTGCTCTTTTGGATCAAACTCTGTAAGTTCTACCTGATCCATGTCTTCTGTAATCATGACTTCGTCTCGTGGAGGAAGCAAAGCTTCCAATATAGGCAGTTTCTCCCTGGGAAGCCACTGATGCTCTGGAAACGTGACCTACAAATAAAAATGTTTTCCCTGTAAGTAATTCCTTGCCTTAAATATTCCATTAAATATGAAGGTGAATAAGAAGCAGTGAACTTACCATAAACTGTATAATTAAATAACCTTTGTCCAGTGGAGACTTGTAGATAGGCATCCCTTCATTAAGGATACATTTTAGGTCACCATGCTTTATCACTTCACCTGCCCACAAAGAGGGATCTGGAATCAGTATACATTTTGGTATCTTTACAGTTGGGTTTACAGCCATAAAAGCAAAGCTTTGTAACAGGTTTATGAATTTCTCTTCACCATTGCTGTGAAAGCCCATACAAAACACAAGGGACAGCTGACTGTACGCAAAGTGTAATGAAAAAAATGAAGTCTGTTCTCCAATCTTAAAAGTAACCCTTAAAGAACAGTAGGTGAAAATCCAAGGGGGAGAATTTTAGTTGGTTTCCCTTTCTGGGATTTTCTTGCAGAAAGTGTTTTAGCTCCACATGGACTCAGGAGCTTCCTGGTTCTTCACTCCAATTTTTAACTTCATAAATGTTTGACTCCCATTTTAGTTTTGGCAAAATTATAAAGCAATCAAAACCAGGATCTTATACTGGAAAGTGTCAAGCAACCTCACCTACAGGCAGTGCTATCTGCTCCACCTGTAATAAAGGAAGCCAACAAGTTGGAGTTTGAAATAGAATGGGAGCAAGAACTGTAACAGAAGTAACTCAATCAAATCAGGGTTGACGATTTCTAAAAATCCCATTCCTGTAACAAATTCAGTGGAACCTTAAACAGTGAAGTGTGACTTTTGCTAACTAACAAGCAATTTCTAAAAGAACAAGCATAACTCTGAAAGCCTACCTGGTCTAGAAGTTACAATAAGGACTCTATTATCCAGTGTTTCAATGGTCCTTTTGAAGCCACATAAAGACTCAGAGAGGTGAATTTTCATTTTCATAATTAAATCATGTCCTCGCCTCTGAAAGACACTATGATCCTTCTGATCCAGTACAATTATAACATCACCAGGTTCCAGGTCAGGTTCCTGATCACCTTCTCCATGAAATACCAACTTTTGCCCATCTTTCATACCTATAAAAGGTAATTTAAATTAATAGGCTTACTCTATACCTGTTTTGTTAGATACATATATTGTAACATGTTTTAAGAGCTCATTAGCACTTTGACACAACTCAATTTCTGGGACAAATCTGTATACTTCAAACATTTACACTAAATTTGAGATTGAGCTACTATTTTAAGTATTCTTACCTTTATCAATGTGAACTTCTATGATCTTTTTCTCTCTGACAACTTTACATCCATTGCAGTTGTCACATCTGTCCTTTGGGTTTATTCGTTCACCTTGGCCTTTGCATTCTGAGCACATAGTTTGAATTTGCTGTACCATGCCAGGTCCAATCTGCTGAACAAGAACCTGCATTCCTCTTCCTTTGCACATGGGGCATTTTTCTATTGCTCCTTTCTTTCCACCATATCCTTGAGGCAGAAAGAAAATCTAAGGTCAACACCTATGGGAAAGCTGTTCATTCAATACTATTCTGGAATAAGATTGCTTGAACCCTAGTTCTAAGCATTAGAATTACCAAATTCACATTCTGAATTTAGTTCACACTCTCCCTCCCCATCCCCCCTTCCAAGTGTTACTGCATGTTAAATCAGACACATTTGGCACATTCCCAATTGCGCACACTTCATTTCACCCTCCCTTCACATTTTAGCAATTTTCAATGAATGATCAGCATATCTATCATGTCTTGGAAATGTAGCCATTTGGCACTCCAGCAGCATTGTAAAACAAAGCTGTCTGCTAGAATTTTACATAACTGTCTAGTGTCTTAACACTTCAAGATTTATGCTAGTCAACAAGACCAGACAATTATGTAAGCATATGATGTTTAATGGACATATAAAAGAAGATTTTAAGAACATACATGGTTGTTTGTTTGTTTGTTCTATATAAGTGACCATCTTAACATCCTGTATCCTAATTGTATTATTGCTCGCTCCTTAGGGAACTAAGAAATCTAGGTTCTGTTCACTATTATACAATAAGGCCACAGTTTTATTTGAAAGGAATGGCCTTATTCGTGGGTAAGTATAGTGTAAAAAAGGTTTTCAGACCCTTTCATTGATGGCTAGGTGCCATGACAATGATGCTCTACAGAGATTCATGTAGCCACTCAGTGCTTCTTTCCCTTTGTCTGTACTTTAAAAAGCTGAATTTTATATGATCCACATTACTGAAGTTCATACCTTTACACTTCTCACAGATTACATTCTTTTGTAGTGCCAACTTCCTTGTAACTCCATTATACAAGTCTTCAAGAGAGACACTCAATTGATGCACAACATTCTTGCCTTCAAGGAAAAGAGTTTAGAAATATTAAAGGCCAATACCAACATTATTAATGGCAATTTCTTATTACAAGGTCTCTAAGCAGACTACTTGTTAGTATGTGTTCAGTCTAACTGAGGAATCTGTTTGTTACAAATTTTAAAAGCCAAATTCAACCCTGGTGTAAGCAAATACAACTCCTGTTAGCTTCCATTGAGTTGCATCCAGTTACATGCGAACTTAATTTGGCCATAAATTAGGCAGCCATTATTAACCTCATTTTGTAGATTAACTGAGACAGCAAGACATTATAGTGACATTGTCAACATGCGATCGTGTCAATTTAGAAGCACTTTAATACTAGACCTGCCTTCATGTTCCCTCATCAGTTTGTGGCATAATTTAAAAAGTTTCTCTCCCCTATTACTAAACCCATAAAAATGGGGGATAGGCAAAGACAGTAAAGCCAACTACAGGAACTCCTCACTTAACGTTGTAGTTATGTTCCTGAAAAAGGCGACTTTAAGCGAAACGATGTTAAGCGAATCCAATTTCCCCATAAGAATTAATGTAAATGAGGGGGTTAGGTTCCAGGGAAATTTTTTTCACCAGGGAAAAGACTAACTCTCTCTCTATATATATAGTTTTTTAGAGAGAGAGAGAGAGTTAGTCTTTTCCCCGGTGAAAAGAATTTCCCTGGAACCTAACCCTGGAATATATATACACACACACACACCCACATGCAGTATACGTTTTAAACAAACAATTTAATACTGTACACAGTGATGATGATTGTGAAGCTTGGTTGAGGTGGAGGAGTCAGAGGGTGGGATATTTCCCAGGGAATGCCTTACTACTAAATGAACTAGCAATTGACTGAGCCCTCAAGGATTAACTCTCAACGCTCTACAAGGCAGCAGGAAAGGAGGGAGGGCAGACAGAGACACACACCCTGTGTGTGAGAGGAAAAATGCATATTTCCCCTTTAAGTAGCTGACCCCAGGCTCAAGTACACTGCCTTGTTAATTAAATCAGCTTGCTGAGACCTGAGATGGCAGCTACTGCCTAGAAGCTCCCTCCCTCCCTCGTGTGTCCCCCCTGCTCTATGGAAGATGGGGTAAGCGGGGTGCAGGTGCAGGAGATACCCTGACATTAGCCCCCCTTTCCCCCCTCCCCCCATACAGCAAGCAGGAGTCTCTGGGAGCAGCTCCAAGGCAGAAGAGGGCAGGAGCAGCACATGGCAGTGGGGGGAGGGACAGCTGCTGCACAGGGAACTTAGGGGAGTGGGGAGCTGATGGGGGGCTGCTGGTCCACCCTGGTTCCAACCACCCACCAGCTAGCTGCAACGGGCGGCTCTTCCTGCAAGCAGTGGACAAAACAGGTGGCTGCCAAACAGATGTTAGAAGGGAGCATTTCACAACTTTAAACGAGCATGTTCCCGAATTGATCAGCAACTTAACATCGAAACAACGTTAACCGGGAAGACTTTAAGTGAGGAGTTACTGTATACAGAAAGTGCCATCAAAAGCACACAAGAATTCTTAGTTTTTTAAATTTTATTCTCCCTACCCCCTCCAATCTTTTGTTTGTAGTGTTAGATGTTACATGTAACACTTTGAAGTGTTATTTTCACGTTCATAGTACCCTGTTAAGCAATTTGTCCAAGGGGTATCACAGTATCAGCAAGTCAGTTGCAGACCTAGAAATAGGTCCTGACTCCCATGCCTGTTCTAGCCACTAAATTGTCTTTCTCCTCTATATTATCCATGTCCCACTTACATAACCTAGCCATGTCACTGATTTTTTTTAGTATCAGCTACATGTTAGAAAATTATTTCTATAATCAACAGATCAGCTCATACTTTACATGACCTATGCTGTTTCTACTAACAATATCCACACTAGATGCATTTTAATAAAAATAGCAATACTGCAGCACAGTTAGGTGTCTTACGCACTAGTGCATGTTAAGTTTCTACAACTTCTCTTTAGAGCTATGTACCTCTTCTCTCTCTATTCATTCGGCCTCCACCACCAAAGAACATGTCAAAGATGTCCATGGGTGAAGAGAAGTTGCTGCCACCCAAGCCTCCTTCTTTAATAGCCTGCTCCCCACCCTGGTCATAGATGTCCCTTTTCTTTGGGTCCGACAGAACTTCATAAGCCTGGGATATGAGCTTAAACTAAAAAAAGAGAAAGAGAAAAGCTCTGAGCAACTATGACCATTGGCAAGAATAATCTACAAGTGAATCTCAAGAAAATTTGAACTGCAACAAGATTTTTCTGTAGTACTTGTAATCCTTTTGTAGCAGAAAGCACTGTCAACAGAAAGTTAGTTAAAATGTACAGATACTACCTGTGTTTTTGCAATGTTTTCCCCGACACATATTAAGTGATTTCTATGTTGCACAAAGAAATGGTGAATACATGTTACAACAAAGTCACATCAAGCCTTCTCAAATGTTTGCCACCTACAGCTATACATTCTGTTTGGGTGTTATTTCCTTCCATTACAATTTTATCACAGAAGACTGAAGTACTGGTCTTTGATAACTACTTCACTCACCACTGACCTGCAACAACAGCAATGAAGGATTTTATATCCAGTTAAACCTGCAGGATTTAATCCTAATATTCTGGTCAAATTAAGCTTAACAACCCTTTTTTTATGAGAAAAGAAAGAGGTGCTTCATTGACATTAAGTGGTAAGAAAGTCGGTTTTATGTCTTGTCTAGAAGTGGACATATCCCTTGGTTTCAAGGGAGATTTTATTATATGAATCCAGACTTAAGTTCTCCTATTACTATGCAACAGGCTGAAGACAAAATGACGAACCATTTTTAAACTTTTTTCTAGTGACCTGCCTCTCATGTCAGTTCTTTTGACTATGAATTTTATGATCTGTGTTCCTCATGATCTGCTGTATGTCACCTGCAGTTCTTTTCCCCTGACCAAGACTCCACTGTAAGGCAGTTAGCATTCCTAAGTAAAGAGGCTAATCTTGCATTCTTTTTGATATGAGGTTAATTTCTTAGAGAAACGACTGTCTACACTGTTCCTGAAAGTGTTTTTAATAGCTATGGAGCCAGAGGTGTTAGATTACAATGGTATATGCATTAATAAAATGGCAAAATTCCAAAAATGGAAGACACAGCAGACCACATTACAGTAGTTACATGCTAGACCCTGCTATTTCAATTTTTGTTCTGCACACTGCTCTTTAAGACTAGAGATACTGATTTCACTTATGCCCTTTGTTAAAGCCATTTCCAGAAGCTTCACTAAATTCATAAGCCTGCTACTCAGAGTACAGCTAGTTTTCTGAGCATGTAACTACACTGCTCATCATCTTATCAGATGATGTCTGAGAAAAGCGCTTTCCTTCTGACCATCCACAAAAAAATTAATTAATGAATTCCACATGGAGAGCTGACATGCCTCCCTCTGGACAATTAAGTCACACATCTCCATTGTCTTTTTTTGCTGTTGCCATCACAAGCACAGCTCCACCAATTGTAACAGTAGTGTAGTACAGCAATACTGGTAGCAGCTGCCAGTGTTTTAAGTATCATACCATCTAGCACTGCATGGCAGTGATTAAAGTGCTCATAGCAGTCATTTGAGTCTTGTTTACAGCAGAACTAACACTGATAAACTGAATTTCTTAGCAACAGGATGCACCAACAATTCCCATAAATCAGAAGAGACTGTGTAGGAACAACAGTGGTGTCAATCTACTTCTTCCACAAGCTTGTGACAGCTGAGATAGCAATCCTCCCCCCCTTAAAGTTTATGAAAGCGTATGAGATTATATGCTCCAAAGACATTAGCAAAAAAGTTAAGTCTCAAAAGAGTCTGGAAAATGTATTATGCTTAATCGGGAATACCCTTTACTGCAATAAGAACACTACATTCATTCATTAAATACAGAACAGAGATAATAGAAGAGAACCAGAACTAAATAATCCTTTACTCTGCACTTGTCAGGGTGGATAAAAATCAATGATTTAAAAAAAAAAATCGGATTTTTTTGATAAAATGCTTTTCAAGGAAAAAAAACTATCTTTTTTAATTAAGAGACATTATAGCTCAAAGATATCTCATCATGGAATAGGATTATAAATTCTAATTCTGCAGTATGAGACAATATATTCATGTAATGTTTAAGAAAAGTTTTGTAAATTAGTTCCAATTGTTCATGGATTCCAATTCTGCAATTTCTCATTGGAGTCTATTTTGGATTTTTTTTGTTGGAGTATTGCGACTTTGAGGTCTGTAATTGAGTGAAAAGGGAGGTTGAAGTGTTCTCTGACTGGTTTTTGAATGTTATAATTCTTGACGTCTGATTTGTGTCCATTTATTCTTTTGCGTAGAGACTGTCCGGTTTAGCCATGTCACTCAATTATACAGACCTCAAAGTCGCAATACTCCAACAAAAAAACTTCAAAAACAGACTCCAACGAGAAACTGCAGAATTGGAATTAATTTGCAAACTGGACACCATTAAATTAGGCTTGAATAAAGACTGGGAGTGGATGGGTCATTACATAAATTAAAAACTATTTCCCCATGCTAATCCCCCCTCCTCCTTACTCACACCTTCTTGTTAACTGTTGGAAATGGGCCAACCTGATTATCACTACAAAACTTTTTTTTCTCCTGCTGATAATAGCCTACCTTAATTGATTACTCTTGTTATAGTTAGTATGGCAACACCCATTTTTTCATGTTCTCTGTGTATATACATCTTCCTACTGTATTTTCCACTGCATGCATCCGATGAAGTGGGTTTTATAGCCCACAAAAGCTTATGCTCAAATAAATTTGTTAGTCTCTAAGGTGCCACAAGTACGCCTCGTTCATTTTGCCAATATTTTAAGTTTCTCATGTTGACCTGGCTGACATAGTCAATTTAATTTTTTTTTAAATATTTCATGTAACTATTTTAGTTAAAAACAATTTTAACAAAAACAACCCTCATTTTAAAAACCTTGAATGTTTAACTAAATTCAAAAATTCATGTTTGTTTTGTTAAAATACTCTATGTTTGCTGTTGAAGAAAAAAATCCAGAATACATGATGTTATTGTTTTAGTTAACTAAAACAATTTAAATGTCTGTTTGGTGATGTTCTCCTCCTAATACAGCATGGCAAGAAAATCCTCCAAATATTAATGTTGAACTGGAGATAGTTCTCCTCCCAATGACTTCATAAATATCTGCTTCAATTACCTTTGGTAAATGAAATAACCAAACAACCATTCATTTTCTGATATAGCTGTAAAACTAATCTGAAAAGTTTTTAAAATAAATCACTTTAAAAATGTATAGCGTGAACCTTCTAAAAATGAAACCTACATCTATCTCTGAGTTGTGAAGAATATGTACTAAGGTTATAACAACCAACAAGAATGCATTTTTATGTAGAAATCCATGATTAAATCGAGTCTTCCTGACTAGTGATTTAAATCAAATCCATTCTGACACTTGCAGAAAGCATCTGCTATTTACAAGGGCAATGGTCACTCATCTGCACATGGCTAAATATAACTAACGTGCTTTTCAAGGACCAAACAGTCTTGATACCCAATTGCTCCTAATTGCTCTTCTTTTGATACCATAGACATCAAGATACTGGACAGTTGAGCCATTTGTTTAAAATGTAACTGGCATCATTCATGTGACTCAAGGCAAAGCCCTAGACACAGCCAAGTAGGTGGTCCTGTGGAAAGGTTTTAATGTAGAAATGCAGAACCAGGTTATAAAGTTAGTTTTCATGTGAGCACAACCGTTTTGCCCATCCTAGAAGCTTGCCGACAGCAGCATTTGTTATATGCCGAAACTGAAACATATTTTTCAAAAGAGATTTTTAATTACAACTGGCTTTTCTGAACACAGCGTCGGAGGCAGTCCTCATGCTGCAAAGCCTCACCAGCTGGACCACCAGCAGCCACGCAAGTCCCTTTGCAGCCGGCGGGCTGAAGGGTCCGTCCCTGGCCCCGCTGGCTGCTAGGGCAGAAGTGACAGCACCCTCCGACACCAAGGCTCCGGCCGCCCGGCGAGCCAGGGGTAAGCAAAGCCCTCTCCGCGCGGCAGGTGCTTCCCCCCCCGCCTTCGCAGGGTCTCTCTAGCCGGGCCCTAGACTGATCAGTGAGACTTTACACCCCGCCTCCGGCTCTGCGAGGCCCGGAGAGCCACTGGGCAGGGGGCCGAGGGGTTGCAGGGCGCCCCCCGCGCAGGCCGTTGACCCGAAGTGGCGCCCTAACGCGTGCCCGCCCAGAGCCGGGCGCGCACCATCACGTACCCGCTCGCCCTCGCTGGGGTTCTTGTCGGGGTGATACTTCAGCGCCAGCTTGCGGTAGGCGCGCTTGATCTCCTCCGAGGAGGCGCTGGGCTTCACCTGCAGGATGTCGTAGTAGCCCGTCTCCTTCACCATGGTGCCCTGGGCGGGAGAGCGACACCAGCGTTAAATGGGGGCTGCGGGCCGGGGACCAGCGCCCCGACACGGCGCTGCCTGGCCCGGCCAGGGACCAGCCCCCACCCCGACCGGACGCCGGCACGGCGTTGCCTGGCCCCAGCTGGGGACGGCCGGGCAGCTGGCGCCTAGGGCAAACAGGACGCTGGCCGGGAGGCGAATGGCTCCTCAGGTCAGGTACCGGCTTATCCTTCCAGCCCCCAGCAGACCTGCCCTGTGGGCATCCCTGAGCCGCGCCGCGCCTCCCCCCTGGGACCGGCCGCTCTTACCGCTAGCACACTCACGAGCCCCCCGCACGCAGCTGATTTAGTGCTAGTTCGTAGCGCAGCGCCCGACCGGCTCCGCGGCTTTTATAGCGGCAGCGCCGAACCTTCTGGAATGACGCCACCCTATGTCACAGCTCTGGAACGGTCTAGAATTCCCGCGCGTGACATCACCGCCCAGCCCTTGTAGTAGGAGGAGCCGGGGCGGGCTTTGCAGGATCCGCCTGCTGTTACTAGGCAACCGCTGCTACTACCGGCGCTCACGGTACTAAAAGGGACTTAGCTGCGCCCCCCACCCCGATACACCGCACAGCCAACCCCTTCCCCAGATAAACCCCCCGGGGGAAGAAGGGAAAGGGTTAGCTGCAAAATGTATAAAAGATTATGTTGGTGTGCTTGCTTTGAGACGTGCCTGTCTCCTTGCACCTCTTTGAGATCTCAAATAAACTTTGATTGCTTCTCCACCCTGGTGTGTTCATTGGCGCGAAGCACACCGGGCAACGGACCCCGCTGTTGCTGTCCTCGGGCACTCTGTGCCGGCAACACCCCCCCCAAAGACACACCTGTCATTCCCCCCTCCAAAACCCCCTAGGCCTCAGTGCAAAACACAACCCTCGCTGCTTCCCCATGAATCACTTTACACCCTTTTCTGAGACAACCCCTGGGGTGCTCCCCTGAACACACCCACGCTGCCTTTTTCATGACTTATCCACATCATTGAGGTACTCCTCTGCATTCCTCCCAGTGCCCCCTGAGGCTTCTTCCCTGCCCTCCCATGTCACCTACCCCCTCAAGTCATTATACCACTGCCCTGACACTCACCTCTCATACTGCCAGAAGTCCATTTCCCACCTGCCACATCAATACCCCACTTCTGTCACTATCCCACTTCCACCCACTGCATTGTCCATCCACCTCTAACCTCACCATCTCACCTATGTCCACTACATCACCTCCCCTCTGACATCACTCTCATTTCTACCACTCTTCTGTGCCTCAGTTTTGTGATCTGTTTTGTGACTCGCTTTCTTCTGGCATCCATCCCTGAAAACTGGGTCGCACACTTCCCACTTGTAAATCCTAACACTGAATGATGAGCTGCACTATTTATAGGTTAGCTGCAGAGGAAGGAACCCTGAAGAGGAAGAACTATGTCCAATTCCAAAGTTCCACCATTCAACAGTGAACTGTTCCTAGAGCAGTAATGGATGGAAAAAGAAGAGGTGAGCATGCAAAAAGGAGAGATGGGTGGGGATGGGAGGGAGCTACCCCTTAAACACAATTTAAAAAAAAAAGATACAGTGCACAAGACAGAATTTTGATCCAGGAACAAAATAATAAAAATAAAGATGAAGTTAATGATTGCACAAAGCACATGGAATGTCTAATAAAAAATTCTCCTGATAATAATCCCAGTATATCATGATAAAAGGTAAGACATCTAGTGATAAATTCATCCCTGTGGTTATGCAGAGGGGGATGGGAAGTGGCATGTACTTTCCTAATTCTAGGGCTGCTGAGGGCCAGTTGAATCCCTAGCACTGGCTAAACTGAGTCCTGGTTTTGGAGTATCTGTGAAATAGCTAGGGTGCAGAATTGTCTGGGCTGCGACTCCTCCTGCTGAAACACCCTCCTCCACCTCCTACTCTGATCAACCTCTAGTTTGCCCTGAAATGTCCCTTGTGCCAGGGGCTTCTTTGGGAGTGGCACAAAGCTGTTTGGGGTTATTCTGAACCAGGGAGTATTCACTGATGGGGCCATGCAGTCTCAGGGCCTCAGCAAATCAGGTTCTTATGCCAAATTCTGCTGTTACACTGTTGTAAATTCAGAGGGCCTATACTGAAGTCGCTGGTGTAGAGCAGAATGTATAGTCTTAAATGAATGTACATTAAAATATTTTAAAATCACGGTCTTCCCCAACTCTTCAAAACTTCAGGATTGTGAGTTTTGTAGCAGGGATGTTACTGGAAACAGCACTGTTCAAGAGAATACTCATGGAAATTTGTAAACATGAGTATTCACACACCAAAAACCTGCTTCTACGAGTTATGCTCAACCAACCAGGAAACAGAACAATACCACATGCCCTGTGTGCCCAATTGAAATTAACCAATACAGCTTGACTTTTGAATATCAAAAACTCACAACAAACTACTCATAAATGCTGTACAGACTAAGCATTATTCATAGATATTACCTATGGTTTGGTCTGGATAGCATTGTAAACCCCCCCCCCCCCAGCTTCCCACTTGGGCACTTCCTTGTAGGAGACGGCTATATATTTGATGCTGTAGTTGGCACACCTGTCTGAGGATAAATTGTCTTGGAGTTAAGGCACAAAACTTGTAGTCAGTAGAGCTGGTCCCGTTTCTGATCCTTTCTGCGCTTGGCCTGCTCTGTGTAAACTTAGGAATTCTCCCTGTATGATGTTGGTGGCACATGCTTAAATCCACACTGCCCTGTCTAGGCAGGAGTAGTTAAACAAAGAAATGTGTGTTTACCTCAATTTACATATAAGTAATAAACAGGCTCTTTGAGACAACAAGAGGGAGACAAGGCAAATCTGCATTTCAGCATACACAGAGGAGAAGAAAGAGCATGGGGCCACCTTCACTTCCAGATACAATGTCACCTACTTTATTGTTTGAATAAACTTAGCTTTGAGGGGTAATCCACAGAAAAAACCACTTCAGAGGTGACTGGAGTATAAAAGAGAGGCGAGGCAAAAACATCCCAGGTCATCTCTCCCTATTCACCTGTCTCTCTCTCTCTCACCTAAGAAGACAAAGGGACCAGCCCTTGGACTTTGGGAGAGATCCTGACCTGAAATTTGGTCAGCAGTGTGGCCACAGATCGTAACAATGCAACAGGGGTGAAGTTTGGAGCTCACTGCTCCTTATCATATTACTGGGACTGTTTTCTGTTTGGCTGGCTGGATGTGCTGCATAGTCTTTTGATGAGTGCTGTAATTGGAAAGTATCCCAGTGCAGTGCTGGAACTAACATACCTCACTGACTTAGGTGCCCTTTACTCCAACAAAGGATGCTCTTAAGTGCACTTTGCATAAGACACGCTTCCTATTTGACCAGTCATGCTCATGTCTGGATTTATGCCTGATTTTCAACTCAGTTACATCAATTTAAATCCAGAGTAACTTCATTAAAGTAAACAGAGGTAATCTGGATTTACACTGGTGGTAATAAAAATCAGAATCTAGCCCAGAATCTCCCTTCTTAAACCTTCATAGCAAAGGCCATTTACACTGCTGCAAGATGCCTGAATGCCTTATCTTTAGGGATGCTGGACCCCTGCAACTCCCATTGACTTCAGTGGGACTTGCTGATGCTCAGCATCTCTGAAAATCAGGCATTTGCTATACTAATGTACAGTTCTCAGTTATGCTTCTCAGGTGCCAAAATTACACCCACTTTGCTTTTTAAGATTCTTTTTACACAAGTACAGAATTTGGAATCATAGATTTTAAGTCTAGAAGGGACTATTGTGATCATCTAGTTTGAGCATTGTGGTCTTTGAGGGTAAATGAAGGAGGGAATGGTATTCAGATAGTCTGTTCATTAATGTAAATAATTTGCACTTTAAGACTTTAACTAATTTAAATTTTAAAAAAAAGTTTTGCAGTTTGCTTTTAGGGTAGGGATGCAAACATTCTTTGTTTGGCAACACTAGAGAGAATAAATTTACAAACAGAGTGAATAATATTTTAATGGTGAGTGTTGGGAAATCCCTGCAGGTTTAAAATAGCAAGCAGTTCAAGAAAATAATTGTGGCTTTAAGGCAGAAAAAAACAAGGAGCAATAATTTCAGGCTGCTTATTAACAAGCAAAAAGGAGGTGATATCAATTCTTTTTTACTTAATATAAAGCTTTGGATACATAATAAGTTTCTTTGTATACTATTAATCATGATTTCATCTGTTTTGAACTGGGGACTGCAAATGTTTTAGTAACTAGACTGATGAGAGTACCCTTCTGGTGCCTGCGGAGGTTCTGTGTATTCTGTTTAAATTCTAGTTTTGTAAATTGCCAAAGCAATACTCAGTGAACATAACAGAAGTTTCCTTTTGTCTCCTGAAGAATACGGATTCTAAGGGGTCTGTTTTCCTTTATCAGCTAGTGAAGAATGCTAGTGTCACTAAAATCTAATGCCACATAAATGCCTCTTGATGTTGTTATCCACACAGTCTAGGGCACCCACCCCTACCCTTCCGTGGGCTTGAGGTGTAACCCAATCAATTTAGGGCACCCACTCCTATCCTGCCTGGGCTCAGGGTGTAACCTTCTATGGGTTGGCGGGACCTTTTCCCAATGAGAGAACCTTTACACAATAATATCCTTAACTTGTATTTATTAGCAATTGATCAACAGAATACACACGCTAAGCATATAATGCTCACCACTCCCAATAAAGCAGACAAACTTTTCCTGATGGCCAGTCAGGATTGGGTCATCTGGGCCTCCGGCTTCTTCATGGGTGTGGGAATTCTGGCAGCTTTGTTCCAAAGAACTTCTTTTTAGACCCCAGTTTATATAATTAAACTTAGGTCCTGCTTATGTGTACCTTAAGAAATCATTTTTACTAAAGTATTATGAAACAATATTTTAACCAATCCTGGCACATTACAAAACAGTGCTTTAACCAATTCTAGCACATCACCCCCTACATACAAGAGTCAATTCAAATATTGTGAAACCAGTTACAAACCAGACAGAAACAATTAAAGATAAAATAAAAGGGAATTGTGACTTGCTACCCTTGGGTCATAGATAGGGCCCTACCAAATTCACCGTCCATTTTGGTCAATTTCACAGTCAGAGGATTTTAAAAATCATAAATATCATGATTTCAGGTATTTAAATCTGAAATTTCATGGTGTTGTAACTGTAGGGGTCCTGACCCAAAAGGAGGAGGGGGGGGGGTCGCAAGGTTATTGTAGGGCGGTTGTGGTATTGCCACCCTTACTTCTGTTCTGCTGTTGGTGGCGGCGCTGCCTTCAGAGCTGGGTGGCTGGAGAGTGGCAGCTGCTGTCTGGGAGCTCAGCTCTGAAGGCAGCACCACTGCCTGCAGCAGCGCTGAAGTAAGGATGGCATGGTATGGTATTGCCACCCTGACTTTTGTGCTGCTACCTTCAAAGCTGAGCCCTCGGCCAGCAGCCGCCACTCTCCGGCCACCCAGCTCTGAAGGCAGCAGTGCAGAAGGGTGAAATGTATGGTATTGCTCTCCCCATTACGGCAGGTCTGTGCTTTGGCCAGCAGGGAGGGGTGCCTCTCCCTGCCATGGCAAATCCGCGCTAGGGCGGCGGGGAGGGGCACCTCTCCCTGCTGTGGCAGGTCCGTGCTTTGGCCGGCGGGGAGGCGTGTCTCTCCCCGCTGCAGCCCTGAACCCCTGTGTGGGGCTTAATAGGCTTGCAACCCCCTCCCTGCAACCCCCTTTTGGGTCAGGACCCCCAGTTTGAGAAACGGTGGTCTCTCCCATGCAATCTGTATAGTATAGGGTAAAAGTACACAAAAGACCAGATTTCACGGTCCGTGATGCGTTTTTCACAGCCGTGAACTTGGTAGGGCCCTAGTTATAGATGTATGACCACCATCTTTAGAAGTACTGGTCTAAGGAAAGTTTTAATTAAAGTACATGAAAATCTTTAATAAATAATTAATAATAATAAAACAACTGGGAGAAAACATGCCTGCTTTCACACTGTGAGTTCTACTGGCCAAAGAGATGCTGAGACATACCCCTAAGTGGCTTAGTGTTGTAGACAGGGTAACTAGATGAATGAATAACTGAAGACAAATGTAAAGATTCACTTCAGGTTATTTATTTGGAACTAACTCAGGCCTTGTCTACACTACAGGGAAAAGTCAATCTAAGCTAGGCAATTTGAGTTACGTGAATAGCGTAACTCAAATCGACATAGCTTAGATCTACTTACCGCAGGGTCCACACTACACAACGTCGATGGGAGATGCTCTCCCGTCGACTCCCCTTACTCTTCTTGATCAGTTGGAGTATAGGAGTAGACGGGAGATCAATCGGTGGTCGATTTAGCGGGCCAAAATTCACTAGACCCCGCTAAATCGACCGTTGATGCATCGATTGCCGCAGCATCAGTCCTCCGGTAAGTGTAGACAAGCCCTCAGGCCCTTCAGCGCAAAGTAGCTGTGTCTTCTAGGCCTTTCTCGTCTCAGACCAACTGCCACTCTGATCTAACAGAATGTTCTTTCCCTCTCCAATTGCCTAGGTTAGAAAAAACTATCTGTTTCTTTCCCCTGATTTACATACACATCTCCTTTTTCTTCCTCATGATGCCATATGTAATTTAATAAATATAACTCTATAGTACCTTTTTTCTTTGAAATATAACCTTCATTAATTAGAGTGAACTGTAAATGATTCTCAACTCCAAGGAAGTTTTGTGGTCATTTTTTTATTTTTAAAATTCAACTTATCATAGATGCTGGGGGTGCTACCGCACCCCCTGGCTTGAAGTGGTTTCCATTATATACAGGGTTTACAGTTTGGATCAGTGGCTCTCAGCACCCCCACTATAAAAATTGTTCCAGCATCACTGCAACTTATTCCCAAGTAATTCCCAGGAAATCACAAGGCACTCTTCATAAGGGCACTGCAGTTCCTGCCTCAGAGGCATGGTGAGGCAGGGAAGCAGGTTTTAGGAGGAGACATTACAGGAGGTGAGCTATTGAGTGTTTGTAGGTGTGGCTGGGTATGCTTGTGGCTGGGAAGGTGAATTTTGTGAGGTAAATTATGCATCTTCTGACTAATGGCTACTAGGTCATCCCTGTGTTCCAGCCGCAGTGACAGGGTAGTAGAAATGGGTGAGGGTAGATTGTTTTTTTTTTTCTAGGGGTGGGAGATTCAATTAGGCAGAGGAGTTGCCTTTTTTGAACTGGATCCCCCTTAGTGTAAAAGAAGAGGGTGAGGGGTTGTCCTGGTGGCACAATATTCTCTCAGAGATGTCCTTGAGTTTTGCAACCTAATCGTGTCCTCCCATACTTGGTCCCAAATAGCCCAGATTTGTTCAGGGCCGCCCGGGGGGTGGGTGGGGCAATTTGCCCCAGGCCCCGGGTCCCACAGGGGCGCCCACTAGAATATAGTATTCTATAGTATTGCAACTTTTTTTTATGGAAGGGGCCCCCGAAATTGCTTTGCCCCAGGCCCCCTGAATCCTCTGGGCAGCCCTGGATTTGTTCACTTTCAGGGCATGTGCAATGTGCATTTGTTTACCAAAGCTTGGACGGGGACACAGTGACACAAATAGGATTGAGGTTTTGAAGGGAAGGTTTTTTTCTCACTTTGATGTCATTGTTTGGGAGCTTTTAAGTTTTCCGGGTGAGGAGTATTTACTGACTTTTACTTTTGACTTGATTGTATTTTTAATTTTGGGCAAAGGTGTCTAGAGCCCGGGGTTGGTGCTTTTATTTTATAACAAACTAAAACCCAAAATATATTTTAAAATTCTGCACAAAGCCATATATTTAATGGACAATTCTCAGCCATGGCTCCAGTTGGGGATATAGCCCAATATGTTTAAACATGTTTGTAAGAAGTAATTTGGTTAATGCGTGATTATTTCTTCATGTTGTAGACATTTTAATTTAAAATAAAATTAATCTGTACAATGACATCTATGTACAACAATATTTATCATAATAATCCTTTAAAATCTATAAGAACCAGACTCAGTCCTGGCATAACTCCAGTGAAATTAGCAATATTTTACTGTTACGCTAGGATGAATATAATTCATAGGTTTTTATTTGTTAAATCTCTGTTCGCTATTGTTTTCAAACAGCAGAAAATTTAGCCACAATGAATCCTTTGTGCATTGTTTAATCAGTCATGCTAAAATAATATAGACTGATACCACAGAATATTAACTGGGATTTTTAACATAGAGAAAGGACCTGGGGGCTCACAGTGCTCGTATTAGTGCAGATGAACAGCAAGGAACATTCAGAGTTAGTATCCTCTATTGCCTGTATATAGTATTTGCAAGTTATTGTAGTTCATACACAACACTGGCCTATCAAGAGCAGGAATCAGAGAGCATGCCGCCATCAGCAGTTTCATGCAAATTACATAAATGTACATGTTAACTATCTCTATTTAGGAGAGGGCAGAGGTGAAAATAAGCCGGTCCAGTCCGGCGTACCGGCAAGAGCCAGTACGCTGTGCCGGACCGCACTGGCTTCCGCGGCGGGGATTTAAAGGGCTCTGGGCTCCCCGTGTCGGGCAGCCCAGAGCCCTTTAAATCCCGCCCGCAGCTCTGGCGGCCGGGCTGGGGCCAGGATTTAAAGGGCCCAGAGCTCCCACCGCTGCGAGGAGCCCCGAACCCTTTAAATCCCCCCCTGCAGCTCCGGCCAGAGCTGCGGGGGGATTTAAAGGGCCCGGAACTCCGCGGCAGCCGGAGCCCCGGGCCCTTTAATTTGCCTCTGAGCCCCGGGGGCTCCCAGCCACCTCTGCAGCTGGGAGCCCCGGGTTGATTTAAAGGCCCTGGGGCTCCCAGCCACAGCCGGTGCTCCAGGGCCTTTAAATCTTGAGAGGCCCTGCCTCTTCCGGTTGAGGTCACACCTCTTCCAGAAGAGGTCACACCTCTTCCACGCCCCCTCAGGACTCCGGCAGTACCGGTAAGTCCTGTAAGTTACTTTCACCCCTGGGAGAGGGAATCCTATAATTTTTTTAAGCAAAACTATAATTTTTATCACACTGCTCCTCTGAAAAGCTCTTTGAGTCCAGTTTGTGTTTCAGTGGAGATAGGGACATAGCTTTTGTCTCCCCAAATGTCCCTCTTTATAGCTTTCATAGATGTACATAAAACAGTCCAAGAGTGTATTTTCCACTTGATGCATAAAGGGTAGCTCTCATTTTATTCTGATGTCTGCTGTTTAGATATCGTGTTGATAAAATAAGTGCCTTGGAAATATCTAAAATGGACAGATACAGGTATACAACAAAATGACCAAGCTAGTCACATAACATAGACTGTTGCATGTAAAGAGTGAAGATGCAGGTCCTTCCTTCTTGAATGCTTCAAGTTACCCTTGTTTGTAAGGAAGTATTATTTAGTACAACTGGAAGAGGAGCTAGAAATGTGGTGTAGGAACTGCTCTGGCAAATTAAGTACAGATTTGTATTGTTCATACTATTACACGGTCATGTTCATGACACTCTAATTAGGCTGTCAGGATGTGACGAGTTACCTCTGAGCCAGAGCCGTGGTCTACACTACAAACTTTGTTGGTATTACTTTGTCGCTCAGAGGTGTGGAAAATTAACACCCCTGAGTGACACAGTTATACTGACCTAACTCCCAGTGTAAACAGTGTTATGTCGATGGGAGGTCTTCTCCCGTCGACATATCTACTGCCTCTCAGGGAGGTGGAGACTACCTACGTTCATGGGAGAAGCTGTCCTGTCGGCATAGGTAGTGTATTTACTAAGCGTTGCAGCTATGCCGCTGCAGCCCTGTAAGTGTAGACAAGCCGTGAGATTCTTAAACCTGAGGTTTCAGAGTAGCAGCCATGTTCGTCTGTATCCGCAAAAAGAACAGGAGTACTTGTGGCACCTTAGAGACTAACAAATGTATTAGAGCATAAGCTTTCGTGGGCTACAACCCACTTCTGAGTTATCTGTGAGCCTGAGCCTTCTTAAACCTGATGAATCATTCCTCAGGGGGCAGGTCTTCACTACGGGGGGGGGGTGGGTCAATTTAAGATACGCAAATTCAGCTACGCAAATAGTGTAGCTGAATTCGATGTATCAGAGCCGATTTACCCCGCTGTGAGGACGGCGGCAAAATCGACCTCCGTGGCTCCCCGTCGACGGCGCTTACTCCCACCTCTGCTGGTGGAGTAAGAGCGTCGATTCGGGGATCGATTGTCGCGTCCCGACGAGACGCGATAATTCGATCCCCGAGAGATCGATTTCTACCCGCCAATTCAGGCGGGTAGTGTAGACCTAGCCTCAGTTACCTCTTAGCCTAAACCTGCTTACGCCTCAGAGTTATCCTAAAGCCAGAGAGTGTGCTGAGTCATTAGAGGCAGTTACCTGCAGCTCTTGTGATAGACCCTTCCCCATTCAACCAGGGTTCACCCAGTCCCCTGTCAGGGCTGGTGATCCCAAGGGAAACAATCTTTTTAGGCTACTCAAATGTGACTACTTGGCAGAGTGGCTAAAAATCTATGATTTTTTTTTAAATCAAAAACATCGGATTTTTTTTATTTAAATCCGATTCCTTTGATAAAATGCTTTTTAAGGAAAAAACCTATCTAAAGATAATTTTTATTAAGATACATTATAGCTCAAAGATATCTCATCATGGAATAGGGATTATAAATTCTAATTCTATAGTATGAGACAATATATTCATGTAATGTTTAAGAAAAGTTTTGTAAATGAGTTCCAATAATTCATGGATTAGGGACCCAATCTTATGGGGTTCCAGGGGCTTCTGTATAGATTATTTAGGTTAATCTTTCTGTCTACCCAATAGGACTCAGTGCTCAGTCTAGAAGCTACCATCAGAGATACTTAGTTTTGCAGTTCTCAAACTGTGGATTTGTGTCTCCAGAGATAACATGCTTGTTAACAGCAAAAATGTTTTTAAATACATAAATAAATAATATATAGAGGTGAGAAATAACAGACCTCAACCCTATTGTCCCTCTGCAAATTTGTGAACCTCTCTCTAACAGTGCAAAGTTTCTAAAAGTTCAATGACTAGAAGATTGTTGGGGACGGAATAGATCTGGACAAGGAGAAGAAGTCTTGAGATAAATGTGAGAAGGGAGGGACAGGCAGTAGAAACAAAAGTGAAACTCTTTGAGAATCATGTTCCAGAAGTCTTGAGGTCTTTCGGAGTGTAGCCTTCATTGATTTGAGATCTACCATACCATTCTCTCACTTGAAGGGAAAACCTATAATGGCAGCAGGCCGTAAAAGAGACCCAGTTTGGGAATATTTTAATGAAGTTCCTCTACCCTGTGGGTAAGACAGGCATGCGTGCAAAATGCAAACAGTGCAACAAAGAAATGCAAGGCCTGGTTGCCCGAAGGAAACAACATCATGAGAAGTGTTCCTTCTCAGGAGGAAGCTGCATTGAAGATGATGAAAGGAACATGTCTGAACATGCAGGATTTTCAGGTTGGTAAACTTTTTTATTTCATACTTCTTTCTTAAGGACTGCTTGCCTTCCTTCTAGACTATTCTTGAATTCTCATGTTTGAGCAAAAAATATAGTTGTTACTCTATGGTACTATCATTTTAGATGCAGTTGTGATACAAAATAAATAGCTGAAATAGGCAGATGTTCCTTTTACACTTTCACCTTTAAAGCAGTACTGAGTGTCAGTGAATGCAATGAGTAATACTAAATGAGCAGTATGGTAATAATAATTAAATAACTGCATTGACTTATTTGGTTTAGGAAAATCCATCCTCAACATACAGGATTCACATTCAAGATCACCATCGTTTTCTATAGTTTCAGAGTTATCTGCCAATGATAGTGTTTCAGTCACATCATGTATGTCACATAGCCACAGTACATCACCTGTAGCAAAAAGAAAAAAACCCTCCATCATCCAGAAACAACCATAGATAAGTTTGTGATAAGAACCAGCAGATTACAAAAAGAGGTAATAGATGAAAAAATTGCCCGGTTTGTTTATGCAACAAACTCTCCTTTCGTGTGATTGAGAACCCACACTTCATTAACATGGTTCAGTTATTAAGACCAGGATACAGTCCACCCGGCAGAGCAGATGTCGCAGGCAAATTACTGGAAAAAGTGTATGAAAGAGAAATTGAGCAGTGTGCAGAAGGTCTAGAGGGTGAAATTGTTAACCTGAGTCTTGATGGGTGGACCAATGTCCACAATGATCCTGTTGTATGTGCTTGTGTGACAACGGAAGAAGGGAATGTCTTCCTGTAAGGGAGTGGACTCACCCCTGCGGCGCCTCCTGCTGGTCGTCCATGGGAATTAGCTCGTCCCAGCTCCGGAGTGCCTTCTGCAGGCCGGTGATCCGCCTGCCCCTTGGCCCCCATGTCCCTCCCAGGACCTGGAGCCCCTTTATCTGGCGGGCTGCCCCCTGGCAGTAACCCCTTTCTCTTTGGGTCTCCCCTTCCCGGGGAACCCCCACCCACTATCCCCATCTCGCCTCAAAATAAAGCCACTGCCAGTCACCAACTATCCTCCGCTCCCTGGGGCAGACTGCAGTATAAGCCTTTCATCATCGGCAAGGTTGGGTTTGGACCTGCTGCCTTTGCCTACCCCTGGGCTGCCCTCTGCAACCCCCAGTACCTATCTGCCTTTTGCTAGGCTGCAGCCTGGGGCTTTCCAGGCTGGAGCTCCCCGGCTCCTTTGCCTTTCCCTAGCCCTGCTCCACTCAGGTACCCTGTCTCTAGCTCCCTGCAGCCAGGCCCATCTCCATCTACAAACAGAGAGAGACTGTTTGGCCTCTGTCTCACAGCCTTTTTATACTGGCCAGCTGTGACCTGATTGGGGTGTGGCCCAGCTGCGGCTGCTTCCCCAATCAGCCCAGCTTTTAGAGCTGCAGCCCTCTCCAGGGCTGCTTTCCAGCCCTCCCAGGCAGGAGTGGGTGTCCACCCCGCTATACCCCCCCTCAAAACCTCCACTCCTGGGGTTAGGGGGGCTCATGACCTCCAGTGCCACCCCTCCAGGCTCTCACATTTCCGCTCCTCAGCATCCCAGCCGCGGGCAATCTCCCGGGTACGTGCCTCTGCCTGCCAGCGGGCCCGCTCTGCCACCTCGAGTCGTGCCCGTAGATCCGGGTCCCCCAGGCCCTCTTCCCTCAGGGTCTGGGTCCCCTTGGTAGTCTGTCCCCCAACCACCGGGGTCCATTTTGTTTCTTGGATATGGCCCACCTGGGACCCAGTCTCATGCTGGGCCCACTCTGTCTGGGTCTCTCTCTCCGTGACTGGCCAGGCGACGGTCTGGCTCCCAGCCTCTTGCGCGGTCCCCTCCGTCCCAGTCACCGCCTCGGCCACATTTGGTGCCCCTGGGCCTACAGGCACCTCCTCCTGTTGCCCCTCAGTCCCTCTGAGGGGGCAGTGCCTCTTCAGATTGCCCGGTTCCTGGCAGTCCCAGCAGGTTTCCCGCCTCTGGGCTGCCCGGGACTTCTCATTGTCTCTTTGGGGTTCCGTCCCCTTACCAGGACCAACGTGGACCTCTTGTGTTGGGCCTGGGCATATCCTCCACACACAGGGCCGGCGCAACCCATCAGGTGACCTAGGCGGTCGCCTAGGGCGCTACAATTTGTGGGGTGGTGACCGCGGCGGTATTTCGGCGACGGGACCTTCCGCCGCCTCTGTGGTGGGCGGCATTTCAGGGCGGGACCTTCCGCCCCCTAGGGCGGCAGAAAAGCTGGCGGTGCTCCTGTCCACACATGGCCCGATTGCCCACAGGCCCAACAAGTCAGCCACTGCCTGGGTTGCTTCATCCGGCGAGCTGTTCTCGGGATCTCTCCTCATCCCTGCTGGGGCTGCGGCGCCCTGCCCACACCCCAATAGGGACAGTCTCGTATCAAATGCCCCGCCTGTTCACAGGCGTAGCAAGTCCTGCGCCCATTCACAGGCCTCCTGGTCTTGGTGCTCCACTTCCCATCCTGCCGGCGGCTCCTCCAAAACTCCTGCCGGAGGAGTTGGACTAGGGCCCGCTGCTCCTTCGCTAGCTGGGCCGTCTGTCGATGGAGGGCCTGTTGTACCTCTCATAGTTCACTGTGGGTCTCCCGGGTTCCCTTACCGTCGTCGGTCCCCTTCCATTGGGGTACCGACACCGGGGCCAACCAGGGATGACCCCTGGGGTTTCCCCATAGAACACCCCAGTGTATCCAGGGTCCATCCTCCCCCGTGTCTCTTTAAATCCGGGCAATAGTCCCGCTGTCCTGCCTTGCCCCTTGTGTCGGGGCAGACCGCCTATGCCCACATTCTCCACCAACTGTAAGGCGTTGGACTCACCCCTGCGGCGCGTTGCTGGTCGTCCATGGGAATTAGCTCGTTCCAGCTCCGGAGCGCTCTCTGCAGCCCGGTGATCCGCCTGCCCCTTGGCCCCTATGTCCCTCCCAGGACCCAGTGCCCCTTTATCTGGGGGGCTGCCCCCTGGCAGTAACCCCTTTCTCTTTGGGTCTCCCCTCCCTGGGGAACCCCCATCCACTATCCCCACCTCGCCTCAGAATAAGGCCACTGCCAGTCACCAACTATCCCCCGCTCCCTGGGGCAGACTGCAGTATAAGCCACTCATCATCGGCAAGGTTGGGTTTGGACCTGCTTCCTTTGCCTACCCCTGGGCTGCCCTCTGCAAACCCCAGTACCTATTTGCCTTTTGCTAGGCCGCAGCCTGGGGCTTTCCAGGCTGGAGCTACCCAGTTCCTCTGCCTTTCCCCAGCCCTGCTCCACTCAGGTACCCTGTCTCTAGCTCCCTGAAGCCAGGCTCATCACCCTCTACAAACAGAGAGAGACTGTTTGGCCTCTGGCTCACAGCCTTTTTATACCAGCCAGCTGTGGCCTGATTGGGGTGTGGCCCAGCTGCGGCTGCTTCCCCAATCAGCCCAGCTTTTAGAGCTGCAGCCCTCTCCAGGGCTGCTTTCCAGCCCTCCCAGGCAGGAGCCCGCTACACTTCCTTACAGAAACAATTGATACATCAGGAAATGCACACACCACAGAATACTTACAAGAAGTAGCAGTAAAAGCTGTAACAAACTGTGAAAAAAAATTCAGATGTCTAGTACACAGCTTGGTCACAGACAATGCTGCAAATGTATCCAAGATGAGAAGAAATTTAGAAGAGAGTGAAGAGAGTCCCAAGCTAATAACATACAGTTGCAGTGCTCATTTGTTGCACCTCTAGCCAAAGACTTCAGTGTTCCAGAAATAAAGGCTAATGTTGCTGAAATTGCAAAATACTTCCATAACAACCACTTTGCAGCAGCTGCTCTGAAAAAAGTGGGAGGAACCAAGCTAACTCTCCCGTAAGACGTGCGATGGAACTCAGTAGTGGACTGTTTTGAGCACTATATCCAGAACTGGCCTAATCTGATGACAGTTTGTGAACAAAATCGTGAAAAAATAGATGGTATGGTCACAGCCAAAGTTCTCCACATTGGGCTTAAGAGAAATGTTGAACACATGCTAAGTATCCTGAAGCCTATTTCTGTAGCCTTGAACAAAATACAGGGAAATGGCTGTTTTATTGCTGACGCTGTTGAAATTTGGAGGGAACTGAGTGAGATCTTAAAAAGAGAAATATGCAATGACAGAGTTAAATTACAAGCTGAACCCCCACAAACAAAAGCAAAGGGCCCACTTGGTCTGCGATGGCCTGCTGCTTCGTTACATTCTACAATAAAAATTATCCAAGCTGAAACTAACACATAAGGTTTCAGCCCAGGAACCCCTTTGAAAACTGTCACCAAACTGAAGGAAGAAGTAGGGAGATTTCTCTGGCGCTGATGGATTTTAATCACCCTTGATAAAAATGCTTATTCCTGAATCCTGGGCCTCATAAATATACACTTTTTTGCCTTTGTAATTTTTCATATTGTGCTATTACATATTTTCAAACAAATTTCTGGGGGTGGTTAGAATGAGACATCTTGGGACCCACCTCCAAGGTTTTCTCTCCCCCCACACCTCCATTTCAAATGGCACTTGATAGAATGATACTTATTGAATACTGTGCTGCATTGTCAATGTGCTGGGGATATATTTCAGGAATAATACACTTCTAGCAAAGGGGATAATATAAATTTAGGAAAGGGTCAATATAAATTTATTCACCAAGTGGCCAAACACAGTTTTCTTAAATTCTGGCGGGCTATTAGTTAAGTGACGAGTAGAATCCTTTTCAATATGTATGGTAGGCCTGGTCCTGTGAATTGAAGTAAAAAGGAGCTGTTGGCACCACTTACAGGAATGGGTTTCTTATGATTGACTTGAAGGTCAGAGTCATATCCTAATTTAATTAATCTGCATTTTCTTGGAGAAAATAGTTTACTTGGATGCTCTATTTTGAAACTAGAATTAATAAGAATTGCTTCAGTTGTTGTAAGCTGTGAACTGATTGGTTAGATATCCTAGCAAAAGAGAAAATTTGCATCTTAAAGAACTATGGTCTCATTGAAATTCTTCTCATGTATAATTACAGAAAACTGAATAAAAAAGAAAAGTTTTAACAGTAAGCAACTGGCAGGCACTGAGACATTTCAAGCATGTTAAAATCAGAGAGAAATGGAGCTTTAGTCTCCTCCTCCTGCATTACGTCTTTATTTGAACAAGTATCCTGTTACTGTTAGTTTCTTAAATGGTCTCCGTAGCTTATTTATGCCTGATCCAGACAAATTTTTAGCATATTTGTTGTGGAGAGCTTGTCAGAATGGCTGGCAGCGAAGAGACCCTTAAGAAAAAATTGCAAGATGAAAATGAAGTTTCAGAAAGCCACGAAACCAGGTAAAGTAACTTGAGAATTTATACTAACAAACAATATCTTTAGTTCACAAACTTTAAAACTAAGGACCTGATTCTGCTCCCACTAAAATCAATGAGAACCATATTCACTCAATGCTAACTTTACTATTTAATGCAGAATGACAAAAGTCCTTTGTTGAAACTAGAAAGCAAGAAAACTGTGCCAATGATTCTGAATTGACAATCTCCTTTGCTAATCCATAGACTGTCTGAATTTTATTGCTACTAGCATTATTCAGTTCAGACTATGTCCTACCCACAGTATCATAATTGTCAAAATTTTACTAATTCTGTTCTGGAAGTAACACAGAATGTCCTTTTGTAGTGTGTGTTGTGCATTTATTTACAAAAATGGTCAGTTTGCACAGTCTCTGGCTTTTTTATTTTAACACCTGTGTCCAGTGGCATAGTGTTCACTGCATAAGACAGAAACTTAAATCCAGAAATGGGTGCAGCAGTGATTGGGGGCAAAGCAGTGATCTGAATACTGACGTGAAGATTTGTAGTTCTACAAAAATTGAAAACAGTTCTGAAAAAAAGAGAGTATAAAGTTGAAAAATGGCTTAAAAGTTACTTCAACCTCAGGGCAGCAGTCACTCTCAGCGTAATGTGATTTTTTTTTCTCCTTCAGCATACATATATGTGAAGCGAGGCAAATAGTACTGTAGAACTGGCAGCCTTAATTGTCTCGATTCTTCCAATACATGCGAAAGCTTGGTTCCTGATATTCACCTTATTCTAGACTCACACTAAGCACTGACAAATCATTATCAGCACCTTAAAACTTTGTTTAAATAAGATTCATTTGTATTTCCCTTTTATGATTTATTTTTCTTCCCACCCTTTAAGTTCTTCTTTATTTTTCATCTAGAATACATGACTGCTAATATTTCTAGAGGCAGAAGTAGTGTGGTTCTCTCTATTTCACACTTGATATCGGAGTACCTGGTGTGGGTAGCTTAATGTAACTTGTGTTTTTAAATTTGTACATAACTGAGTAGGGTAGAATCCTGGCTCTGTTGAAGTCCGTGGAAGTTTTGGCATTGACTTAATAGGGACAGAATTTCACACCAATCTGCCATGGCAACAAGCACTTGATTAAATATCATTTGAAGGAAATTCAGGTTAGGAACCTATCAATGAACTTAAATATTCCAAGCTGGCATTAGACGTATCACGAGAGGGACTTAGTCTCAAGGGTGGATGAAATCACCATCCAGCCACACCATTCTCAATACGCTCCTTATTAGCCAACCTGTTGGTGCAATGTGTTTAATGTTTAACACGAAATAAGGTTTTAAAGACATTTCGCAAAAAGGCTATCTTTACTACATTCAAAATATTTACCCATGTTCCATCAAGATGCAGAGGACTTGGGATTCAATAGATAAACTATAGGTTCAGGTCTATTACAAATGTACCAAATGAATGGCACAAAATCCAGGAAATATAACTCAGTGCATAAAAACATAAGAACAGCCATCCTGGGTCAGACCAGTGGTCTATCTAGCCCAGTATCCTGTCTTCAGTGCCAGATGCTTCAGAAAGAATGAACAGAACAGGTCAATTATTGAGTGATCCATACCCTGTCATCCAGTGCCGATTTCTGGCAATGGAAAGCAACTCAGTACATTGCATTGCAAAAAACAAAACAAAACAAAAAACTTCCCCACAAGCAATAGCTTAGTCCAGGGGTTGGCAACCTTTCAGAAGCGGTGTGCCGAGTCTTCATTTATTCACTTTAATTTAAGGTTTCACGTGCTGGTAATACATTTTAATGTTTTTTAGAAGGTCTCTCTCTATAAGTCTATATATTATATAACTAAACTATTGTTGTATTGTAAAATAAACAAGGTTTTCAAAATGTTTAAGAAGCTTCATTTAAAATTAAATTAAAATGTTGATCTTACACCGCCGGCCCGCTGAGCCCGCTGCTGGTCTGGGGTTCTGTTCACCTAGGCCGGCAGTAGGCTGTGCGGGGCCGGTGACCGGGACCCCAGACCGGCAGTGGGCTGAGCGGCTCAGCCCACTGCCGGTCTGGGGTTCCGTCCGCCGGCTCCTGCCAGCCAGGGTCCCGGCTGCTGGCCCTGCTCAGCCCGCTGCCGGTCTGGGGTCCCGGCCCTGCCCACATAGAGTGGGTACCTACCTTCTCCCTGGTTCTGGCCCATTCTCTGCCTCTCTCTCTGCACTGAGCTGAGGGCAGGAGTGCACTGAGCACAGGGCTGGGGTGAAGGAGCAGGCTGGGGGTTGGGGTGTAGGGTCTGGCCAGGAGCTAGAATGAGGGAGGGGGCTCAGGGTTGGGGCAGGAGGTTTGGGTGTGGAGCGCTTACCTGGGCAGCTCCCATTTGGTGTGAGGGGTGCAGGTGGGAATGTGGGTGGTGGTGGTGCAGGAGCTCCCGTTTGGTGCTCAGGGTGGGGGCGGGGATGTGGGGGGTGCGAGAGTCAGGATGTGGGGGGTGCATGGGGTGGGGGGGCTGGGTATGGGGGGGTGCAAGAGTCAGGGCAGAGGGCTGGGGGCATGTGAGGGGGTGCAGGTGTCAGAGCATGGGGTGGGGGGGCCTGGGTATGTGTGGGGGTGCCAGAGTCAGGACAGGGGTTGTGGTGGGGGGGTGAAGGAGGCAAGCAGAGGGCTGAATGTGTGTGAGGGGGGTACAGGGCTCAGGGCAGGGGCCTGGGGTGTGTGCGGGGCTGCAGGACTCAGGTCAGAGGGCTGGGTGTGTGTGAGGGGGGGTCATGGGGTGCTCACGGCAGGGGGCTGGATGGGATATGCCCCTATTCCACCACCCCCCTTCCCCAAGGCCCTACCCCCGCTTCTTCTCTGCGTCTGCCGGGAGCAGCAAGCACGCTGACTCCACTCCTCCCCTACCCCTTCCCACGCAAGGGCCATCAGCTGATTGGCCAGCAGGGAGGGAGGGACGGAGAGGAGGAGGAGGGGCAGGAACCCAGCACATTGCGGGAAGAGGCAGGGGAGCTGGCAGGACCAAGCTTCTGCCCTCTGTCCCTTGCCCCCTGCCCCCACGGGAGGGGGCGGAGGATGGAGAAGAGTGGGCCGGGCCGGGCCGGGCTCGGCAGGATTTTTAATGGCACGCTGCTGCCTGCCGGGACTCGGGCAGGCAGCAGCGTGCCATTAAAAATTGGCTCGCGTGCCATCTTTGGCACGCGTGCCATAGGTTGCCGACCCCTGGCTTAGTCTAACAGTTCTAAAAACTCAATTATGATTCAGACAGTCAACTGCAGAAATTCATAGCTAACTGCTAGACAAAGGTATATAATTCTATGTGAAATTCCCAGATCAAAAATTTTAGTAAAATGGAAATAAGTTTGTATAATTAATTTGTTAAAAGAATCTTTATTAGAACCCTGCACTGAAAATCTTCTGACTTTTTGACCATTTAATGAGGTTAAACCCAACTCCCAAGTGTCTGGAAGTAGGAAATGCACAGTTAAGACAGTCCAGAAAACCTTAACTGTGCCCCTGTACCATTTTCATCTATCTTTGATTTATAGAATAGCAGCTGGGAATATTTTGAATCCCTCCTATTCCACTCCGGGCTGTGAGAAGTCCATATTTATTGGGGTAGACATATTACATTTCATATACTTTTCTGGTTTGAATGTGGACTTTTGGAAATATCCAGACTGTGAATGTGGACAACTGAAACTAGACCTTTCCCATCTTGCCTGTTTATATGAATGAGCCCTGATTTTGGATTTTGTTCTGTATTCAGCAACGCAGTTAAGTTCATGTTTAACATTACAGTCAATAGGACATAAGTACATACTTAAATTTAAGTGTGTGTTTAAGTGCTTTGCTGAACTGGGGCCTGTGTGAGTGTCTACAGAGTGGATGGGGATATGGGTGAACATATGATTCTCTGAGAGTGTTGTTATGTGTGACTAACAGGATGCAGTGCCAGCTCTTGTGATTTTTGTCACAACTCTAGCAATTTTGGAGTGATTTTTTTACCTTTCATGTGAAAACATGAGGAAAGGTTGCTAACTCATGAATTTTCACGTATTCAAAATGGCTACCACCTCCATTACTGTCAATGGGGCTGAAGCTAGCAAGATTGCCACCATTTCCCTGCAGCTTGTAGAAGTGAGACTTCAAATGTGAAGTTGCGGAACTATTAACTATGGTTTGTAACCTGTCCTTTAAATCGGCTTCTGTACCCAATGACTGGAAGATAGCTAATGTAACGCCAATATTTAAAAAGGGCTCTAGAGGTGATCCCAGCAATTACAGACCGGTAAGTCTAACGTCAGTACCGGGCAAATTAGTTGAAACAATAGTAAAGAATAAAATTGTCAGACACATAGAAGAACATAAATTGTTGGGCAAAAGTCAACATAGTTTCTAAAAGAGAAATTGTGTCTTACTAATCTATTAGAGTTCTTTGAAGGGGTCAACACACATGTGGACAAGGGAGATCCAGTGGACATAGTGTACTTAGATTTCCAGAAAGCCTTTGACAAGGTCCCTCACCAAAGGCTCTTATGTAAATTAAGTTGTCATGGGATAAGAGGGATGGTCCTTTCATGGATTGAGAACTGGTTAAAAGACAGGGAACAAAGGGTAGGAATAAATGGTAAATTCTCAGAATGGAGAGGGGTAACAAGTGGTGTCCCCCAAGAGTCAGTCCTAGGACCAATCCTATTCAACTTATTCATAAATTATCTGGAGAAAGGGGTAAAAAGTGAGGTGGCAAAGTTTGCAGATGATAGTAAACTGCTCAGGATAGTTAAGACCAAAGCAGACTGTGAAGAACTGGATGGAGAGCTGGATTTCTGCTGCATAGGTCAGAAGGAAGCAAGCTAGTCTATTCCAAGATCATTCTAGGGTTGTGTCATACACTGTATCTGCTGACTAAAGCCTTTTTTGACTAAAAAGCTTGATGTATTATTCATTCTTCTCCATGCTCTCATATAGTTTTTAATCATATGCTAAATTTGTCTGCTTACCAAACTAAAAGGAAAAGAGTCAACTGATTCTTGATTATATTTAGTAATTACAAAAGAGATTTTGGTCCTTTTCTTGCAAATCAAGATAGCCATTTCCACTTAGGATAGGCTATTGTTGGTAGCAGGAGTGTAGATTTGGGGGGTATGTAGAGGTGTTGTCTCCCCCAACTATATACAATGATTTTTTTTCAGTAGTTTACAATTCAGACTTAAAAAAACCCCATTTTCTATGCACCCGTGATTCCTAATGTGAGGTAGAGCCCTGCAGTGGGACTGGGATCCCATGGGTCTTGCAGGACCCGCTGCCATAATAGCAGGAGCAGGATAAAAATTCAAGAATCAATCCGGGAATGGGTGGGAGTGGGTATTGGGGGGGTGGGGTTGGGAATGGGATTAAAAATATAATCCTCCCATGCCACAAACACATGAACACCCCAGCCAGCAGCTGCCACTTTCCAGCCGCCCAGCTCTGAATTTCTGCTGGCGGCGGCACTGCCTTCAGAGCGGGGTGGCTGGGGAGTGGTGGCTCCTGGCCCCCCAAAATATAGAAGTCAAACTATGCCTATGATTAGCAGCCACCCTTTTATAAAAACTATCAGCTAACTGTGAACTTTAGTAGGCAGTAATAATGTTTTTTTTATTGTATTTTGTTCTTTAAGCTTAATGTGGCTTTTACATTACATTAGTAGTTTGAGAAAGTTTGGTTCAGTATTTATGAAAAACAAGTTTGCACAGTCAGCGATAAATACTCCTCCTCCTACTACTACCTTGTAAATCAGCGGTGCCTGTTGGCAGTTAGGATTAGTAGGGGTGGCTCTTTGGACAAGTGCAAATGTGAGAGAAGCCTATTTAGCATAATTTTGTCTCCTCTGTAGAATCTAGCCTGGATTTTTTATAATTTATTTATCTTGTGGCCAATATGTGGGTTTCCTCCATTACATTTGTGACGTTGCACTCCATATGTTTTATGGAAATATGCTTATGATGTGAATATGATGTAACTGGAATATGCTTTATGCAAAAGGTCTCTTGTAAGGTATCATAACAAAGGTTATAACCTACTGAATATACTCCTCCTATTTGTATGTATGTATCATTCTTGTATCTGAAGCTAAAAATATGAAGTATAACTCTGAGGTCCTATTGTAATTATGCAAAGGGTAGACCATTAATGCTGGTTTGGAATCTTGATGGCTCCCATTGACTAGGACAATTGGTTGTAAATGGCTCTGTTTACTTTCAAACCTTCCTGTGTATGCGTGGGCCAGCCCAGGAAGAATGGAGGCTGGGATCTCACAGGACATGTGATCATGTCACCTGATACTGGAATCAATCCTAAATCTGATACTTTTCCATTTAGAAGGAGGGTTGGGGACCCAGAGAGACAAAAGATTCCCGCCTTGTGCCAAAGCTATAAAAAGGGGTGAAGCAGGACAGAGGTGGCTGCCAGTCATGAGAACACCCCTGCTTTCCACCTAAGATGTCTGCTGGAACTAACAAGAACTGTACCAGGGGAAAGGATTGGGCCCAGACTAGGAAGGAGTCTAGTCTGTGAAAGAAGCTTATTGGAACATCTCTGAGGTTGAGATATTATCTGTAATCAGTTTCCTAATGTATTAGGCTTAGACTTGCGTGTTTTTGCTTTATTTTTCTTGGCAACTTACTTTGTTCTGTCTGTTATTACTTGAAACCACTTAAATCCTACTTTTTATACTTAATAAAATCACTTTTGTTTATTAACGAACCCAGAGTAAGTGATTAATACCTGGGGGAGCAAACAGCTGTGCATATATCTCTATCTGTGTTATAGAGGGTGGACAATTTATGAGTTTACCCTGAATAAGCTTTATACAGAGTAAAATGGATGTATTTGGGGTTTGGATCCCATTGGGAACTGGGCATCTGGGTGCCGGAGCTAGGTGACCTGCTAAGCTGTTTTCATTTAAAGCCTACAGCTTTGGGGGCGTGGACCAGACCTGGGTCTATGTTGCAGCAGGCTAGCATGTCTGGCTCAACAAGGCAGGGTTCTGGAGTCCCAAGCTGGCAGGGAAAACCAGCTCAGAGGTAATCTCAGCACGTCAGGTGACAGTTCCAAGGGGGTCTCTGTGACCGAACCCATCATAACATTATTTATGTCCATTGAGTTCAGTCATTGGCACAAGTGGGTGCATTCGCAGCTTTCCACGTCCTGAGGGTGTATTCTCTGGTACCATAACCCACTTTAGTGATGTGGAGTCACAGATTTCTCTATATTCAGTGATGAGATAAAAATAAGGGGTTATACAACTCGGGAGCCTCAGGGCCATATTCTCATCTCGCATTAATGTAAAGCTAGGGTGACTCAGCTGTCTTGAGTGTTTAGAATTCTTACTGCAAACTTGTGGTCTTTAAGCCACAGTCCTTGGAGAAGGGGCTAACATTACAACAGGAATTACCAGGAAGAATTCAAGATGATTCAGCCACATTTCCTCCTGGAATTACACCTTGAACTACTTGTACCTTCATAAAGATGGGCACAATTGAGCCCTTAATATTATCTAAAGATTCCAACATGTTTGTTTATTTATTTAATGCATCTAAGGGCTCAATCCTGCCTCAGTGGCAGTTGAGAATGTTTAGTACCTAGTAGTAAAATTGGAGGAAACTTTTTTGGTGAATAGTAAATTCACCGAAAAATGCATTGTCACAGGGTGGCACTGGCCTTTTGACTCGTAAGCTGCTTCCCAGTTGAGTTTCAAGGGATGGCATCTGAGCCATAAAAATGGGGAAACACTGAGATAGTGGAGGGTTCAGTCTGGAGAAGGGCAGGTGAGAGCTTCATGGGGGTGAGAGATTGGCAGGTGAGAGCCAGGAGACTATAGAAAGAAGCTACAGGAGGCTCCTGGGGGAAAGCTGAAGGTAGAAGAGCAGGAGAGGGGTTTGCTGGCTGATCCCTCTTAACCAGAGGCTGGCCAACCAGAGCTGGAGATGGCTGAAGGCCAGAGAGCAGTAGAGGAAGTTGCCTGCTGACTTCTAAGCTGGAGAGCCAAAGCTGAGGGCCCGAGAGGGCTGATGGCAGAGAGAACAGTGAAGGGATTTATCCACTGATGTCTCCATGCTGGAGAGTTGAAGGCCAGGGAGGGTGAGGGATGCTCCCCTGGTGAGGATGAACTCCAGCATGGTGCACTCCCTGGCTTGTAGTGGTTCCATTATATACAGAGTTTACTGTTTGGTTTAATGGCTCTCAGTATCTCAGCTGTAAAAATTGTTTCAGCACTCGTGGTCCTGGTTGAAAGATAGGAGAGGACTGAAGAAGAGCCCACCTGTGGTGGAAGATGCTGGAGCATGCTAGGTGCTTTGTCCAGGGCTGACCTCACGAGTGGGGACTGTCCTGGGCACCATGGTCAGGGAGTGCCATGGTCCAGAGGCAAGATGGGGCAGACCTCAGTTGCAAGGCTGTGGAAGGGAGCTTAGGGCAATGGGGCAGGGGAAGCAGTGGAGCCTGGGGGCAATAGAGGGTTTGGGAGCCTGAGGAGGCAGTGGGGGCCAGGGGGGAATGGGTGGAGAGCCCGCAGAGCTTAATTTGTTCCAGGGCTTGCCAGGGCTGAGCCCTGGCACCTCTAGGCTTGGCAGTTAGCCCCAGCACCTCTGGGCTTGCCGTGTCAGTTACACATCACTCAGCACCCAGAGGAACTTCCCAAGCTTTGGCACCTCTACTTGAGTCCTGGCACCTCTTGCATTACAAATTAAACACTGGGATCCGGGGAGGCATCTTGGGCCAGGAAGGATGGGTGGGGAGCAGGGATGATGTGGGGGATGGGTGGGGGGCCAGGGGAGGCAGCAGGTCCAGGAACAATGGGTGTAGGACTGGAAAAGGCAGCAGGGGTTGAAGGCAATGAGGGGATGGATGGAGAGGATGGGTGGGGAGCCTAGGGAGACAATGCGGGCAGGGTGGGTGGGGAATCCGGGGAGGTGGTGGGGGCTAGGGGCAATGGGGGTGGGGTGGGTGGAGACCCTGGGGAGGCAGAGGGGGCTGATGCACCAAAATGCAAGTTCGCCCAGGATTCCATTTTCTCTGAGGCCAGCCCTGGCTTTGTCAATAGTGTAAAGATTGTGGGATTTTAAGGACTGCATAAACTGGGTGTAAGAAATGGACTATGTGTGGGACTTCTAGTAATAAACTGGTCCCAAAGAGGGGAAGTATTGAGGCAAGAGAGCTGTTGTGGAGTTATTGGGGACTCTGAAGAAAAGGAAACTAAGGCAGTCCCTTGTTCTGCCACAAGAGGGCACTTCAGGCAGGCTTGCCTTATTACATGCATTTTGGGGGGCATTGAAAGTTATCTGCATTTTGGGTCAAATTTGGCAAATATTTTTGGCTGAAAAAAACTGCGAAGAAAAATTTCAGAAATGTCAAAAGGTTTTTTTTCCAACATTTTCCTAAATGAACTGCTTTGACAATGTTGATTCAAATCAATATTCAGAACTTTTTGTTTGACCCAAATTAGTATTTTTTGGTTTTTTGTTTCTCCAAAAATATTTTTTTTAAAATCCAGTTTTGGTTTGAAACTAACCAAAAATATTTATTTTTTTAAATTTTTCTGTTCGACCACCGAACCAAAAAATCAATTATTTGCTCAGCCCTATCTAGTGAGAGGCACTACAGACCTTGCAGGTTTGGCTCCAGATATTCTACCTGATTCTATTGGACTGTGAATAGTGGAATGTACATAGAAAAGAAATGTTGGGGAACGTATATACTAGGAGCTTAACTGATGTCAAATGATATTTTCTTAACAATTGATCTTTTGCTGTGTTAGGACACACCAGCCAGGGAAATTGGGTTCATGGGAGAATCTTTTTCATGTATTTTAGTATTGGTCTCTTAAATCATTTTGGTTTTTGAACAGTTTGAGAGACTTAGTATTTCAAATTGTCCCCAAGAGAAGAAAGCAGTGGGATAGGAAAGCCATGTTTGATCAAAAAGTTCTGTAGTGGATAAAAATGGCATATTTTCTAATTTAGTTTCATTCATTGCTAGGCAAGTTATACAAACATGTTCACTCATGCCAGGAGCCACACTGAAGGCAACAGGAATGCACATATGAAGAAACTATTTGCATAAGTAAACGTTTGCAGGATTCAATCCTAAATTACTAAAGCCAAACAACTAAACATTGCACAATAATTCAGGTACGATAAGGGAGTGGAGCGATTAAGGCAGAGGAGGTACACCTACTGTTAACAATATATAACAATCAGTAGTCAAAAGCTTACTGCCTTTAGGAAAGCAGATTGTAGGGTGAGACAGTAAATGAGCTAGCAGCAAGAGCTGCTGAGTAAATGAAAGAGCTGCTGCACTGTGGAACCTGATGTGAGAAAAACACAAGCAAATCTTTCCGAGTGGAGAAGCAGCTGTCCCCCAGGAGGAGCAAACAGAATCACTTCTAGAAGAAACATGTAAGTGATAGAAGAAATTTGTGAACTGAGAGACTGAGACACTCCACACTAGAGGCTCGCACATTCCATCTTAACCCATCTTCAGGGTAATGTAATTTAATACAAAACAAACAAGCAAAAAAATCCCCACACTAGTGCAAGGATAAGGTTACTCTAGTTAGAACTCAGCAGTTAGGAAATGCAAATGTTATGGTTGACCATGTAGCCTCAACTCTGTTTGTTTCATATACAGTGGGGACTGTTAAAATTAGACATAATATCTCTTTCTCCGATAACATATGTATGCAATATCTCAACTTAGTATAGCTAAGTAAGACAGGATCAATGCCTTCTGAACTGTGGGCAGTATGCAGACATTGGGAGGTGTGAGTGGAGAAGCTATGCTGGGGAGGGAAGTCTCTATATCACCTAAATGCTGGGGATGTGAGGCACTCCATGCTTGGTCCAAATCAGCTGGTGTAGAGGCTAGCATTGTCTATGGCCCAAGATAAGGATCACTTGATCAATTTATGGCTCAGAATACTAATGGTTTGGGAGGTGGATTAAATCCCCAAACTCCTGCAGAGTTCTCATACAAAATCTATTTACTTGGTCTTTGTGTGAAGGGCGGTGAATTTGACCAACAGTGACCAGTATTGTGTTGGGGTGTATATATAAGGAGTTACAATTAAATACCATGAAACTTTAGGTAAGTACAAAAACAACAAGGAGTCTGGTGGCACCTTAAAGACTAACAGATTTATTTGGGCATAAGCTTTCGTGAGTAAAAACCTCACTTCTTCGGATACATAGGTAAGTACGACACTGTCAGTTCTACATTAACATAACATTTAATACAATTAGGTATTTAGCACATGTAAACACACATACTTTCTTGACAGTTTATAGAAAGTCGCATGTCATGGTTGTTTAATTTGTAACATTAGATGTATAGGGCCAAATCTTCAGCTGGTGTAAATTGGTATAGCTCTTGCAAAGTTATATAAATATCAGGATATGGGAAGAGAACAGGAATGGTGGTGGGCTAAGAGGCTAAAGTGCAATATTCAACATGCAAACCAAGGTGCTTAGCAACCCACTCCTTTCTGAGGTCTTACAATAACTGGCATGCAGTAGCAATGCTCTTTTTAATTCAGGATTGGGTTTCTCTACGCTGCCTCACCAGTTCAGTACTTTTTACCTTATGCTTATTATGCACAGATCTTGGGAACTGTAGTACACAAGAATAAGTCAAAACCAGAAAGCAGGTTGAACCTAGAAATGTACAATTATTTGTAATGTGTTTGCTCAAATTAAAACTCAAAAGAATTCTCTGGGACATTCTGCTATGCATTTTTTTTTAAAGATGGAATCTCTATAAAACCTCATATCTAAATGAATGTGTCAAAATCTATCTGTGATTAGTGTCCTAGATTTATGTGCATAGATGTGTTTTGGTTTTGATCCCTATGCACTACAGAACTTTTCTATAAGGGGAACGTTAGAAGAGAACATATGACCTGACTGCTTTAGAGATCTGTTTTGTTTTGATTGGGGGAAAAGGGAATTACTTAGAAATCACAAACACAGGATATGAAAGAAATCCAGAATCTATGGGAACTAAGGGCCTGAACCAAAGCCCTTTGAAATCAATGGGAGTCTTCACTTCATTAGTGACTTCAATGGGCTTGTAATCAGACCCTCAGTACTGGTATTATAGTAGTAGAAACTAATCCTGACCTTCTGATGCATATGATTCAGCAGACCAACATTATCACACAATAGTGATTTGGAACTTCATCAGACTCATTAAAGTGCTGTTCTATTCTGAAGTGACTCTAAAAACAGCATTGCAAGGTTTTACTTATTCCAATTGAGTCCACCAAATGTGCTCAATTTATGAGGTTTTTTTTTAAAATCACCTTTTTGAAAATTGCTAGCCCTCCAAACTCATGCTGCATACTTTCCTTCTTGTATCATCACCAGTACCAAAGGTTCTAAAGGACTGTTTGAGGTATCAGTTACACTTGTGCAATCCCATTATCTTCACATTATACACTCAGTAACACCTGTGCAAACCCATTGTCTTCCCTGGGTTTGCACAAGTGTAACTAACTAATTAGAACTTTGTTAATTATTCTGTGGGCTAGGCACAAGAAAGAAGGGAATTCAGCTCATTCTCTCTCTATAGCAGTGGTCCCCAACGTGGTGCCTGCGGGTGCCTTGGCGCCCGCCAGGGCATTTATGTGCGTCCGCCTAGTGCCCAGCAGGGGAGAGAAGCCGCGGCCCCGTGCCTGATGGGGACAGAGAACTCAGGCTGCAGGCACGGTGTTCTCTGTTCCCGGCAGGCGCGGGGCCCGCCTAGTGCCCAGCAGGGGAGAGAAGCTGCGGCCCCCACGCCTGCCGGGGACAGAGAACTCAGGGGCTGCAGGCTGCGGGCGCCAGTGTCCTCCGTCCCAGGCAGGCACGGGGCCACGGCTTAAGCCGGAGAGAAGCCGCGGCCCCGCACCTGCCGGGGACAGAGAACTATGGGGTTGCAGGTTGTGGGCACTGGTGTTCTCTGTCCCCGGCAGGCGTGGGGCCCGCCTAGTGCCCAGCAGGGGAAAGAAGCCGGGGCCCCGCGCCTACTGGGGACAGAATACCCCGGGGCTGCAGGCGCTGGTGTTCTCTGTCCTCGTGGCTTCTCTCCGGCTTCTCTCTTCTCTCTGGATTACTATATTATGTAATATTAAATATGATGTTTTTTGTATTATTTAATGTACAAATACAAAATAAGCCTTGAAAAATTGTTGGCGCCCGCCACACTTTTCTGAAAACATGAATGTGCTACTGGCCACAAAAAGGTGGGGACCACTGCTCTATAGGCTTGTCTTTACTGAAGAGTTAACTCGAGTTATCTCTTTTTGAGCTAGCTCAGGTGAGAGCAGCCACGCTGCAATAAGTCTTGAGCAACAGAGTGGTTGTGTTAACAACCTACAAGTGCTACTCAAACTTTAGCCTAAACCAGGGGTCTCAAACTCAAATGACCACGAGGGCCACATGAGGACTAGTACATTGGCCCAAGGGCCGCATTACTGATACCTCCCCACCGCTGCCCTCAGCCCCGCCCCCACTCCACCAATTCCATGAGGCCCCGCCCCTGCCCTGCCTCTTCCCACCCCTTCCCTGCCCCCATTCCAACCCCTTCCCCGAAATCCCCACCCCAACTCTGCCCCCTCCCTGCCCCCAGTGGGGGCAGGAGGGGTGTGGGGTGTGGCAGGGGCTCAGGGCAGGGAGTTGGGGTATGGGGTGCAGGAGGGATGAGGGGTGCAGCAGGAGGTCGGGGTGCAGCAGGGGTGCGGCAGGGGGCTCAGGGCAGGGAGTTGGGGTGTGGGGTACAGGAGGGGTGAAGGGTGTGGCAGGGGGTTAGGGCAGGGGATCGGGGTGCAGGAGGGGTGTGGCAGAGGGCTCAGGGCAGTGGGTTGGGGTGTGGGGTGCAGGAGGGGTGAGGGGTGCAGCAGGGGGTCAGGGCAGTGGGTTGGGGTGCAGGAGGGGTGTGGCAGGGGGTCGGGGTGCAGGGTGCGGCAGGGGGCTCAGGGCAGGGGATTCGACTGCAGGAGGGGTTCGGGTGCGGGCTCTGGCCTGGCGCGCACCGGGGGCAGAGCAGACTCCCTGTCTGCCTGCCCTGCCCCCGCGCCGCTCCGGGAAGCGGATGGAACTTGGGGGAGGAGGGGCGCAGGGGTGTGTGTTGCTGTTGCTTCAGGCACCGCCCCCAGCATCTCCCATTGGCCGGGAACGGGCCAGACCCGCTCTAGGTAAACGCTGGGGGAGGGCGGGGGGGCTGCAAGGAGCTCGCGGGCCGCAGAAAATAACCTCATGGGCCGCGTGTTTGAGACCCCTGGCCTAAACCCTATCATGGACCAGCCAGCTCAAGGTAAAAGTGCCAGCACACTCAAATTAAGGGTTTTTGTGTGTGGACAGGACTTGAGTAAGGAGCAACACTTGAGTTAACTGTATAGTGAAGACAAGCCCTTAATAATGTTAGGCATGGTTAAAAGGAGTAACAGCAGTAACAATGTCTCTATTCTAAAGTCAGCAACTATGACACTGAAAACACACCAGATGTTTTTGAATAGGAGAATGCCATTTTTACAACTGCATTTTTCAGAATAGAAAAACACTCAAATTAGGACTATCCAAAAAGGGAGAGCAACTGGGTTAAGTTCATTGAGCTACTTAATTTAGCACTCCTCTGTCCTGTAGATGCATGCAGCTCCTCACAAAGACAAGGGAGGTTTGCATGCTGAGGTAATGGAGGAGCTGGCCCAAGGATCTGGACAATAGTTGTTGATTGACACGTCTAGTATAATAAGAATCATCTAGAGAAAATACTGTAAATCTGGACAGTGTCTTGTATTAAACAGGCAGGAACAAAAAGTGACCAGCCCCAAAAAAGGGCTTCCCACACTTAAGATCCCTGAGAATGATGGTTGTTATGAATCTTAAATAGAATTGAAACAGAAGTTGAAATGAGGCATTGAATAGGTACAACATACTATTTTGCCACAAAGTTAAGCAGAAAGTCATTGTTTAGCACCTACATCCAGAAGCTCTTGGCACAAGGTAGGTGTTTAATTACTTAGGGGTCCACAGATGAGGACAATGATTTGGGTATCCAAATTCTATAGCTGAAATCTGCAGTGCTACCATCTGTGGTTCCAGCCCCCCCAAAGCTATTGACATTCTAATATCTATTGCTTTGACATTAATCTTAGGTTCCGGAAAAGACTTCTACTTGCTGGAATTGTGAATGTTCGAAATATCATTTTGAACACATTGCAGCCGAAAGGAATAAATATACTAAGAAGGTAATTTACAAAGAGGATCATTTTTCACATTTGGTTTGGAGGTCTGGAGTAAACTACAAGACGTACAGACCTAGGAGCTACATTACAGCCTCTTCTCTATTTCTAATGAACACCTGATTCTTGATTCTTAATCTATTTTCCTTTTAGCCTGGTATTTCTGATATCCTGCTACTCAGATCTGTGTTTTCTGAATGGTTTTTGCTATTGGTTTATGCAATAATGAGGAACATTCGTAACATTCAATTACCTTTTTACTAAGACTTAGTTTTTGTTTGTTTAAATTTTGTTTCTTGATGTAAAATAAATATGGTTTAAAAGATCTTAGTATTCAAAATATATTTAAATATAAAAGAAATTTTATTGAGCAACATTTTTAAACTTAAAATATGTTGTTAAAATGTGCTAACAAAAGAACTATGTCAGCAATATATTTTAGATGTTTTGAAATTATGGTACTATACATATTTTAAAAATAGTTTATTACTTATTCTTAGTTTTTAAATACATACATTTAAATTGCTACAGTCATCTTCCTGGTCCATCACTCTGTTTATGTAACTAGAGTTGGCTGGAAAAATTCTGACAAAATATTTTTTGTTGGAATTTTCCGGTTCATTGAAATAAAAATATTTTGTGAAGACAGTTCTATTTTGACAGAGTTCCCACAGAACCCAGACATGGTTCTGATGGAAAACCTGCCTCTAGGATCTTAGACTTTGAAGCAGCCCACCATGCAGACTGCCCCAGAGCAGGGGTTCCATTTCTTTTTGGGAAGAATTTTGAAACTTTTGGTTTTTCTTCTTTACCAGGATAAAACCAAATTTCTAAATATTCAAATCATCAAAGAAGTACCTTTCTTCACCCAGTTGTATATGTAACCTCCTCCCCCCTTTCTTTAAGTCCCTCCATGGACTCCCCCTCTTCCACTGCATCGAATATAACCTGTTATCTCTACTTTCAAAGCCTTCCACAATCTAGTCCCACCATACATATCTGACCTTATCATAGGATCTCCCACCTTGTGCAGCTGATGATACTCATGCTTCTCAGACAAGTCCTTTCATGCTTTCTCACATGTTGCCCTTTAAGAGTGGGAGAAAAACTCCCAGTCAATAAAAAATTAATAAAGCCACTTCCTTATCCTCAAAGTCCCTCCTTAAAACTCACCTACATATAGAAAACTGCAAATTGATAATGGCTAAGGAGGAAGTGAGCTGTGATCACTATTACTGACGGACAAAGAATTGGACACATTCTATTATATTTCTTAACCTGTCTCTCACATCACATCTTGGTCCACTTCTTTGTCTCAACCACGTGTTATAACTCGTCTTTTAAATGATAAACTCTCCAAGATAGGAACTTTCATTTATATGTTTGTACAGTGGGGCCCATCCTGGTTGAAGTATTTAAATGCTACCTCATTGTGAATGATAAATAGTAATAATGATTTCCAAGATTATCATACGGTTGTTCATTGTACTATAAAGTATGATTATCAACATAAACGATATTAGTCACTGAGATAGGCAGTGAACAGTAGGACTGAACACTGGCTCTGTGCTACATGACAAGGGTATCTGAAATTCACTCATGCATTGTTGGGTTGTTGTTTTTTTGTTCATTTGACTTTTAAAACAAAATTATGTCTTGTGGGGTGGAGAGTGCTTCCAGTGCTCCTGCAGTGGTGGAGGGAGGAGCTAAGCCTGTACAGTGCATACTGCTTTCAGGGCTCGTGGATGTGGGTGTGTGAATACAGAGGAATGGGTTTTTGCAACTCCTTTAAAAAACTAGCATGTGTTTCCTTCAGTGCTGTCCTGGTGGATCTGTCCAGAAGGTGAGAATGGAGTAGGGTTAAGAGATTCTTAGTAACACAGTTCAGTTTAGAATTTGAAATATTAATAAAATCGGAAATACACAAAGCTATTAAAAATTCTCTGTAATGTATTGCATTGTGCAGTCAGTCACTTCTAAAGCAGGGGTTCTTACAACAAAATTTTTGGTGGCCTCAAAGTGCAGCCACCAACTCTTGCTGGTGACAATTCTGACAATTTTTCCTAAAATTCTTAATTAACTTTAGGAAAAACAAATAAATATACATACATATACGTGTCCAAATCATTATAATTTATTTATGTAGGGTATTTTTTTGTAGACTCAATAATAAAAATAATATACAGTTGTCTTTAGTCTTCACTGGACCTAAACAAATAAGGTGCTTTGCACATTCTTGTCTTTTGTTGTTGTTGTTTCTTTAGCTTTTTTGGTTGCTTTTTTTTAACTTGCTAGCTGGTAAGTCTGCTGCTGTGAAAAGTGATATTTGTATGTTTGTTACTATCACTTTTCACAGCCTCCCAGCTAGCTACTAAGTCTGCTGTGAAGAGAGATATTAACAAACATACAAATATCAATTTTCATGAGCAGACTTACTCACCCCATCAAGCTTGGGGACAAATTAAGCCCCGGATGGGGAGGTGGGTAGGGAGGCAGCAGGGTCATGGGGGGATAAATGAGGGGCCGGAGGTGGCAGCGGGGGCTAGGAGTGATGGGGTGGGGTGGTGAGCCGAGGACTGGGACCTGTGGTTGTGGTCTGGAGCCTGAAGCCCCACGACCGGATCCTGGGGTTCCATGGCTGGGGATGGGGCCTCTGGCTGAAAGAGGCAATGGGGCCAGAAGCGATGCTGGGAGGGGTGAGCCCAGGACCAGCATGGTGGCACCTGCCACCATGTGGCCAGGGCTCCGCAGCCGGAGCCTACCATCACAGAGCTGAAGCCTGAAGCCCGAGCTCCACTGTCCCCAGGAAGGTGGGGAATTCACACCAGCTCCCTGCTCCTCCAGCGTTTGTGGCTCCAGAGGGGGGCAGGGCCCAACCCCTGCTGGTGGCCCTGGAGGAGGAGCCACTGCTTTGCCACCACAAATCACTGGCCAGGAATCTGTGACTGCAAAAAACTGCTGGTGGCTGCATTTGAGAAATGCTGTTCTAAAGGCTCCACTCATTGACCATTCAGAGTTCTGCTCATGGAGACCCTGCAGGCTGCTGAGGTTTAGCTACTACATAAGTTCTTTCTCAGTGGTGAGAAAGAGATGGGAATCCTGCACTGCTGCCTGGAATATCTGGCATTAGGAGAAAAGTAATACTTACTGGCATTATTCTAATGTTTCTAAAACCATTTTAGTAATGTTCATGAATCATTGGACACCAAAGCTTTTTGCTCCCAATTTGGATTGTCTGTGGGGTTTTTTTTTAACTATAAATATGAGCATTGTTGCTGACATCAATTTTTACAAAGTACTGCACTATACCAACTACACCAGCCAGCAGATCTGGCTAGGCACACAGGAGAGCAGATACTGCAACTTCTCCAAGTGTGATGCAATGGGCTTGCAGCTGTGCCATCATTTACACCTGTGCAACGTGGGCATAAAAAGCTCCCAAATTCAAAGCCTCCACTCATTTACGATGCTATCACTGGTGTAATGAGGGGAGAATTCTGATTCTATAGCATTGTGCATCCACCTGGCACAAGCATCAAGGACTACAGAAGTGTGAGGCAATGGAAGATCAGTCTCATTGTGCCTGAGTCAGTCACAGGCCTCCTGGAGCAGGGTCTTAAAGGCTCAAATGAACCCTAAATACTTGAAGTAGCCAGTTGGTTTTTGTTCTGGTGGCCACTGGTTTTACGTGTGTGCAAAGGCAAGTATACGTTGTTTGCAACCCTGCAACAAACTTCTGTGGAGGGGTAAATTTCATCCTTGTGATAAAGATTCTGGTGCTTTGACAACTTTTTTTTATTGTTTGTAACAGGTGCTAGATTAATAGTACTTGGAACTAAGAGTCTCTTCCCCTTGTTTTTAATCCCTTTAACAGGTATAGTACAAATATCAGCAGTGAAATCTTCCACATACTGTATCGCCAACATGCTCACAATTTATACTCATACAATTCATGTCCGTGACTGCCGATAACAGTTCAATTAGTGCCCAGTGTGATGATGTATTTGGTGATATTAACTTTATTCTGTAGATTTGGACTGAGATTTCATAATCTACACCATGTGAAATGAGAATATCAGCCATCAGATAGGAAATGCTTTCAGTCACTAATGTGGTCATATTAGAACTAGTGACCAAGAGGCGAAAAGGCTCTCCATTCCCAGGAGCCATATAATCTCTCCGTTTTGTAGTATGTAGTAGCTGATTTTTAAAGGTACTCTATAGATAACTTTTTTATAACTGTATCTTCTGTCTTAGAACACTGACAGATAAACAGAACGTCTCAAAAGAATCACTGACTTATTCTGAGAAGATCCAAGAAAAAGGCAAAGAACCCCCAGGTAAGCAAATAAAGGATATTTGTTTGAAAACTTGGGTCATTGCAACTTGTTTCAGTTGTTCCAGTGATAGTAGGGACTGGAGAAGTCATGATATTCTGCATGATTTATTAAATAGGGAAAGAAACATGAATTGAGAGAGAAATTTGCATTAGTAGCATATTATAGGTAGTGGTAGCTGCTCCATATTTAAGGTCTGGTTGAGGGATCCTTTTCTAGTAATCTCTAGTGTGTTCATTTGGCCTTTGTATATTCTTGCAAATTGTATTGAATAAAGTTCAAGGCTGGGTGTGACATGCATGGCTGATGGGATAGGGGGGGTGATGAAGAATGAAAATAAAACTTGAACTGCGGTAAATCAGGATGACTCAAAACTGCTAGAAGGTTTGTGTGAACCCATGTGATCAGACCAATTTCACCAGGCTCTAGAGTGGCCTTCATCTGGTTTGGAGAGAATTACTACATAAAATTGAAAAAACTAATCTAATTGTAGGCAGAATCTCACAGGGATCCCCTGATAGCTTTACCACTGCAGTCTGTTCAAAAGTTTTGAAATAATAGGAAACCTTATAGGATTGTGTGTGTTAGGCAATGACACTAGGCTGAAAAGATGAAGAAATGGCAATGCTCCACAGGAATCTTATATGCAGATTTTTAGCTACAGAAGCCATTCTAAGCTCACACAAAAGGATTTTTATTTAACAAAGGCATGGACAGCTGGCAGATTCATTCTGTAAAGCCAATTACAAACCAGAATAGTCAAATGTGATCGCTAACTGGCCAATGTTCAGAGTTCAGAAGTATTTGATGGGACCTTTTGGGACACAAATTACATGTATAGATAGTTACTAAGGCTCTGATTTAGCCAAGTACTTGACATGCGCCTGACTTTAAGCACAAGTTGTCCAAATACCTTGCTGAATCAGGGTCTTATGTAAGTTTTTGTTAGCTTTGTTCTGCCATTTGTGTCAATGAACCTGTAGCAGGGTCCAGAGTCCATGTTAACTTTCTGTTTGACAGATAACAAACTTCATGCTTTGAGATCATACACAAGTACAAGTGCTGAGTCACAAGGCAAGGTTGGGGACTGAATGCTCAAGAATGTTCTCAGAAGTTATATAGGAAAAAACTATGACAGTCACATGGTAAGAGAAGAAAGCTTTTAAGAAGGGAGAGCATCACACCCAGTTGTTACGGTCTAGGACTAGGTTGTATACCTAGACAGTAGGAGGGAATCCTGTCTGTTTTCTAGTAGAACACTTTTGTGAGTTTTTCTCTTGTTGTAATCAGTGGACACTGAAAGTTCAGAACTATAACCTTGAGGGATAAAACTGCTGATTAAAAGATGGATTCATTTTTTATTGCTGAGCCAACAGATCCATTCCATCTTGTCTACACAATCCCACAGGCTATGGGGCGAGGCCCAGATTTTGATATCCACTGAACCGATGTAAATCCAAGTAACCACTGAAATCAGTGAGAGTTGCTTACTGGCTTAAAACTTATGTAAGTGGAATGAGAATGGGGTCCAATTCTAACATAATTGGCCTGATTCTCCTCTCATGAATGCCAGTTTTACATTGGTGCAACATAATTGACTTTAGTGGAGTTACTACTGATTTACCTCAGAGTGGGACCAAGATCCAGTTAAAATTTGTCTTAATTGTAAGAAGCCATCCAACTTGACTAATGTAATATTATAAGATTTGTTTTTAACTTATTTGCATCCCTTCCCAATTCCCCTTTTTTCGTAGGGCTACAGAGGTTCTCAAACTGGGGGTCGTGACCCCTCAGGGGTCGCAAGGTGGTTACAGTGGGGTCGCAAGCTGTCAGCTCTGTGGGGCTGATAGCCCCAAGCCCCTATTAAATTAAATTACCCTCCCTCATTTTTAATTTATAAGGGGGGGAGGTGTCACACACAGAGGCTTACTGAGTAAAAGGAGTCACCAATACAAAAAGTTTGAAAACCACTGGGCTACTTACAGGGCCGGCTCTGGCTTTTTCGCCGCCCCAGGCGAAAAAGC
>NW_020664418.1:17481042-17494325 GCF_002925995.2 Terrapene triunguis
GGGGAAAAAAAAATTCTGACCAGCTCTAATATGCAGTGAATGATTCAGCCAGCTGTCCCCAGAATCCAGACAAGTAATCTTAATCAGTGTCATGCTTCAGTAGGGAAAAAATGACGCAGAAAAGTGCCAAAGGGGGCAGGAGCAATCAGAGCTGCAAGAAGAGGGCACAAAAACCTTTCCATCTGCTGCACCAAGGAATTTTAGGCTGCACTTAGTTGTGCTAACCCCTTTGAGATGAAAAGGTCATTTACTTTGCTGATGGGCTCAATGTATCTACATATACAATTTGCTACGTCATAGTGCATTTAAAAAAAAAACAATATGAAAGAGTCGTTTTTTAGTTCCACATTGGTTTCAGTTAGTGCTCTGAGTTCATCACCCGTCTATACCTCTAATACAATTTGATCTTCAGACTATGCATAGTAGTTCTTCAACTATGCGTGGTACTTATTTTGCTTTTCTGAAAATGAATAATCATCTCATTCAGCTGTTAGCCAGTAGTTCCTTCCCAGGCTCTTTCTATGTCACCACGTGCCTCTGCTATGTGAGAGCAGAAAAGTTGTTTTCATTTGCTGCTGCTCTTACAAAGCCATCTAGGAAATGGAATAATCAGCTCCTTTAGAATCCTTTGGTTTATTTCCAGAATGCAGAACTATTTTCAGTTATTCTTTTTCTACAGGCAGTCACATTACAGACACTGAAAGGGTATTCAAGTTCATACAGCTATTCTGTATACACGTGTAAGGGACCGGGATGTAGGCAGTCATGTCTAGTGGTCACAAATGGCCTGAGACCTACCCACCAGGGACAGGAGTTGGAGGAATTGCAAGGTCAGGTCCCATAAACAAGACTCAGGGTCAGAGTCAGGCCTGGTCAGAGACTGGCATAGGCGACACGTGGGGTCACATGCACCCCAGATTTCTGCCAGGATGGGAGTTGGGCTGAGCAATGCTAAAGGGACGTGCCTGGGAAAGGCAGCAGCCACGAGCACTCCTGCTGAACCCTACTATTTGTTGCCCAGAGCAGGGAAGCGAGACTGGCCTGACAGCACAGCTCTCCGCCAGAGGGGGCATGGGGAAGCCTGCAGCTACAGTTACCTGCTTGAGTATGTGTCTGGACTAGCCTGCTTGGGGTGCACGGAAGGGAGCTCAGGGAGTCACTTGGGGCAATGGGAGAGGGTTGGCAGCAGGGCCCGGGGGAGCTAGGGGTGGGGTGGGGAGCCCAGGGAGGTAGCAGGGGCCAGGGGCAATGGGTGGGGGTCTGGGAGAGGCAGCGGGGGCTGGGGCAATGGGGAGGTGGGTGGGGAGCCCAGGGAGGCATTGGGGGGCCAGGGATGATTGGGGGATGGGCAAGGGGCCAGGGGAGGCAGCAAGGGCCAGGGACGATGGGGGGGATGGATGGGGGACTGGGGGAGGCAGCTGGGGCCAGGGCACCAAAATACAAGTTCGCTCAGGGTGCCATTTTCCCTAAGGCCAACCCTGGCAGGGCTGGTCTTAAGGGTGGGCAATCACCAAAGATGCTATGGTCAGGGGGGTGCCAGGGTCAAGAGGGTGTTGGTGGAGAGTACCTTGGCAGTCACCAGGAAGTTGACCGTGGCAAGGGGAGGGAGGTTCTGCCATTGTGTCCCTCACCCCCAATCAGCAGTTACCAGTCACCTACGGCTGGAGATCAGAGGTAGTACCAGGTTAGACTCAAAAGACAGGAATCAGGGTTGAAGTCAGGCTGGAGTCAGAGATCAGGCAACAAGGCAAAGTCTGGTGTTGCAGCAGGCGAAGGTCTGTGTGATTACCCAGACAACTTCCTGGGGCAACTCCTGGGGTTAAGTAGAGGCACTTGGCCAATCAGAAGGCAGCAGGATACAGTCACTCTGGGTTGCATAGGTGGTATTTCCTGCAGCACCTACTCTCCACAGTGCTCCCTGACCATGGCCTCTTGGTAGCATTGTGGAAATATTAGCTACCGCAGGCTCTGCAGACCTGGTTTCCAGTCCCTGGGTCCTTAGAATATGTCATAGCACTGCAGTGACTCAGCCTAATCTCAGTGAGCCTGATTCTGTTCTCAGTTATGTTGGTGTGAATCAGAAGTAGCCCCACCAAAGCCAGTGTAAAACTTGTACAAGTAAGAGCAAAATGAGTCCCGGTAATGTTCTGAAGTACGTTTTAGTTGGTGTGGATAATAAAGAGTGTAATGTGACATTTAACACTTGTTTTTGGAGAACTGTTGAGCTACATACCATGTCTGCAGTGAGTACAAATTTGGATTATTCTTTTGAGACACGGATCTAGAAGTGTTGCTAACATGTTCTCGTCCCTTAAAGATGTGCTATCTCTGTGAATACAATAGATTAGAAAAAACATATTCTGGCTCTGTATTGCCTATTTTTTCTTCCAACAAGGAATCAATCTGCTCCAGAAGTCCAGCTCTTCTTCACCTGCTTGAAAACCAGAACACAGTATAGTTGTTCTTTCTCCTATATGCTTGTGATATGTAGCAGCAGGAGACCCATAATTGCATAATCAACAACTTCCTAAGTGGCCAACTCCAACAGATAAGAGAAATGAATTAAGCTGGCAATAAAGATTATGACTGGTGGCGAAGAAACCCTGAGTCTTGCATCTTGTCAACATAGACATGAGGTTGTATCTTTCAGTGTTCTCCCTGATGGTTCGAGTATATAGTACAAGAACGTCTATTGATTTAGAATGTCCAACTTGAGCAGATGTTTCATCAAGTTAACTGCTTCCTGCAGTTTCCTGGGTCAGGATTGTTCTGCCCTTGCAGGATGTCAAGATGCTCTTAGGTTTTATGTGTCATCCAATCCATTCAAAGAGCACGGATATCATGTTGGAAGTCACTAAGAGTTTATGCATTCTGCAAATCATGCTTAATCTTTAGCAGGTATCAGCAATGATTGACACCATTTTATGATTCAATGACTCCAGGAATAGAGACACTTTCCAGATTATGGCACTTCTACAGCAAGATGTAATGGAGGACTCCCCACCCAATTTTTAAATACTTGGTTTTGTAATGAATACCCATAAAATGTCTAATAGTGCTGGATGCTTTAAAAAGAGTTTGACAGAGTTGAACAGGGGACATTGGAATTGTTGTGCTATGAGTGACTCTATTGCCTACTTCCTTCTGCTCTTGAATTAGTCTTCAGAACATTGCTTCATAGAGCTGTGTCATAGCCATCTCTGGAAAGAGCGTCCCAAGTGAAGTGTGGGGGCACAAATCTACTGGAGTCTTGTTGTTTATTTAAAGTAATGTTAATTTGAATTTCCAGTCTTCTCTTTGAATAACACTTCCTATTCTGTTGATATTTGTACAGCAGATAATATGCATTGTTTTTTGCACTAACTTACTACATCAGACTGAAAATAAACATTGCCAGAGCACAGATTCACAATTATGTCTCAGGCAACAATAGACTTTGCAAGAGTGACAGCACAAAATGTAAATGAATAATTGAAGACGAACATTTCTGGGCTGTAAGGGACAACCTTATGATAATATTTTGTACTTCTATTGTGCATCCATGCTTTGAAGATGTCAAAGCATTTTTGAGGTAGGCAAAAAATATTATCTTCATTCTGCAGATATACCAAACCACAAAGAGATTAAACCCAAGGTCACACAGTGAGTTAGTTGGCAGAGCTGAAAGAGAACCTATGAGTCCAGACACACTATAACCACTAGATGATATATTCATATTTTTTATTTTATTATAGCCTGTGGTAGGTGTAACTTGGGGATAGTATTGGTCATTATTCTCCTTGATTTTCCATTTTTCATGACAGTTGAAATTTTTGACATCAATCTTCATTTTGATTACTAATTTCAATTTTTCTGATGCCTTTTACCCAGTGATCTCAAAGCACATTACAAGCTTTAATTAATTACATTTCAACATCTCTGAGGTGTAAGGATTATTATCCTCGGTTTACAGATGGGAAAACTAAGGCACATAGAGGTTAAACAACTTGCTCAAGGATGAAGTGGGTATTCACCCACGATAGCTTATGCTCCAATACTTCTGTTAGTCTTAAAGGTGCCACAGGACCCTCTGTTACTTTTTACAGATTCAGACTAACACGGCTACCCCTCTGATACTTGAAGGTCATACAGTGTGTCTGTGACAGAACTGGGAATAGAACTCAGATGTCCTTCCCCTACTCTAAAAACTAGATATATGAGCTCCCTTTGTTAGAGATTAGTACCATGTAATAGTTAGCTAAGGACATGAGACAGAGAGAGAGACACAAGGAAACAGTAAAATGAGTGAGGATATTAATATAATAGGCACTACAGAAACTTGGTGGAATGATGATAAGCAATGGGACATGGTAATACCAGGATACAAAATATATAGCAATGACAGAGTAGGTCTTGCTGGTAGGGGAGTGGCACTATATGTGAAAGAAAGCATAGAATCAAATAGAATAAAAATCTTCAATGAATCAAACAGTACTATTAAATCTCTCTGGATAGAAATTCTCATGCTTGAATAATAAGAATATAGAAGTAGGAATATACTACCCACCACCTGACCAGGATGGTGATGGCAATTGTGAAATGCTCTAGGAGATTGGAGAGGCTATAAAAATAAAAAACTCATAATAATGGGGGATTTCAACTATCCCCATATTGACTGGATACATGTCACCTCAGGATGGGATGCATAGATGAAGTTTCTTGACACCATAAATGACTGCTTCTTGGAGTAGCTAGTCCTGGAACCCACAAGGGGAGAGGCAATTCTTGATTTAGTCCTAAGTGAAGCACAGGATCTGGTTCAAGAGGTGAATATAGCTGAACCACTTGGTAATAATGACCATAATATAATTAAATTTAACATCCTTATGGAGAGGAGGGACACCAAAGAAGCCCACCACAGTAGAATTTAACTTCAGAAAGTGGAATTACACAAAAATGAGGACGCTAATTAAACAGAAATTAAAAGATAAAGTCCCAAAAGTGAAATGCCTGCAAGCTGCATGGAAACTTTTTAAAAACACCATAGTAGAGACTCAATTTAAATGTATACCCCAAATTAAAAAACATAGTAAGAGGACAAAAAAGTGCCACCATCATTAAATAACAAAGCAAAATAAGTGGTTAGAGACAAAAAGGCATCCTTTAAAAACTGTAAGCTAAATCCTACAGAAGAAAGTAGCAAGGTGCATAAACTCTGACAAGTCAAGTGTAAAAGTATAATTAGGCAGGCCAAAAAAGAATTTGAAGCTAAAGACTCAAAAACTAACAGCAACATTTTTTTAAGTATATCAGAACCAGGAAGCCTGCCAAACAATCAGTGGGGCTACTGGATGATCAAGGTGCTAAAGGAGCATTCAAGGAAGATTAGGCCATTGCGGAGAAGCTAAATGAATTATTTGTATTGGTCTTCACTGCAGAGACTATGAGGGAGATTACCACACCTGAGCCATTCTTTTTAGGTGACAAATCTGAGGAACTGTCCTAGACTGAGGTGTCAGTAGAGGAGACTTGGGAATAAATTGATAAATTAAACAGTAATAAGTCACCAAGACCAGATGATATTCACTCGAGAGTTCTGAAGGAACTCAAATATAAAATTGCAGAACTACTAGCTGTGGTATGTAACCTATCATTTAAATCAGATTCTGCACCACATAACTGGTGGATAGCTAATGTGATGCCAATTTTTAAAAAAGGCTCCAGAGGTGATCATGGCAATTACGGTAAACCTAATTTCAGAACCAGGCAAATTGGTTGAAACTATAGTAAAGAACAGAATTATCAGACACACAGATAAACACAATTTGTTGGGGAAGAATCAACACGGCTTTTGTAAAGGGAAATCATGCCTCACCAATCCATTAGAATTCTATGGATTGGGGTCAACAATCATGAGGACAAGGGTGATCCATTGGAAATAGTGTACTTGGATTTTGAGAAAGCCTTTGACAAGGTCCTTTGCCAAAGGCTCTTAAGCAAAGTAAGCAGTTATGGGTTAAGAGGGAAGATCCTCTCATACATCAGTAACAGGTTAAAAGGAAACAAAGGGTAGGAATAAATGGTCAGTTTTCAAAATGGAGAGAGGTAAATAGTGGTGTCCCTCAGGGACCGGTACTGGGGCCAGTGCTATTCAACATATTCATAAATGATCTGGAAAAAGGGGCAAACAAAGAAGTGGTAAAATTTGCAGACAATACAAAAGTACTCAAGATAGTTAAATCCAAAGCAGACTGCAAAGAGTTACAAAGGGACAAATGCAAAGTAATGCACACTGGAAAACATAATCCCAACTATACATACAAAATGATGGGCTCTAAACGATCTGTTACCACTCAAGAAAGAGATCTTAGAGTCATAGAATCATAGACTTTAAGGTCAGAAGGGACCATTATGATCATCTAGTCTGACCTCCTGCACAACGCAGGCCACAAAATCTCACCCACCCACTCCTGTATCAAACCCCTAACCTATGTCTGAGCTATTGAAGTCCTCAAATTGTGGTTTAAAGACTTCAAGGTGCAGAGAATCCTCCAGCAAGTGACCCATGCCCCACGCTGCAGAGGAAGGCGAAAAAACCCCAGGGCCTCTGCCAATCTGCCCTGCAGGAAAATTCCTTCCCGATCCCAAATATGGCGATCAGCTAATGTGGGCAAGACTCACCAGCCAGACACCCAGGAAAGAATTCTCTGTAGTAACTCAGATCCTACCCCATCTAACATTCCATCACAGGCCATTGGGCATATTTACCGCTAATAGTCAAAGACCAATTAATTGCTAAATTAGGCTATCCCATTATACCATCCCCTTCATAAACTTATCAAGTTTAGTCTTGAAGCCAGATATGTCTTTTTCCCCCACTGCTCCCCTTGGAAGGCTGTTCCAGAACTTCACTCCTCTGATGGTTAGAAACCTTCATCTAATTTCAAGTCTAAACTTCCTGATGGCCAGTTTATATCCATTTGTTCTTGTGTCCACATTGGTACTGAGCTTAAATAATTCCTCTCCCTCCCTGATATTTATTCCTCTGATATATTTATAGAGAGCAATCATATCTCCCCTCAGCCTTCTTTTGGTTAGGCTAAACAAGCCAAGCTCTTTGAGTCTCCTTTCATAAGACAGGTTTTCCATTCCTCGGATCATCCTAGTAGCCCTTCTCTGTACCTGTTCCAGTTTGAATTCATCCTTCTTAAACATGGGATACCAGAACTGCACACAGTATTCCAGATGAGGTCTCACCAGTGCCTTGTATAACGGTACTAACATCTCCTTATCTCTACTGGAAATACCTCGCCCGATGCATCCCAAGACCGCATTAGCTTTTTCCATGGCCATATCACATTGGCGGCTCATAGTCATCCTGTGATCAACCAATACTCCGAGGTCCGTCTCCTCCTCTGTTATTGTCATTGTGGATAGTTCTCTGAAAACATCCACTCAGGAACCATTAGGAAAGGGATAGATGATAAAACAGAAAATATCATAATGCCACTATATAAATCCATGGTACTCCCACTTCTTGAATACTGTGTGCTGTTTTCATAGAATCATAGGACTGGAAGGGACCTCGAAAAGTCATCTAGTCCAGTCCCCTGCACTCATGGCAGGACAGTCACATAAAGAATCGGACACATCAGAAAAGGGCAGACAAATAAACAGTGACAAGTTTTTAAAGTGCTTGTACACAAATGCTAGAAGTCTAAATAATAAGATGGATGAACTAGAGTGCCTCGTGATAAAGGAGGCTATTGATATAATAGGTATCACAGAAACCTGGTGGACTGAGGACAATCAATGGGACACAATCATTCCGGGGTACAAAATATATCGGAAGGACAGAACAGGTCGTGCAGGGAGGGGAATGGCACTATATGTGAAAGAAAATGTAGAATCAAATGAAGTAAAAATCTTAAGTGAATTCACATGTTCCATAGAATCTCTATGGATAGTAATTTCATGCTCTAATAAGAATATAACATTAGGGATCTATTATTGACCACCTGACCAGGACAGTGATAGTGATGATGAAATGCTAAGGGAAATTAGAGAGGCTATCAAAATTAAGAACTCAATAATAGTGGGGGATTTCAATTATCCCCATATTGACTGGGAACATGTCACCTCAGGACGAAATGCAGAGTCAAAATTTCTTGATACTTTAAATGACTGCTTCTTGGAGCAGTTGGTACGGGAACCCACAAGGGAGAGGCAACTCTAGATTTAGTCCTGAGTGGAGCGCAGGAGCTGGTCCAAGAGGTAACTATAACAGGACTGCTTGGAAATAGTGACCATAATACAATAGCATTCAACATCCCTATGGTGGGAAGAACATCTCAACAGCCCAACACTGTGGCATTTAATTTCAAAAAGGGGAACTATGCAAAAATGAGGGGGTTAGTTAAACAGAAATTAAAAGGTACAGTGACTAAAGCGAAATCCCTGCAAGCTGCATGGGCGCTTTTTAAAGATACCATAATAGAGGCCCAACTTAAATGTATACCCCAAATTAAGAAACACAGTAAAAGAACTAAAAAAGAGCCACCGTGGCTTAACAACCATGTAAAAGAAGCAGTGAGAGATAAAAAGACTTCCTTTAAAAAGTGGAAGTCAAATCCTAGTGAGGTAAATAGACAGGAGCATAAACACTGCCAAATTAAGTGTAAAAATGTAATAAGAAAAGCCAAAGAGGAGTTTGAAGAACGGCTAGCCAAAAACTCAAAAGGTAATAACAAAATGTTTTTTAAGTACATCAGAAGCAGGAAGCCTGCTAAACAACTAGTGGGGCCCCTCGATGATCGAGATACAAAAGGAGCGCTTAAAGACGATAAAGTCATTTCGGAGAAACTAAACAAATTCTTTGCTTCAGTCTTCACGGCTGAAGATGTTAGGGAGATTCCCAAAACTGAGCCGGCTTTTGTAGGTGACAAATCTGAGGAACTATCACAGATTGAAGTGTCACTAGCGGAGGTTTTGGAATTAATTGATAAACTTAACATTAACAAGTCACCGGGACCAGATGGCATTCACCCAAGAGTTCTGAAAGAACTCCAATGTGAAATTGCAGAACTATTAACTAGGGTTTGTAACCTGTCCTTTAGATCGGCTTCTGTACCCAACGACTGGAAAATAGCTAATGTAATGCCAATATTTAAAAAGGGCTCTAGAGGTGACCCCGGCAATTACAGACCGGTAAGTCTAACTTCGGTACCAGGCAAATTAGTCAAAACAATAGTAAAGAATAAAATTGTCAGACACATAGAAGAACATAAATTGTTGGGCAAATGTCAACATGGTTTCTATAAAGGGAAATTGTGTCTTACTAATCTATTAGAGTTCTTTGAAGAGGTCAACAAACATGTGGACAAGGGGGATCCAGTGGACATAGTGTACTTAGATTTGCAGAAAGCCTTTGACAAGGTCCCCCACCAAAGGCTCTTACGTAAATTAAGTTGTCATGGGATAAAAGGGAAGGTCCTTTCATGGATTGAGAACTGGTTAAAAGACAGGGAACAAAGGGTAGGAATTAATGGTAAATTCTCAGAATGGAGAGGGGTAACTAGTGGTGTTCCCCAAGGGTCAATCCTAGGACCAATCCTATTCAAATTATTCATAAATGATCTGGAGAAGGAGTAAAAAGTGAGGTGGCAAAGTTTGCAGATGATACTAAACTGCTCAAGATAGTTAAGACCAAAGCAGACTGTGAAGAACTTAAAAAAGATCTCACAAAACTAAGTGATTGGGCAACAAAATGGCAAATGAAATTTAATGTGGATAAATGTAAAGTAATGCACATTGGAAAAAATAACCCCAACTATACATACAATATGATGGGGGCTAATTTAGCTACAACAAATCAGGAAAAAGATCTTGGAGTCATCGTGGATAGTTCTCTGAAGATGTCCACGCAGTGTGCAGAGGCAGTCAAAAAAGCAAACAGGATGTTAGGAATCATTAAAAAGGGGATAGAGAATAAGACAGAGAATATATTATTGCCCTTATATAAATCGATGGTACGCCCACATCTTGAATACTGCGTACAGATGTGGTCTCCTCATCTCAAAAAAGATATACTGGCACTAGAAAAGGTTCAGAGAAGGGCAACTAAAATGATTAGGGGTTTGGAACGGGTCCCATATGAGGAGAGATTAAAGAGGTTAGGACTTTTCAGCTTGGAAAAGAGGAGACTAAGCGGGGATATGATAGAGGTATATAAAATCATAAGTGATGTGGAGAAAGTAGATAAGGAAAAGTTATTTACTTATTCCCATAATACAAGAACTAGGGGTCACCAAATGAAATTAATAGGCAGCAGGTTTAAAACAAACAAAAGGAAGTTCTTCTTCACACAGTGCACAGTCAACTTGTGGAACTCCTTACCTGAGGAGGTTGTGAAGGCTAGGACTATAACAGGGTTTAAAAGAGAACTGGATAAATTCATGGAGGTTAAGTCCATTAATGGCTATTAGCCAGGATGGGTAAGGAATGGTGTCCCTAGACTCTGTTTGTCAGAGGGTGTAGATGGATGACAGGAGAGAGATCACTTGATCCTTACCTGTTAGGTTCACTCCCTCTGGGGCACCTGGCATTGGCCACTGTCGGTAGACAGGATACTGGGCTAGATGTACCTTTGGTCTGACCCAGTACGGCCGTTCTTATGTTCTTATGTGTTCTAAGTATTATCTGGACCAGGGGTTGGCAACCTTTCAGAAGTGGTGTGCCGAATCTTCATTTATTCATTCTAATTTAAGGTTTTGCATGCCAGTAATACATTTTAAAGTTTTTAGAGGGTCTCTTTCTATAAGTCTATAACATATAACTAAACTATTGTTGTATGTAAAGTAAATAAGGTTTTAAAAATGTTTAAGAAACTTCATTTAAAATTAAATTAAAATGCAGAGCCCCCCGGACCAGTGGCCAGGACCTGGGCAGTGTGAGTGCCACTGAAAATCAGCTCGCGTGCCGCCTTTGGCACACATGCCATAGGTTGCCTACCCCTGATCTAGACCTTTCCTGACAGGTGTTTGTCTAACCTGCTCTTAAAAATCTTCAATGATTTTTGGTCACCCCATCTCAAAAAAGATATACACCTCTACCCCGATATAAAGCGGTGTTGGGGAGCCAAAAATCCCTACTGCGTTATAGATGAAACACCGTTATATCAGGTTAGGGGCGGCAGGTTTCCAGCGGTGATTTAAAGAGCCCGGGGCTCCGGCCGCGGGGAGCCCCAGGCCCTTTAAATCGCCGGCGGAGCCCCGCTGCCGCAGCCCTGTGTTATGTCGGGTCGCGTTATAGTGGGGTAGAGGTGTATTAGAACTGGAAAAGGTACAGAGAAGTGCAGAAAAATAATTAAGGGTATGGAACAGCTACCATATGAAGAGAGATTAAAAAGATTGGGACTTTTCAGCTTGGAAAACAGACAACTAAGAAGGGATATGATAGAGGTCTACAAAATCGTGAATGATGTGGAGAAAGTGAATAAGGAAGTGTTATTACCCCTTCACATAACACAAGAGACAAGGGTCACCCAATGAAATTAAGAGGCATCAGGTTTAAAACACAGAGAAGGAAGTACTTCACACAATGTACAGTCAACCTGTGGAACTCATTGCCAGGGATGTTGTGAAGGCCAAACGAATAACGGGGTTAAAAAAAGAATTGGATAAGGTCATGGAGGATAGGTCCATCAATAGCTATTAGCCAAGATGGTCAGGGATGCAACTCCATGCTCTGGGTGTCCCTAGCCTCTGATTGCCAGAAGCTGGGAGTGGATGACAGGGAATGGATCACTCGATGGTTGCCTGTTCTATTTATTCCCTCTGAAGCACCTGGCACTGTCTACTGTCGTAAAACAGGATACTGGGTTAGATGGACCATTGATCTGACTCTGTATAGCTGTTCTTATGTTCTTATATAAATTTAAATGACACAGTTGTGTGGTGCTGCCTTATGATTAATGTGGGATATGCTAGTTAAATGTTATGGCAGGGGTTACCAGCTGGTACTGTTACACATAGTCTTACAAGCTCTTTTTCTTAGAATGAGAGCAAATTTCTAATCAAGAAATGCTGTATTGTTGTGTTGTTTTGTTATGTAGTGGTCCTTTGAGAGAAACTGTGGCAGATAACAGACAGTTTTCATTCTGCTTTACTCTCTATTTGGAGCCAATTCCTGAGACAGAGTAGCTTCCTGGGAACTGGATATTGGTGTATCTGCTCCTGCCAAGCAGGAGGTGACACTGGTGTCAGAAGTGATACACTGTTCTTGGAAGAAGAAGAAGAAACAGTATATTAAATTAACACTATGGCAAATGACTAACTTTTTAGCAATGTTTAACACTTTTCAATCAGTGATTGCTGACTTCTCTTTCAGGCCTCACGTCCTCCTTCAGTGACCTTTCACTTCTTGTGAACTTGAAAAGTCTCATTAACTTAATTTCCTGTGCAGTCTTTCTTTATTCTCTACTTTTACCTTTATCTGTAAGTTTTATCATTCTCTACAGCTAGGCTGGATCCTCTGGTCTGATTAAGTTGGGCTCAGCATGGAACCAAGGGGCAAAGTCGGTTTTATGCTACCGTTATGGCTCCTCAATCCATATATCTCAGTTGTACCTTATTTCAAGAGGCATTGCTCATTTTAGTTCCCAAGCTAGCTATGCTGCATACCTATTTGGTGTCCCCTTACTTTTATTGCTGAAAGTTATTTATATCAGAACTAAGGAATCATGGAACTGAAGTTATAGCCTGTTTACACTAAAGGGATGAATCCCTCAACATTTTAAGTTTTCTGTAAGAATAATTTTATGTGCCCCTCATTTTGGATCTTTGTCCCACATTTTTCCCTATCTTAAGGCATTTTGAAGGCTGGTTTGGTTGTGGCACAATTTAGAGCAGCTCCAGGGCTCAGGACTGCTCTGAGTTGCTCCCAACTTCCCCAGCAGTAGAGTACAGCTGCTCTCTGGCCACATCCTCTTTTCCCAGACTATGACTTCCACACTGACTTTACCGCACCTGGGAAATCCCCTTATGCTATGGAATACTCAGGATACCAACTATGCCAGGTTTATGGCATCTTTACGCTGCTGTGGATCACTTTCCCACCCATTTTTGGACATATCTGGCTGAGTACACAAATGTCGTTTCTGAAGCCATCATGTCCAGACTGTGAAATAGACTTCTTGTCAGCTTCAAATTTGGCATATGCGGAGTCATTGTTGGGAATGAAACAACTGTGCAAGAACTATGGAAGAACACAGTCACAGCTTAATCTTTTTCTGCCTCCCTTTCCCG
>NW_020664418.1:17509325-17520974 GCF_002925995.2 Terrapene triunguis
GAAAGTTTATGCCCAAATAAATCTGTTAGTCTTTAAGGTGCCACCAGACTCCTTGTTGTTCTTACAGAGAAGTTACTATTTCCCAACACAACTTCACTATCATTGGAGATTTACCTCACTGTAACTGGAATTACAACCTGCACATTGCAGAGCAATGAAACAGACCAGGGCTTTCATTCAATCCCAGTGAATTTACTCCATTTAGACTGAGCCAGCTTCAGTTTCCATTGAACTCTGTGGTAAACCCCATTGGTCTCCAATGAGCAAATGAAATATTGGTTAAAGAAGAGACTATCATACTGCAGGAAACTTTTAAGTGCATCCATTTTATAACAGACATCCAGCCAATTATTCAAGATATTGGTGTTTAGAGATTGAATCTTCCCTCTCCAGAACATCATCTCTTCCTGCTTGTAATGTTAACTATTGAGGCAGGCAGGGCCGGCTCCAGGCACCAGGCACCCAAGCTGGTGCTTGGGGCGGCACCTGGAGGGGGGCGGCGGCGCAGCGCTTCGGCCCCCGGGGAGAGCGGGGCCCCAGCAGGGCTCGCCGCCCTCCCCCCGGCTGCCGGGGGGAGAGCGGCGAGCCCCTGCCGGGGCTCGCCGCCCTGCGCTCTGGCCGCCGGGGGGGAGAGCCGAGCCGAGCCCCAGCCGGGGAGAGCCGCCCTCCCCCCAGGGCTCCGGGCGCCCTCCCCCCCGGCGCTCTGGCCGCCGGGGGGGGGAGAGCTGAGCCCCAGCCGGGGCTCGCCGCCCTGCCCCCGGCGCTCTGGCCGCCGGGGGGTGGGGGAGGAGAGCCGAGCCCCCGCCGGGGCTCGCCGCCCTCCTCCCAGGGCTCCGGCCGCCCTCCCCCACGGCGCCCTGCCCCCGGCCGCCGGGGGAAGAGCGGAGCCCCCGCCGGGGCTCGCTGCCCTCCCGCCGGGGCTCCGGCCGCCCCCCCCCCCGCGGGGGGGGGGGGGGGGGGCCGGGGGCCTTTTCGCCTGGGGCGGCGAAAAAGCCAGAGCCGGCCCTGGAGGCAGGTATGAACTGCAGTCCAATATCATGGTGACTAACATGATATAAACACATGGACAGAGTGGGAAGCTCTTTATTTAAAATGAACGTGTCACAATTTTGGCAAAACTCATTGGAGGCTACAAATGGGACCATGCTGCTTCTCCATATGGGGCCTGATCCAGTGACCCAGGAAGACAATGTGATCTTTCCACTGACTTCAGTGGGCTTTGGATTGAGCCCAAGTGAACAACATTAGGTCAGGTGTTTCTTTCGGTGATATGCTTGAGGAGGCTCTTGCGAATGGAGGAGGAGAAGTGTCCCTGAAGTCCCCTTGCTGAAAATGAAAAGTGTGTTGATTGCTTTGCCTCTGATGGAGTTCGCCCCTTTTCTGGATACTCCAAGATACTCCCCTTGGCCAGAGATAACATATCCCTGGGTCTTGTCAAACATACTTCTGATGAGTATGACATCATATGGTTTAAAGGTACTGAAAGGGAGTGTGACCAAAGACAAACAGGGATTTTACATGTACTGCCTCCGCCGTGGACAGTGTCCAAGTCTCTGGCAGTAAGTTCAGGAGGAGGGTGTGATGTTGCACCCCATAAGGCTTTATGGAAATATGCTTATGAATGTATATATGACATAACTGGAATATGTTTTATGCTACATAAGCTATGTAACATATCTATGCAAAGGTTATGATCTATTGAATCTATTCATCCTATTTGTATGTATGTGTCATTTTTGTGTTTGAAGTTATGAATATTGTCTGTGTACTTGCTTGATTTCTAAGTAGCCTTAGTAAAGCATTTGGTCAGCTTCTTGAGAAAAGAATGAAGTAGTCTTGGCACATCAGTTGGCAACCCCAAGGGGGTTTCTGTGATCCAACCCGTCACACACTAACCATTGCTATTCACACAGGTACAATTTCACCAGTTCAGCTATCCATGGTTCAGGTCAATAATGTAAGTGCAGCTTTGGCTGGCAATGCACCATGATGCAATTAAATGCTTCTGGCAAGGATAGGCAAAACTACAGCATGGGAAGTGAAAGCAGCAGCACTGGCATCTAGTGGTGAACCGAACATTTTTACAGGCTAAACACACCAGCTAAGTATTCAGATACAATAGCGCTCTTTCCATTTTTTCTATTTCTTTGAAATTGCCAAATTGCTGTTATTTTTTAAAATTATATATGTTTATATATAAAATGTTTAAAATGAGGCAGAACATTATAAAAAACTTAACCAAGGCTTGGCTACTTTAGAGACCATCTCTGTCTTCATGTGATAACCACAGCAGCTGTAATCCGCTCACATCCCACCCTAAAAGCATCACTCCCACTGGTTGAAATGCAAAGAGGCTGGTGGCAGGTCATTTTAAATTAAGGTCCTCAACTCAGGGGGGACCTTAGTTGGAGCATCTTGGCCCAACATAGCATGGGCATAGTCTCCTCCAGAGCATGCTGCAAGGCCGTGTGTTTCCCCAGGGGCACTGGGATGAACTGGGTCTGAGTAGCTTTAGGGAGGAGTATTATTTGTGGTGAGTTTGAGGGTTTTTGTGGATATCAGTCTAATTCAATTTTTGGAATCTTTTGATAGACACTTTTAATTAAATTAGAAACAAGTGAATAATAAATTATATGCTGCTGTTTTTTAAAACCCCAACAGATCTGGAGTCGTCTACCGTGCTTGAAAGCAGTTGTGCTATACAATGACTCTTTGCCAGAGAGACATCCCAATTTATATACGGTATGTGAATTTTAGAGCAGTGTAACAATTCATTCATTTGATGTAGTTCACCTTCTTTTCTGTCTGTGGAATGTCTGCCAGAGGATCACAATGTTTTCATATGTGTTTGCTCTTCAAAATACTTCAGTGTAATTTTTCATTAATTTCATTGACTCTGCAGCTTGTTTGATAGTTGATATTCAAAATTAGAGCTGCATTGGTTGACTGGCTTGGTCATGTGTTATTGTTTCAGTTACTAGATCGGATTAACATAATATTTACCAGACTTCTGGTGAGACTATACTTGCAGATCTTTTATTGTTGTTGTTTTGTTAATACATTGTCTGCCCAGCTCTACTGAATTGTGGTCAGTTATGCTGGATCTGGGAACTAGAAAATGCTTGTGCTCTCATAATCCATTGTCAATATTTTGTTGTCCTATGGAACCTCCTATTCTGCTAATCTTTGTATTTGTAGCAAATATTTCTATCCACAAGCAACTGTTGAATACAAGCAACTATTACATATGCAAAGAATAAAACACTTGTTCTAGTGTATTCAGGGTCTTCCTTAGCCCATGCAGTACTTAGACAGCAAGATTAGGGACAAGATTAAGGTTCAGACTCACTGTCAGCTAAAGGCCCAAAATGTAGGTTTAAAAATAGGGTTTTACAAAACCTAATATGTGTAGAAGAATTTTCATTATTTATTTTTTAAATGTCACTGAAGACAATTTTCTAATGTGAACATTGAAATCCGCATGGTGCTTGGAACTGACTGTGAATTAACAATGGAAATCCCCTGCTTAGTTTTGTTGCCCATGCTGAATGAATTGCAAAAAGAATACACAGCATTTAGTAGAGAGTGACTAGTAGACAAATCTCCTAAAGCTTCAGATATCAAAATGGAAATTATTTTACTAGTAACAGAAGTGAGGAGAAAACGTTTAACATATTTATGCCGACATTGTTCCTTCTCTCTGTATTGATTTTCATAGTATAAAACACTTAACTATACAAAGGCACATAGATATCAAGAGTGTGCTATACAAAATGCAGTGCAATAATAAGAAAAATTAATTTGCAGTGTAAAGAAGAGCTTATTTAATCATATACATTAGTTATTAAATAACAGTAAACAGAGATTAACTCACACTGAGTTCCAAGTGTCTGAGAACTTTGAAAGAGATAAATGACATGAAGTTTATATTTTCTAATAGTGGAGAACAAAATGTAACTGAAAATGCTACTGATCTAGTGACAGATCTGCCACTTTTTTTCAGTGAGAGGATAATTGTTACATCAGTTGTGATGATAAGAATTGGCAGTTGCCATGTTTGTATTCCATACAGAGACACCCAGAGATCGAATCACCAATGGTAGAGATAGTTGTTTATTAGCTTTGATACAAACCCAGTCACATAAAACACAGGATGATAGGAAAACATTTTTGTGTAATATATTGACAGTTGAGATAATTGTACAGTAATGAGCAGTTGCTGCAGCTACGGCAGACTTTACCCTTCAGTCTCTGTGGAATGGAAACACTATCCTAGTGCAGGTGCTGTTCAAGTAAACAAAGCCTAGGCAACAGGCGTACAGAGATTAATGCCTTGTGGGATGAAAGAGAGGAAGGTCAAGAATACAAAGCATGAAGAGTCAAGTCATATAGGAATAAATCCTGACCCTGCACCATTGCCAGTTGCCAGTGGAATTGATACAGTCCACTATGTGGGGAGGAGCAGGATGTGAGGAAACCATGAAGGGGTCCACATCCTCTATATGCATGAAAGTGTGCTCTGTGGTGGGCTCCTGCATGCTTTTACAGGTGGGGGGTTGGAGGAGGGATGGGGCACGAGTGGTGTGTCAGTGATTAAAAAGGAATCCCAAGACAGACTCTCCCATGGAGGGGCAGTTTCTCTGCCATGAAGAATACTGCAGGTTAAATGCTGAGGTAGTGATCCCAGAGAGCATCCTGAGGGGAAGGATCCATTCTTCTCAACTATGTATACTCTCCCTTGCCACCACCACCCTAAAGCCCAGTTGCTGATTACAGGCTTGGTGCAGTGTCCAAGATTTGCCCCTAAGACAGTAGTGGGGAGATTCCTTGCCAGGTATAGAACTGGGGTGCTGCCCTCAGTCACTGCTCATGTACAGCTGTGTAAACATTATATGAATAATCCAGTCTCAGTGGGAAAACAACCCTTTTTGGTTCTCTTTCCCACATGCTGTGATTACCCCACTCCATCACCTATTAACATTGAAATAATGGGATCTTAATGTGTACATGTTACATTCAGACCCATATAAATGCATTCTACCTAGACATATCTGATAGTAATCAATAGAACATATTGGCCCAGATTCTCCATTCTGCTAAGGCAATTTTGGGTTGCACAAAGGGACCATATGCTTGCGGCATAAGTTAGACTAGAACCCCTCATGCTCTCCCTTGTTCAGGGACTGGACAGCCCTGAATCAGAGAGCTTCAGCCAGCTTCCTGCATCTACATCTTCCCTAGGTAGTGGAGAACTAAGGCCATTGTTCACACATTTAAATAATAAGAATACTTGGCTTTTACGTAGAGCCCTTCATTCTAGAATCTCAAAGTGCTTTGCATATAGAATAGACCAGAAATAATCTATTGGAAACCCAACAAAATTGGGCAGTTTACTTGGTGTTTTAATTGTAAGCTGTGATACAATTTACTTTAATTATGAATCAAAACCATTTCTAACATGAGGTCTGAATCGCATTTTCAGCCCACGTGACTAGAAAAGTGAATAGGAATGTTATTCCCTAAGTAGTCACCAAAATAATTAATAAAACTTCACTGCCTTTGCACACTCCACTTCTAATAGCTGTATGTTAGTGGTGCTGATTCACAAACTTTTGGGATAACTAGTAGAGAAGGGACTGTGTGACATACAGATCAAAACTGTGGTCCTATATTGGGCTTAGACCCCTCAGACAGGCGAAATTCCAATTTACCTGAATGGGAGTTTTGCCTAAGAAAGGTCAGAAGAGCCAGGCCAATCTTAATTTTTCTGTTCTTTTTCCAGACTCTTAAAATGTTGCAATTTCCACACTTGCTATTAGCTGATTCCTTCAATTGTTTTTTCCCCATTTCATTTTGTAGATGGAAGAATTTATGGAGTTGGGAAATGAGATACCAGATGCTACACTCAATGACATCATTAGCTCTCAAAAGCCAAATCAATGTTGTGTGCTAGTGTACACTTCTGGAACAACCGGGAAGCCAAAAGGAGCCATGCTGAGTCATGACAATGTATGTACTCTAGACACAGCTTTATGATAAAGTTTCTCAAAGCAGGAGGGTGTTTATTTCTGTGCTTTAGAAAGAAATGGGATCATGGTGGAGTCTACCAACAATGGTGGCATTCTGTTTTAAGGACGGAATAGCAAAAGAAACTATATCCAAACTATATATTTCTGAAAAACTACAAGCTCTTCTCATAGCTGAATTTATAAATGACATTTTTTGGTTCATGCAGTTGATTGTGTGATAAAATGCTATTACCACAAATATCTTCAAATGACCTCTCAAGATCATCTTCAAAAGAATCATACACCTTAGCTAGCCAATGTCACAGCAGCCTGATATTAGAAGCTTTTGCAAGGTTTTATTAAACTTGGCCCTTTATCTGTAACATTATTACCTTTCCAAGTTACATTTGTTTTAGTTCCTCCTAATTTAGTAAAGAATAGCAAAAGTTTTGTATATTCTACAGCCCTCTTATTCACAAAATCTGTGTCTATGTTGCTGCAAACAGCCAACTCTCTAGTGCCAAAGAGAGGCAAAAAGTCAAGTGAAAAAAAGACTTTACACAAAAGTCTGCTCACCAAGGGCTAGAATGTGGTTGGCCCTTACATGGCTATGCAGTGTGGGAAAGGATTAAGGAACTTGCGTGAACACTTGCGTAGCCCATAAAAGGGCTGGCTGGAATTGCAACTTCTGCTCTTGATGGAGCGCAGGAACTGATACTGAGAGCAGTTCACCCTAAAGTAGGGAGTAGGCAGAGCAATATCTGGAAGTAGGATACGCTGGACATGATGGACCAAAGCTCTGATCTGGCATGGCAAATCCTGTGTTCTTCTGTCTCAAAGGAATCTGGTATAGTTTCTATTTTGCTGTCAAACTATTTCTGGCTACTGTGCACAAGCAGGCTATTTTTATGCTGATCAACACAGTGGAAAACATCCTGTGCCTGTAACTGTGCTGCTGCCTTCTTTAGTCAAAAGAAATTTCCCTCTGCCCTTATTCTAAACCTGTGCTGGGTCAGACATTCATCCCCTTCATCCCCACCCTGATCTGACGTGTGAACATAATTGTGTGTTGAGGGATTTTTGGATGCTAAGCAGATAATGCAGCTACATATCTAGAAAATATCTTGTCAAGCCTCTTTGTACTCTTCTTCCACAAGCACTTGCCCAATATTGCCTTCTGCATCTAGGGCAGCCTCCCTGAACCTATACACCATGGCTAGTATTCCTAATGATAAATACCATTGGTGATACTGAATGACTTTGTGTAGGTAAATTACCCTGTCATGTGAACTCATTGTTCTATAGTATTTATTGCTGTTTTGTTTCAAATTGCATCCTAGAAATGCTTTTCTGATGAAAGGTGACAGACTGAGCTTCCTGGACACTGGAGTCCTCTTTACCCATAGCAGGGCAACACACAGGCGCCAACTTTTCAAAGTATTGGGGCGTGTTGGACCCCCAGCTCTGCCCCAGGCCCTATCCCCACTCCACCCCTTCCCACAAGGCCCCACCCCATCCCGCCTTTTCCCACCCCTGCTCCACCCCCGCCTCTTCCCGCCTAGTTCTGCCCCCTCCCTTGAGCGTGCCGCATCCTCGCTCCTTTCCCCCAGCCTCCTGCATGCTGCAAAACAGCTGATTGCGTTAGGTGGGAGGTGTAGAGAGGGAGTGGGAGGCGCTGATCCGTGGGGCCTGCCAGTGGGCGGGAGGCGCTGGGGGGATTGGGGGAAGCTGATATGGGGGCTGCCGGTGAGTGCTCAGCAGCCACCATTTTTCCCCGTGGGTGCTCCAGCCCTGGGGAAACTGGAGAAAGTTCAGAGGAGAATAACAAAAATGATTAAAGGTCTAGAAAACCTGACCTACGAGGGAAGATTGAAAAAATTGGGTTTGTTTAGTCTGGAAAAGAGAAGACAGAGGGGAGACATAACAGTCTTCAAGTACATCAAAGATTGTTATAAAGAGAAGGGTGATAAATTGTTCTTAACCACTGAGGACAGAACAAAAAGTAATGTGCTTAAATTGCAGCAAGGGAGATTTAGATTAAATATTAAGAAAAACTTCCTAATCATCAGGATAGTTAAGCACAGGAACAAATTACCTATGGAGGTTGTAGAATCTCTGTCATTGGAGGTTTTTAAAAACAGGTTAGACAGACACCTGTCAGGGATGGTCTAGCTAATATTTAGTCCTGCCTCAGTGCAGGGGACTGGACTATATGACCTATAAAGGTCCCTTCCAGTCCTATATTTCTATGATTCTATGAAGGTGTAGTTGGGTTCCCTTGTCTGTTCAGTCCATGGGCCCTCTGGTGAGGTTAATCGTATCAGCAATACCAATTGTGTATGTAAGGCAGGAATTGTAGTGCTCACAGTGCAGCAGGGGGAAAAACAGACTGCCACCATTTCATTATATTCCTTGCAGTTCATTTGCTCTAAATAAGCCTTATAGATGAGTGACAATCTACATGTTATTAAAGGTAGTGATATATCTAAACAGATGACATGCATCTGACGAAGTGAGTATTCACCCATGAAAGCTTATGCTACAAAATGTCTGTTAGTCTATAAGGTGCCACAGGACTCTTTGTCGCTTCTAACAATACATGTGTATTATACAGACAGATTCAGAGTTTATTAATATAACAGGACTGGCTGCTTAAATTGTATTAAAATAAAACAAAAATAATATTTAACATCTTGTTATTTATGTGAACAGATAACCTGGACAGCAGCACATGCCAGCAGAGCAGGGGATATGCAACCGGCAGAAATCCAACAGGAGATTATAGTCAGTTACCTCCCGCTCAGCCACATAGCTGCTCAGATATATGACCTCTGGACTGGAATCAAGTGGGGAGAGCAAATTTACTTTGCTGAGCCAGATGCTTTAAAGGTACCTGTAGTACTTTACATTTAAGTTAATTTTTTCACCAGCAGAAGCACTAAGTAGAGTATTTGGTTTTAAGGAGATGCAGAAGATAATTGCAAGTTTTGTGTAACCATTCTGGAAAAGTGAATTCAATGGGAGATCTAGGCCAATACTCCAGTGCCCTAAGGCCCCATTTTACCCTAACCCTGAGCCATGACTAGAACTCTGGTCCGTCAGCTCCAAAATCACAGGCCTCTATCACTTTATAATATAATATATGGAGATATACTTATCTCATAGAGCTGGAAGGGACCCTGAAAGGTCATTGAGTCCAGCCCCCTGCCTTCACTAGCAGGACCAAGTACTGATTTTGCCCCAGTTCCCTAGGTGGCCCCCTCAAGGATGGCATTCACGACCCTGGGTTTAGCAGGCCAATGCTCAAACCACTGAGCTACTGCTATCCCTCCCCCCACCCCCTTTAGCTAAAGAAGAGTTCCTGTAACTGATAGTAATAGTGGGTCTCTCACCCTCTCTGTACACAAAGTTAGTTCATTACATTATAAAATTAAAAAATAATATGGCCAGAACCTGAGCTCTTTTTAAGGCACCAGCTTGAGGATTCCCCTGGCACAGGAGGGAGTGTAAGCGGTGTTTCAGGTAGGCAGGATCAGGAGGGACAGAAAGGAGAAGTAAAGCCAACTGTGCGCACCCCCTCACACACCCAGCACACACACACAGTTGTGTCAAGCACTGGTCTAGCTCACCTGGGGATCTAGCTGAAATAATAGGCTCTGACTTCAATGATATTATACGTATAAGTGCTGCAAGACTTAGTCCATTAGGAAGAAAAAAACCTCCATAACACTAATCCTGACCTTTGCAATATATTCTCTTATTTTAACAGGGCAGCTTGGTCAATACACTGAAAGAAGCACAGCCAACATCTCATATGGGAGTTCCACGAGTATGGGAGAAAATCATGGAGAAATTAAAGGACACGTCTGCTCAGTCAGGATTTATGAAAAAGAAAATGTTATCATGGGCCATGTCCATTAGCTTAGAGAGGAACCTAAGCTGCTCAGGAAGGTATAATTACAGTAACTCCTCACTTAACGTTGTAGTTATGTTCCTGAAAAATGTGACTTTAAGCGAAACCATGTTAAGCGAATCCAATTTCCCCATAAGAATTAATGTAAATGGGGGGTTAGGTTCCAGGGAATTTTTTTTCACCACACACACACACACACACACACACACACACACACACAGAGTATAAGTTTTAAACAAACAATTTAATACTGGTACACAGTGATGATGATTGTGAAGCTTGGTTGAGGTGGAGGAGTCAGAGGGTGGGATATTTCCCTTACTGCTAAATGATGAACTAGCAATTGGCTGAGCCCTCAAGGGTTAACTCTCTACACAAGGCAGCAGGAATGGAGGGAGAGATGCACATTTCCCTTAAGTACACTGCCTTGTTAATTAGATCAGCTTGCTGAGACGCAGCTGCTGCAAGTTCCCTCTGTCCTGAGTCTTGGTCTGTCCCCCCTGCTCTATGGAAGATGAGGTAAGCGGGGTGCAGGAGCAGGGGGGAGGGGGACACCCTGACATTAACCCCCCTCTTCCTCCCCCCCCCCCGCACAGTAAGCAGGAGTCTCAGGGAGCAGCTCCAAGGCAGAGGGCAGGAGCAGCACATAGCAGTGGCGGGAGGGACACAGCTGAATTGCAGGCAGCTGCTGCACAGGGAACTTAGGGGAGCGGGGAGCTGATAGGGGGAGCTGATAGGGGGCTGCCAGTCCACCCTGATTCCAAGCCCCCACCAGCAAGCTGCAACGGGCTGCTCTTCCTGCAAGCAGTAGACAAAGCAGGTGGCTGCCAAACGTTAGAAGGGAGCATTACACAACTTTAAATGAGCATGTTCCCTAATTGATCAGCAACGTAACAAGGAAACAACGTTAACTGGGATGACTTTAAGTGAGGCGTTACTGTAGTAACAAATACTACTTTAGCTATGCCCCTTATCTGCCCTCAATTATCCCTGAGTAGCCCCATTGACTTTAGGGGGGTTGCCTTTCTGTTCTCACTAGCATAGATATTTTGCTTGGTAATTTGCATTCAGCACTGTAGTTTTATATTTTGGTACAAATCAGTGGGGAGAAAAGTTGCTCAATAGCATCTCGTAAAACTGATCTTGGATTCAGTGTCTGCTGGGGTATCTAGTTTTGACTGGATTTTTAAAGATAGGTTTTGTGTCTGGCACAAACTATCCCATGTCTTGCATCCAAGGTTCTGCTCTAGGCTTTACTATAGTTTTCCACTGGAGATTTTCTCCACCTTTGTTGCACGTTTCAGGCTTTGGCATCCATTCCCAGTGTATCAATGCATTTTTCTCTGATTTTCCAAGGTCATAAAACTCATTGCCAGGTGATGTTTTGAAGGCCAAAACTATAATGCAGTTAAAAAAAAATTAGATAAGTTCATGGAGGATAAGTCCATCAATGGTCATTGGCCAAAATGGTCAGGGATGCAACACTATGCTCTGGGTGTCCCTAGCCTTTGTTTGCCAGAAGCTGGGAGTGGATGACAGGCGATGAATCACTTGATGATTGCCTGTTCTGTTCATTGCCTCTGGAAGACAGGATACTGGGCTTGATGGAATCATAGACTCATAGAAGATTAGGGTCGGAAGAGACCTCAGGAGGTCATCTAGTCCAACCCCCTGCTCAAAGCAGGACCAACTCCAATTAAATTATCCCAGCCAGGGCTTTGTCAAGCC
>NW_020664418.1:17550974-17583529 GCF_002925995.2 Terrapene triunguis
CTAAGAATGAATTTAGGAACAAGATTATGAATAGCTGAGCTACAGGATCAAGCCCAACTTGTTAAAATGCAAATATTATAGTAACAGAATGAAAACAAGGGCCCAGTATATTATTATATAAAACTTCTTGTCTCGGGTGTCCCAGCGTTAGTCACCCTTTACATTTATTATCTCTGTCACTGATTCCTCCCCACCACCAAGTATAAAAAAAATATTTTTTCTAATTTTAAACAGCAGCCCTGTCTCGAGAGATCAAACAGAACTATACAATTTTCAGTAATCTATTTTGTAAATAGCATCTTGAATACATTTCTTGAAATAACAATGCAATTGATTTGGAAAAACACAGGGTATGTCTACAATGTGATAAAAAACCCACAGCACCCAGTCTGAGAGCCTAGATCAGCTGACTTGGGCTCCAGGGCTTGGGCTGCAGGGTTAAAAATAGCAGTGTAGAGGTTTGGGCTTGGGCTCAAGCCCAGGGCGTGCGACTCCCTCTCCCTCACAGGGTGTCAAAGCTGGGCTCCAGCCCAAGCCCAAATGTCTACACTGAAGTTTCATAGCCCTGCAGCCTGAGCCCTGCAAGCCCGAGTCAGCTGACCCAGGCCAGGACTTTTAATGCAATGTAGACATACCCACAGTGGTAACTTATTCAAAGTATATACAGAGCTTTTTCTATGTTAAATATTTTGACATGTTTCAAATGTGATAACAGTACATACATGACGATCACATATTAGCCAGCATGTTCGCATTATGTGGCCAAATTGACAAACTATCTTATCTAGCAACAGTCTACAAATGGTCCCATTTTGTAGACTTAGGACTGCAGTTTGGACTGTTTCACTTAAGTTTTGATATTCTGAGCTGCCCTCAAATTCCACTGATTTGAGTGGAGATTGAGGACACTTAGTGCCCTATAGGAGCAAGCCATTAATACTGAAACTCTGTCACTTGATATTGTAGAGTACTCTGGACCCAGATACATCCGATCCTACTGACAATCTGAGTGAGCAAGCCAGAGAATTCTGCCAGAAAATTGGCAGCAAAGCCATGAAAGTGTCAGAGATTGTGGCAACAAGAGATCAGGCTGTTTACCAGGCCATTCAAGAAGGAATCGATAGAGTCAACATGAAGTCCACGGCCAGTGTTCAGCATATTCAGAAATGGACAGTCCTGGAAAGAGATTTCTCCATTTCTGGTGGAGAATTTGGTAAGACCTCTGCATACTAATCTATACTGAGATACTTAGTGAATACAGGAGGGGTGTGGAGTACTGTAAGATTGGGATGACTATTTCTCAGGAATGGTGGAGCTGGGAGTTATATAGCTCTTCCCAAACAAGTGGCAATTATCTGATAGCAATTCACACTGTCAGATTACAGAACAATGATATTGATACAATCTTAGGGATCTCAACCACTCCAAGATAAAATCAAATCATATTACAACTTGAAATTTAAACTATGGTTTGTGAAATATGGGAGCTTCATAAAAACCTTCATATAACATACTAGTAAGTTATCTTTGTTCGGTTTTTTTAAAATTAACAAATTCAAGAAGTCCTACAATACTGGTGTCAGTGAAAGAATCAAAAATACAAAAAAAAATTATATAATCTATTTGCCAACCTATTTAATAATCGTTAATTGTGTCCACAGCTTTTTCTCTTTTTAGAAGATGGTCCAATGAAATCAGTTTGATCAGAGAAAACAAAATCTTATTGTAAACCTTGCATAAAAATTAACCAGGAAATCAAGGTCATTTGGCAGCCAGAGCCTGTCTTTTGTGGGGAGGGAAAATTATGAGCAATAATTAAAGATCTGTTGGTGAAAGATGTTCTAGTTTCTTGCTTCACCAACTTTAACTTCTAACTAATGAAATACAGAATATTTATGTGGACTCCTGTAAGTATTTAAAGATGTATTGTGTGACCGGGATCCCAGGGGAGCCACACTGAGGTTACTCAATTCGGGCAAACTGCAAAGAATGGGGCAGGCAATCCCCAAAGCTGGTGGATATTCCAATACTTAGATTTACCAAACCAGCACAAAACAGCTTCTATAATACCTCATTGGTTACCCACAAGCCAAAAACACAGTTCCCTTAAAGTAACTCAGGCTTAGGCTTCCACCGAGACACCCAAGTCAAATATGGTGGGGATTACTGAAAATCTTATTAATCATATAAGAAAGTTCTACCCATCCCAAAAGATCAAACACATTACCTCCCAGATCTTCCCCAAATACACGCTTACAGCCAATCTTTATTAACTAAACTAAAATTTATTTAAAAAGGAAGTATTGGTTACAACAGGGGTGGCCAGCCTATGGCCCCAGAGCCGCATGCGGCTCTTCATAAGTTCATATGTGGCTCCTTGCATAGGCACTGATGCTGGGGCTGGAGCTATAGGTGCTAACTTTCCAGTGTGCTGGGGACTGCTCAGTGCTCAACCCCCTCCTCTGCCCCAGGCCCTGACCCCACTCCACCCCTTCCCCCGAGCTTGCCATGCCCTCGCTATCCCCCCCCTCCCCACCAGAACCTCCTGCGCACTGCGTAACACCTGATTGCAGTGGTCGGGAGACGTGGGGAGGGAGCGGGAGGCACTGATTGGTGGGGCTGCCAGTGGGCAGGAGGCGCTGCAGATTGGAGTGCGGGGAGCTGATGGGAGGCTGCTGACATATTAGTGTGGCTCTTTGGCAATGTACATTGGTAAATTCTGCTCCTTCTTAGGCTCAAGTTGGCTGCCCTGGTTTAAAAGATCAGTATACATACAGACATGAGTACCATTCTGAGATCAGTTTTATATTAGAGATTATGAGCATTGTAGTTTCAGGCCTTCTCTTGACAGCATGGAGTCCTCAGGCGAACAATAGGCAATCATAGAGACTTTGAAGTAGACCTGTTTCCTAAGCATCACTGGTAATTAGCTACATGGATTAACATATGGCAATTGCCTGTTTTCCAACATTCACAGGCGATTTGTTATATCCTTCAAAGAGAGATGAATATAGTAATATTATTATTTACAGTTCATTTGAATGTTAAGATCTCCTTTTGATCTCTGAATTAACAGAATACAGCATAGACAGGAACCATTTGGTTACACTGTTAACCTCTAACAAGATATAAGTACACACACACAATTAGTATCACCTCTAATTTCTAACAATACAGGTTTGCATTTCAGAGTTCATGCCCATCTGACAGAGAAAGAACAGGAGTACTTGTGGCACCTTAGAGACTAACAAATTTATTAGAGCATAAGCTTTCGTGGGCTACAACCCACTTCTTCGGATGCATATTGAGTGAAACATATCGAGGAGATATATATACACACATACAGAGAGCATGAACAGGTGGGAGTTGTCTTACCAACTCTGAGAGGCCAATTAAGTAAGAGAAAAAAAACTTTTGAAGTGATAATCAAGGTAGCCAAGTACAGACACTTTGATAAGAAGCAAGTGTGAGAATACTTACAAGGGGAGATAGATTCAATGTTTGTAATGGCTCAGCCATTCCCAATCCCTGTTTAGCCCTGAGTTGATTGTGTCTAGTTTGCATATCAATTCCAGCTCAGCAGTCTCTCGTTGGAGTCTGTTTTTGAAGTTTTTCTGTTTTAAGATAGCCACCCGCAGGTCTGTCATAGAATGGCCAGACAGGTTAAAGTGTTCTCCCACTGGTTTTTGAGTATTATGATTCCTGATGTCAGATTTGTGTCCATTAATTCTTTTGCGTAGAGACTGTCCGGTTTGGCCAATGTACATGGCAGAGGGGCATTGCTGGCACATGATGGCATATATCACATTGGTAGATGTGCAGGTGAACGAGCCCCTGATGGTATGGCTGATGTGATTAGGCCCTATGATGGTGTCACTTGAATAGATATGTGGACAGAGTTGGCATCGGGCTTTGTTACAAGGATAGGTTCCTGGGTCAGTGTTTTTGTTCAGTGATGTGTGGTTGCTGGTGAGTATTTGCTTTAGGTTGGGGGGTTGTCTGTAAGCAAGGACAGGTCTGTCTCCCAAGATCTGTGAGAGTAAAGGATCATCTTTCAGGATAGGTTGTAGATCTCTAATGATGCGCTGGAGAGGTTTTAGTTGGGGGCTGAAGGTGACAGCTAGTGGTGTTCTGTTATTTTCTTTGTTGGCCCTGTCTTGTAGGAGGTGACTTCTGGGTACTCGTCTGGCTCTGTCAATCTGTTTTTTCACTTCAGCAGGTGGGTATTGTAGTTTTAAGAATGCTTGATAGAGATCTTGTAGGTGCTTGTCTCTATCTGAGGGATTGGAGCAAATGCGGTTATATCTTAGAGCTTGGCTGTAGACAATGGATCGTGTGGTGTGTCCTGGATGGAAGCTGGAGGCATGTAGGTAAGTGTAGCGGTCAGTAGGTTTCCGGTACAGGGTGGTATTTATGTGACCATCGCTTATTAGCACAGTAGTGTCCAGGAAATGGACCGCTTGTGTGGATTGATCTAGGCTGAGGTTGATGGTAGGATGGAAATTATTGAAATCATGGTGGAATTCCTCAAGGGCTTCTTTTCCATGGGTCCAGATGATGAAGATGTCATCAATGTAGCGCAAGTAGAGTAGGGGCGTTAGGGGACGAGAGCTAAGGAAGCGTTGTTCTAAGTCCGCCATAAAAATGTTGGCATACTGTGGGGCCATGCGGGTACCCATAGCAGTGCCGCTGACTTGAAGGTATATATTGTCCCCAAATGTGAAATAGTTGTGGGTGAGGACAAAGTCACAGAGTTCAGCCACCAGGTTAGCTGTGACATTATCGGGGATACTGTTCTGACAGAGAGTGGCCCTAATTACCATACATACTTTTCTAACATGTCTCAGTCTAAAGGTTGAATTTGGGTCATTTATCCTGCAGGATGCTTAACCCTTTCTGGCCCTGTGTCACATATTGTATGAAAGATTTACATTGTTGCCAAATACACAGAACCTCTAGTAAAGGAAGAAAGGGAACATGTCAAAGGTGGTAGGCTAATATACATGTGGGGGGCTTGTTTTTGTCAGTGTTAGTTTCTTCCAGGTTATAATCTTTGCCTTGAGCAGCATCTTGGATACTATCTAGGGATGAAATTTTCAAAAGTGCCAAAGTCACGTGCCAGTTGTCCAATACCAGAATGATTTCCTATCAAGTGAATTTGAACTGTGCTGGTGGATGAAAAGTTTGAGATCTTGATTCCTTTAGCCACAACATTATTTCAGAACAGCAAAATTCCAAATTCTAGTTTGTGGCTGAACTGAGATGTCAGAAAAATAGCAGTGTGGTATCCATTAAATTCTATTTCTTTACTACTGCAGACAGCATGTCGTCCTTCCTCTAACCAGATAGGGTTATAACAATGGGGTATCCTTTATAGGAATGGGGTTCATGTTTACCAAGTAGATAGATATGACTTTTTCCAAGAAGCTGATTTTTTTTAAAGAAAGTGTCTTGGGCATAAATGAATTGTGGGGCCCATCTAGTAGGGCCTACTGCAAGTTGAGGCAGTTGTTTGGGAAATAATGCATCCACTTCTACAGCCCTGATGACTAATTTCTTTCCACGCAAATCCATCCACACTGTAGCTATAGTTACCTTCCCTGTCCACTACATCTCATCCCACTGACTTAAATCCCTCCAATAGTTTCTTGACTCATTCTGTCTCAGGTTCAAATTGAGCTTCTCCTTCAAGGCTCTGTACTTATATCATCAATGATTAGCTACACCAATTGTACTCTTAGCATGCATCCCATGCGTGTGAGATTGGATCCTTTTTTGATAGCAGTATCCGCTATGGCTGCATCTGCTTCCTTCCACCCTCCTGACTAGTGTAGCTGAGGGCATACTCAGTTTCTTCTCTCCATCCATTTTGACTCAGCTATCCCCTACAGCCTCCGTGAGTGAAGTAAGCCTATATCTCCCAACTCCCATTTGAGCCCTGGCTACAGTAATGCTGAGTTATTACATTCCTTGCTCCTTTCAGTATTATAATGATTTTGTCTTTAATGCATATCACATGAGATTGGGGGAGAAGGGGATAGAGAGAAAAGTAAACAAACAAACAAAAACCTCACCCAAAGCAAGATACAGTTTTTGAGAAGACCCTGTGAGTATGTTACTCAGGATTATTTGAACGCAAAACTATGGTAACTAATCTCTGTTTCCCAGGTGGTGTCAGGAAACAAATCAGTGGGGGGACAGCACCTCCCTCTGATAAATTATTGGTAAATACACAAATGCTTCCACCCCAAAATCCTTGTTTTTATTGAGTACAAAGCATACATCTAAAATAGAAATAACCTAGATCACCCCAGAATATAGTTACCCGAAGTCTGAGGTAGTATCCAGTGACAGCAGCAGGTTTCTGGTGGCTGGCCTTCCTCCTAGGTGGTGGGGAGGTAGATGTCAGAATGCAAACTCATAGAAATCCTCTCAGAAGAACTTCTCCAAAGTACACATACTAACTAAACTCTTATATGTAATTCAAAACATAGCATAACTCAAAATAACCCCTAATGGGCTGACCGTTTCCCTAGCAACAGCAAAGAACGCTCAATTTCTTCTTATCAGTAAAGCAACTCTAGCAAAAAAAAAAAAAAAAAATTAGAGACAGGCACCCAGACCAAGGTCAGCTATCTTTAGTAGCACTGCAACTGTGCAGATGTTTTTGTCTGCCTAAGCAAGGCCAAATTCTTTCTCACTATGTGGTGTCCTCACTTCCAGCCCATGGTGGCTAAGTGCACAGATGGCTGCAGGTTATGTCAAGTCCAGGGCTCTTGTAATAAATAGATGCTGTAGTGCGTCTGGTGAAGATGCTCTATGCCGACAAGAGTTCTCTCCCATCGGCATATTATCCATCTCCACAAGAGGCAGAAGCTGTGTCAGCGTGAGAGCCTCTCCTGCCGACATAGCGCTGGTGTGAACAGCACTTAGGTTGCTATAACTTGCGTCGCTCGGGGGGATTTCACACCCCTGAGCAACACAAATTAGATCGACTTAAGAAGTAGCGTAGACCTGCTGTAAGAAAGGGCTCTTTAACTGAGGACATTAAGGGAGAAAGCTCGATTAGTCCTCTTAAAAGTATTACTAAACTGGGAAATAGCTACTTTGTTACCTCTGCTCATGAAGCCTGACATTGCTTTGTCCACAAGTCCTTTGGACTGAACTTTTCTGTTTCTGCCCCAGCTATTCTACAGTTCCTATGAGAGATCAGCCATTGAAGCAACAGGCACATCTACTAGTCAATCCCTTTGGAGGAATGTTGTACTAGGACTCATTAATCCTCCAGCTAGGAAACTTTGCTGTAATTTCTCTCTCCTCTTGTAATCAACTTTGGTTTGTTTTTTGGTGGTATGTTTTTTTTTTTTAGGTCCTACGATGAAATTAAAACGACCTGCTGTGCTTGAAAAATACAAAGATGAAATTAATTCATTTTACAAAGAATAAAATTAGTCTTCATGCCAAGTATTATCTGCAAGTTTCCCAAGAAGCAAAACAAATTCACCAACTCTGTGTTACAGGAAACAGCTCCCAACAAATGCATTTGAGGATTTACATTTCTAGGCGAGCACACCTATCATTTGTTTTGCACCCTATGCAACAGGCATTAGAAGAGAAACATCCATGTAAAGATCTAGTTGTAATTCTACATGCAAAGTAATAAAATTTCTTGCTACAGATAAGTATTCCTACTGCCCTGTCATTGTGAATATTTTACTTTTGGTCTTAAATGAGTTAAACTTAATGACATACTAATGTGGGTGTAACTGTTTATTGTAAGGATGTAGCTCACATTCTTATAGGTTGGGTAAAAGAATAAGATAAGACTAAGCAACACCCTAATTGATATTTCCTTACAGTTTTTATAGTTCTGTAATAGGCTAAATAGATTATAGTTCAAATGTTTGGTAGACATAACTAATCAAGTGGCACTGCTTAATGAAACTGCTATATCCTCATAGTATCAATGGCCATTGAGCCATAACTGAAATTAAAAGATCAACAGTTCTATAATGTTTTCAGTTAAGAGCATCTAAATAGTCTTGTACCAAAAGAAATGCTACACATTGTGGCCTTATTAATTCCTCTTTCCAGCCTTGTAGTTTGTCAAGTGAGTTCTGGATTGACCATCCCAAAAAAAGACAATGAAGATTTTTTCAATCTTTGGTTCATGCTGAAAGACACTTTAGTTTAGCATTTCCCAAAGAGTCAAGTGATGACAGTTGGTGGGCATGATCAGAAATAACAGCCCAAGATCAAAACTTAGACCAGGGCAAAGAATGTCTCACTCAATGCAGGGGACCTGAGTCAGAGAGGATAAAAGTAATGATTTGTAAAAAAATATTTAAATGCAGGTTTATTTAAAAAAAACTTTAAAATTAAATTTGAAATTGACAGCCGCTAAAGCCTAAGCTTATCTATTAATCATTTAAATTAAATATAAAGCAGTACATTTGCAGTTGAGTTTTAAAAACAATCAAAGCACTGAATTGGTGGGAATTTCTGATTATGTACTTGGAACTAGTTTGTTAAAATGCTCAACCAGATTTTGACAGCAGTAGTCTTTTCTGCAGGTGTAGAGGGAATATTTTCTTCATTTCTGTTTATTCAGCTAGTTCAGTTCAATGACCAGTTCAAAAATAAAAAAAAAAATGGAAATTTGGGGAAAAAAAAAAAAAAAAAAAAGCTTGTTTTCCTCTTCCAGTCTGACTAAAAACTAGGTGTAAGAGGATGAGCTCTACTAGTACTAAAATCTTGATGCACATAGTGACTAGAAATGGTCAGTTCAATTCATTAATTAAAGATACTTCCTTTGTTTAATAAATCAGTTCATTTTAAATGCAAAATATGTTTTGACCAGAAAAAAAAGTTTGTACCCATCACAAGGTAGTTTAATAAAAAAAAATATTAAAATGCTGTTTGTGCATTTAATTGAATTTGAATTTCCATCTAAATAAATCTTGATACAAATTGCAAGTAAAAATTTAAGAATCTGATTAAATTAAACTATGCAATTGCTTAAGTGTACAGCTAGTGTATCTTCCTGCTTAGCAAAAAGCAGGAAGTTTAGAGTAAAAGTAATTGAGAATCAGTGTTTTAATGGTTATCAACAAGAATCACCCTTTCTTTAGGAAAATAACTAAAGTACTAATGCAAAACAATTAAAATCCGTGATTTAAATCAATCAATCCTGCGCTGATAACAGGCCAGAAAACTAACTGGAATACCAGGCATCTTGACGTTTTCATCTATTTGCAGCACTTCGCAAATGCCTACAGCTAGGATTTTGAGGTGTGTGTGTTTGGCTACTATGTCCCAACAACATCATTTGTTTTAAACACGTGCTTGTTAAGAGTTTGAAATCTTATTTAATATTATATCTTTACAAACCTCTGAGGTACAACTCCTCCTCCCCACCAAACCAAATTGCTTAAAGAGCCTGATTTTGATATCTGGTCCTTATCAAATGGAAGAAGATAGCAGCAACTGAAAGTTCTACAAAAAGTTTGTCCTTAACTGATATTTGCAATAAGATGTATGTACAGAGGAGGTACAGTGAGCATATTTTCTTACAACCTACTTGCTGTAACACATGATTTTCAGTAATCTACTCAAAGCATTAAACAAGTCAGCAGCCTAGGCTTATAAAAAACAACAAATGGTATGACTTTGGGAAGTCTTTATTTGGTATGACTTTGGGAAGTCACTTTGTGCATAATAGTAACTCAGTTGCTTAATTAGCATAATACAAATGAATCAAGGGAGCAGCAACCACACTATGCACATTCAAATCAAGCTCAACCTCTGCTCCCACGAGTTCTAGTCTGTCCTGTGATACATCCAAGAGAAGAAAAATTACCATTATCATTAGAAGTAGTTATGAATGCACAAGAAAAAAAAAAAATCTCTCCCTATCACTGCCATAGGGTCGAGAGGTATAACAAAAGCTGGGATGCTTATTTTGCAGGGCAAAACTAAGTGACTTTGCATCACTCGGTTTTGCTTTGGAAACCACCAGACTGAATGAGGAAATAAGTGAAATTAGTGGCATGGGACCTATAGACAGAATTAAGCTGACTACAGTTGGGGTACAGATCAGAACCATAGCCAGGAAATTTGATTTATATGCATGTTAAAGGTTGTAGGGATGGAGCTATTTAGGTCAGTATCTGTTATATGTGTCCATGATACCACCATACGGAGATGAGAAGGGGACTTAACTTCATGGTCTTTGCTAGGCTTAGTGAGCAAATGCCTGGAAACCTCATATCCATCCATACAGTGAAGACAGATTATAGGTTCCAGAAATATTAAGCATCAGAGCCAAAATTATAGATCATTGTACTAGATAATACCCAGTTTCCAGCTCTGTAACAGTCCCTTGTTATCTAGTCGGTTACATTCAGAATTTGAGAAAGTTACTAATCAGTACATTTAAACATCTCAAAACAGACAATGCAATACATAAAAACAAAGTACAAGAGAAAAATTGTAATACAAAGCTACAGAAAACGTATATTTCCCCCCTCACACTATAGAGTGGGAGTCAAGGAATTTTATCATTATTCATTAGGACAGCTCTATCGTAAAATAAATAAGAGTCTTCCTCTCCGAGCCACCTTACAAGAATATTTGGATACATAGCTTTGTATGATTTTACTTTACTAGTATTATTTCTCACACCTGTTTTGATGCCTTGATTTTTAGACAGAAAAATATTCTAACTGATTAAATATCTGTAGGGTTTTAAGTCTTTATTCATGCATTGAGAGAACTTTTTGTTTTTCTTGGAACATCAGGGCACCTGAAAGTCTCTCTTCATTGCTTTTGATACAACATTCCTAGTAAGTTTCATACCCGTTTGTTTACAAAAGTGTCATCTTGTGCTATTTTAAGGCCAAAAAGCCTATTTTGTTCCATTCTACGACCAATAAAATAGATTTTATGCTTTCTTTAAAGGTGCTTTTATAATCATGCAAATTCAGTCATCTTGATATTTACAGAAAATCTTTTGAGAAGTAAAAACCACTTAACTGAAATGTAAAATGGTAAACAATTGCAAGTGATACAATAAAGGAATCCACTTATACAAAAACATTTCACCACAGACAAGTAATAAATAAAACAAAGCACTTGGAAAAAGTCCACTGAAAGCAGGCACAAGAGTTATTTGTATCCATTTGGGCTAAATTTATTAACAAAATGGCCCCATCTAAAAAGTTTGCTCTCTCTTGAGATAGGCAAACCAAATGTATATGAATTGCAGATGACTATATAATGTATTTGTAATGTGTCCATTTGGAGTGATTGCAACATTAGTGATATGAGGAAACTTTAGTCAATATCCTGTACTCTGCGACAGATCTCTGCTGTGTAGTCCGAACACTTAGCATTACCTCCCAAATCTTTTGTTAGGACCTGAGAGAGAAAAAATAGACATTTTAATTAAAAAAAAAATGTAATCTGACTATTGCAGCTTCTAAATTAATTTTACATTCTGAACAGAGTATGCAGTACTATGCATGCAAGGGAACAATGTTAACTGTCCAAGGTTCTCTGTAATACAACCATTTTAATAGAAATGAGCTTGCAAATTGCAGCATGGACAGAAGGCAAATTCAAACAGCGGGTTTTCATCATAGTAGTAGGTTATCACATGTTAAGACTTTAGCATCATCATTTTGCTGGATAGCCATCTGTCTTGGATGGTTTAAACACAACAAATCCTGCACCTTGGCAGGGGGTTAGACTAGATGACCTTTGCCATTCCTTCTAACCCTATGGTTCTATGATTAGTGTGATTGGGTCTCAGACTATGCTTGGTTCTTGCCTGAGCTCCACAGACTGTGTTTGGGGTTCGCCCCAGTCTGAGCCCCACAGACTGTGTTTGGGGTTTTCCCCAGTCTGAGCCCCATAGACTGTGCTTGGTGCTACAGCTCTGCCTGACTGCAAGCCAGAGCCCAGATTGCTTGTGGCCCTGCCCTGCTTGAAGGCTGGGGCCCATTGAGTACCATTAATTCCCCCTTTCCTTGTTTGAGAGTACTCTAGCAGGCCAGACTGCATGGAGGTGTGGCCTCCCTCAGAGGTGGATTTGGAGGGAGGGCCATGCCAGCTTACAAGGAGCAAGATCTTTAATTGGGGAGGGGAAGAATGCAAAAAGTTAAATGATGGGAAAAGGTGCTGAATAGGTACAATGGTGGGATAATGTGGCAAATGTGGGATAATGGCATTGCCTGGCCCTGTAGTGGGGTGGTCACCCAGCTCCTGCCTGAAGAGGATAAAGCAGCCCTGGAAAGGGCTGCAGTGGGGAAAGCTAGGCTGATTGGAAAAGCAGCCACAGCTGTGGTCAGCTTAATCAGGGCCCAGCTGGCCCTTAAGAGGGCTGTGGGCCAGATGAAAGGGAGATACTCTCTCTAGCTTCATTGAGAGAGAAGGACCTGGCTGCCTAGGAAGTTGAGAAGGGTATTTAGGGTGGAGCAGTACTGGGGAAGAGCAGAGGGAGCTCCAGCCTAGCAAAGCCCCAGGCTGCAGGTCGAGTTAAGGGCCCACAAAAAAGGGTACTAGGGCTGCAGAGGGGCAGCCCAGAGATAGGCAGAGGCAGCTGGTCCAATCCCCCTTGCTGATGATGAGTGGTTTGCAGACTGCAGTCTGCCTCAGGGAGCGGGGGCTAGATGATGACTGGCAGTAGCCACTGAGGCAAGGTGGGTTTAGAGGGTTAGGGGTTCCCCAGAGAGGGGAGACCCAGATTGGGGGTTACTGTTGGGGCAGAACCCCTGGGCAAAAGGCACTGGGTCCGGGAAGGACACGGGGGCCAGCAGCAGGTGAGACATCAGCTGGCAGAGGGCACTCCAGAGCTGGAAAAGTGCTAATTCCCTGGACAACCAGCAGGAGGTGCTGTGCCAGTGAGCTGTCGCTCCACCACAGACCCCTTTGGTAAGGCATGATAATGGGGCAATTTGCACGATAGAGACTAATGGTCTCAGACATATATAGCAAGATCCTAAAAAAGTGTGTATGGAGGGACCTGCAGGCATAAGAGAGGACAATTTATAATTTTAGGGTTTTGTCATTTTCACTGTACTGCACAATTTTTAAATGAAAGCTGAGTTCTCTCCATTGTGAGCATATATATCCATCACATAGTGAGCCATTAGCAAACTAATGCTTGTTCTATCAACCATTTTGTTGCTGATCTACAGATAAAGGACTTCGACTCCAGACAGTAGATCTGGTGCTTTTCAGAAGCATTTCATATTTACTTGCAATTTAAATAGGATTTTTAAGTGTCTCCTATGTACAGTATGGCAGCCACCACAAATAGACTTATGAAATGAACATCTTTTCATTTTATCTTGTTCAATATTTGCATAAAAATCCACCTATGATGAATTACAAAGCACACTCCTGTGCTCCTGGACCTAAGAAATTTCACCAGTGTGGCTAAGTAATGTTCCTTTTTTTAAGCACAATCTTTAGAATACACCCACCTGCATTTTAAAAAGATGAAAGCCAAGATGGCAGTGAAGAAAGTTGGTAAGACTCAACTTCTGGAAAGATGAATTCAAGTTTTACTCAAGTTACAAGTGAAAATCAATTTGGTGGTCTCCAAATCTTAGACACTAACTGCATAAGAGGAGAAGCCACGCACACAATTGAGCAAAATCTAGCTTGTGTGTCAAATTCTGGCCTCATTTACACCCATGTAATCCTACCAAGTCAATGAGGTTGCAGGGAAGAAGTTTAGAAAAGACCTGAGTCTGGAATGGGAACAAAGGTGGTATAGGTCATGAATGAAATGCTTTGGGAAAGTTGTGTGATGAAGCCTATACAAGACATACAGACAACACTAGATTCAACCAGAAATAGGAAAGTGGATTCCTTCACCTTCTTGAGCACCAAATATACACAAAGAAAGAATTTGTATTTTATAATTTAGATTCCCTGGGGGCCAACTAAAGCCAACTCCTCTGTTGTGCATACAGGGGCCAGGCCCAATCTCAGCTCTAGGACTTCATAAGCAGAGTCTGTCCCAACATGAGGGTGGAGACACACTGCACCTTTTCAGGGAGTGCAAGTGCTTTTTTTCAGAGAGCTGAATCTACAAGTCCCCCAGCGTTTCCCAAGGCAGTGAGCCTCTGCATCCTCCTTATAATCTGTAGTTTAGGCTTTGGTGTTCTATATTAATTATTGTAGAGATAGGAAAAGTGATAAGGTCAATAGTTTGTCTGTAAACTCTGAGAATACCTTTCTAGCTTTAATTGTATCAAAACATGCAGTCTCGATTTTTGTGGCATATTCGTGCAGTCCCATATGACGCAGCATCATTACAGCACTCAGAAGAAGGGCAGTTGGATTTGCTAAGTCTTTTCCTGCAATGTCTGGTGCTGTTCCATGAACCTACAGATAAAAGTGAAATTAGCTGTATTATGAAGTCAATATATCAAGTGTTTAGTGTCTGTTTTGTTGTCTAAAGTAATTTAGACAATTGAAAAATTAATGAGTTAATATTGTAAGTTATTTCAAATTTAATTCTTTTGAACAAAGCGTATTCATCCAATCAGTATACAAAACCATAATAGTTTAAGGTGGGGGGGGGAGAGTTTCAAAGACAAAGAAAGGGGAATTAGGTGTACAATTCCCATTTGCTTGCACTGGGAACTGCACACCTAACTCCTTTGTAGTTCTCAAAATCTTTCCCCTACAAATCCAGAGGACATGGATAGCCTAAAAGGTGATGTCCCTGACAACTAAAAATTATTCAAGATCCTTTCTAAAATAGGTGAAAAAATATATTACGATGCCTGTAAAACTACTGTATTTGAAATCTTGGGTTAAAACACTGCACTGACTCTGTTATTTCCTTGATTGTTAAAAGCCAATTGAAATAACTAATCATTTTAAAAGTAACATTTCTTTTTATGCAGAATTTAAGTAAGCTTCACAATTAAAGCAGTCAGAAATTTTGCAGAGAATGTATTTCCGTAATGGCTACAGGATATCCTTTAGTTTAGGTTTCTAGGCAAAGTTAGTTAATAAAGTTTCCTCTTGCAAAAGAGATCTTACAGATTCAAAGATTGCGATTCCATTAGCTCCAATGTTCCCACTTGGTGTTACTCCAAGGCCTCCAATCAATCCAGCACACAAGTCACTGGAAGAAAAAATTCTTCATGTAAATTACAAAGGTACAACCTCCTACCAACAAGGTATACAGAGATTTATTAATATGGAATAAACTATTAAAATAAACAAAGTTTAGCTGCCAACACAGCCAGTGGTTAATGTGTTTAACCCTGTGGCAAAAAGGATACGTAATAAGTTAGCTCTACTACAGCGGCATGTTTGAAGATGAGCAGGACTACTAGACCAACAAAAACAGTTTAATGAGGAAAATGACAGGGGAACTTCAAATTCCAGGATAGAGCTTACCAAAAAGATAGGGCAAGGTGGAAAATACTACAAACTTGCATACAGCAGAAGAAAGTTTGGATAGCCAATGAGCACAATAAAAAAGGTACCCAACCCCCCTCCATGATACCATTACAAATCTAAAAAAACAGAAATATCAGTTGATGGGTTTTATGTAATTATTTGGAGGTCCTTCAATGTATAATCCAACACTTCCCCCAAGAAATTAGAGAAATTTCTTATAAGAGCTGCCTATAAAGAGGCCAGAACTTTGCTCACAAGAAATCTGAATTACTAACAACTATTATGCAAAACTGAAGGAAACCGGTGTTAAGTGATGCAAGATTGCTTTGCTCCTTCATTACCGAACAGCCTATCTGATCTGTGAAAGAATTAAAGAAAGCAACACAAAAATCTGGCTTTAGCGGGGTTTCCTCCAAGATCAATATGAGCAAGGACTAAGCCAACAAGTGCTCATAAAACACAATCCTTGTAGTCAAGTGTTGATATTTAGAAAACTATTCAAGACCCACTTATATACCAATGCCTACAAGAAATCAGTCACCCAATAAGTCCTAACCAAACAGGAAGTGGGGAATAGTCTATATAGCAGTTTTTAAAATTTAAAATAAAAGGACTAGCTTTGCTTGTATGTTGTATCCCCTTCCTCCATCCTTCGTTTGTGACTTTACGTATTACACACTTCAAGGTAAGGAATGTCATTCAATATCTATTTAGAGGGTAGAACATTTTGGGCACTACGTCATAAGGCACTTTCAAAAAGCCATAGGAGCAGAGAGGCAGTTTACAGGGAAGTGACTGTGGTGGGGCCACCTACCTTTAAGAAGAAACCCTGCTTTATCAAAACTGAGCACAAACGTAAAATGTGTTAAGGAACTTTTATTAAACCTCAAATGGATGATGAAATCTATACTAGGTAAAAAGTACATAAGCAACAATGTTGAGGAGAATCAAACTAGGATGCCAGCTAAACCTCAGGAAAGTAAGCAGAGCTATCAGGCAGAACTTTCAATAGCAACTACAGAGAAAACACTACCAGCTGTTAAAGCACGTAGTATTAGTTTGAGCTCTATATTTTGTTCAACCAGAAGGTGATTAGGGAATACAGTAGCAAAGGAAGAATGGTGTGCTTCTAGGTACCTAAAGGAGAGCTGCTTGTTGAGCTAAGTGGTCTTTTCCCTACTATCTGTACAGAATGTGAAAGATGGATTCTACAATGAATTAGTTCACAATGGTTTTTACACCAGCTTTACTCAACTGCAACAGCCAAAAGCCACTTCGTCATTGCAGGGGGACGCCAAGAGCCACAAAAAGAATTTAACCTATTTAAAATGCAAAAATGCCTGTAACAAACATTGTAAATTAAGGAATTCATTCCTACACAGCTAAAACAAAATTACAGTCAGAGCAGTACTAAGATCCATGGAGGGAACCTTAGTTAACACCTCATACCAATTCTGAGAAATCTGGCTACTGGCACCTGTGTGGGTATTTCTGTTCTCCCTGAGGCAACTGCCACCCCACAATCAAGACATCATGACCCAGAACCACAACGGTATATAGGCTTCTGACTTCCATTGATTTCAATGGAAGTTAGGAGCCTAAACACCTGTGTGAATCTGGGCCCAGGAGATTCCTTTCTTAACCCTTAGAAGAGGAGAACCAATACAAGGCTATGAAGCCACATGCAACTCAAATAGCAACAATCTGAGAAATCACTGCAATCCTAGGAGTTTATTTAAATGTATTTTACACACACACACAAATATGTTTTTAAAATATTTTTCATTTATTTAATCTTCTCTAATGATTGGTAAGGAGTTTAAATCCTCCATTCAGTGTTTTTCACTTTATTGTATGTCAGTTGTTGTCTAGAAAATCTGTAGTTCTGAAGTATATGCACATGTGAGTACATATTCCACCCACATCTGGAAGTACGTTATTCTGTAGTAAACCTCTCTCTTTTCCAAGGCTTTGGGGGTGTGAGAGTGCACTGGGGGCTGTGACTGGAGTGGGTTCCCTCCCTCTCTACCACTCTCCTAGTTTTGGGGTGACTGCGGTTATTTGTTTGTATTAGGATCACATATATTAAAAACACATTCTAACACCCAGAACCGCAGAGAGGTACTTTTTTAAAGTTTGGCCTGAATCAAAATAAGACAAACATTTTAAGATTTCCTGGATGATACAAGAGAAGCAAGGACCAAATTCTTAAAAAGTTACATGCACACACATTTAAGACTTCAGATTAAAGACACTAGTTTTTGCTAGGTGATAAGAACAGCATCAAATTCAATGAAGTAAGTGTTTTATGGCAAATAGGTCTGGCAGTTGATTTCACAAGTCAAATTAATTGTTTTGATGGCAGAGTGTTAGTGTCAATATTCCTCAACAACGAAGTTGTCTGAGAAAAACAGTAACTGAAGGTACCTTAGTAAAGTATTTATACAGATGTTCATTTCACACACATCCTTCCATTTTATATTTGAATCACATTTATACCGTATATGGACAAACACCACCTCTTCTGATGCCATGAAGCACAGCTTCATCATACAGCTCCCTTGATACTAAGTTATTCTGTGTTGGTTCTCAATTGCAGCTTTTCTTTTTATGATATTGAGAATCTGAAAGGGTTATGTTTTAATGTTCTGGATGCTGAAAACAGACACCCACTTGCCTAACATTTAATCTGAATGGTAATCTTGAAAGTGATAGTATTTTAAGGGTTAAATTATAACCAGCTCACTTCTGCTTACCTCAAGATGTCACCGTACAGGTTTGGCATAACAAGCACATCAAATTGTGATGGATCCTGTACCATCTAGGAAGAAAATTGTTTTAATTTTAAGGTCATGTATTGTAACTATAAAAAGCTGGATATAATGGATTAGATACTCACATTCAGACACACAGTATCAAGGTACATTTCATTAAATTTAATATCTTTATAGTTTTCTGCAGCTTCCCTGCATTTTCTCAGAAAAAGCCCATCAGACATTCGCCTGCAATTAGACAAAGAGAAGAATGTTATAGAGCACGGCTGAGTAAACCAGTTTTAAAAAGCAACTGCATCAAGGTAAGTATGGATGCACCTCTGGAAACAAGGAATAAATAGAAAAATATAGGCCAGATTCTCACTGGGGATACACTGTGAAACCCAAAGGTGGCTTTTCACCTCCTTGTTTGTGGGCTCAGCCAAGAGCTGGTTCAACTGTTGAGCAAATTAGGGCAGTTTCTAATTTGGGCTGGCCTGTAATGGCCCCCTAGGGGGCTGGAAATAGCCAGAGAAGTATGTTTGACCGTGGCCCACTCCTGCACCCAACACTACCCCTATGTGGGAGGGCAGGTGCACGTATGAAAAGGACGGTGCAGAGTTGGCTCCGCCAGCCTTACACCACTTGGGGATTCCCCTCACGGGGGGGGAAATCCCCAGCTGCCTGGTTAAAGCAGCTAGAAGGCTGTTTTATGTCATGACTTAAACCAGAGTCACCAGAAGCCAAGATCTGGCCCTAAAAGTCTAATTTAGCCATAGATCAAAAAATTACTTCACATGTTAACTTTTCTGATTTCATTGCATTAAAAACATTCTTACAATTTACCATATGTTCAGAGCAAAGTCTTTGTCCTTATCTTTGACAGTTTGGAAGCAAAGGTTTGTTTTGTTATATACATCAAACTTCTCAAAAATGTTTACTATACAGAATGAGAGCTAGGTTGTCAAAACTGACACCTCAATGAGTTAAACTGCACTTGTCAGTTGCATTAAAGGACAGAAGTGAGACTGACAGTAAACCAGAAATTAGATCGGGAAAAGTACATCCTCCCAGCAAGCACATTTTTCACTATGTAAGTGTTTTTTGGTCAGAACACTTCAATATCCACCTCTGGTATGCACTACTAAAGCAAACAAAGTGACACTTTTGTAATTAAAGCCTGAGTATACAAAAAATAAGCAAAGAAGTGTTATGCAATTCCACACGTATTGTGGCTCAGTTCTGAGGCTTACTGTGGAGTGCTTTGAAATCCTTGGGTGAAAGTCACCATCTACAGCAGCACAGCTACAGCACTGTAGCAGTGCCACTATACCCCAGATGCTTCCTACAGAAGGGGTTTTTCCATTGCTGTAGGCAACATAGCTAGGTTGAACTAATTTTTAAGTGTAGACCAGCTCTATACGTGCAAGTTTCACTTTTAGTGTTTTTATTCTTAAGCTTAATAGTAAATAGGTAAGAGCACAGAGATAAGGAGCATACAGTACTAACTTGTCAGTGATTCGAGTATGTAACTAATGTAGTCCCATCAACACTGGGTCAATTTTCCCCACGTTGCTTATGTTTTTTCCCCCCACTAGCATTAATGGGGGTTACACATCTGAGGGAGATTTCACAAGTTACTTTGCATCTTTTAAAGCTCAAAATCCATAGTTTTTTAAATCCATTCATAAGAGTTTGTTACTTTATGATGTCAACATACATAATGTTTGCTTTGTGCACTGCAGTAACATGGCTTCTATGATTGTTTCTGGCATACTCGAAAGCAAATTCAGCAATACGTTTGCTTGCTTCTTCTGTGATGAGTTTGATACTCTGTACAACACCATCAACAATCTGAAAAACAGACAGTCATCACAAGTAAAAACTTAAGCTGATTTATAAAGCAGGAGCTGATAGTGTAGAGATCTGGAACAGCATCATATAATTCTGATGGGCAAGCATCTGCAGAGCACTCTACACAAGGTATTTCACATTAAAAATAAATTCTGAATCAGAAGAGTTAATTTAAAAAAAAAAAAAAAAAACTTCCTACTTTTGCCATACAAGGTTGCAATTCGCAGAGGAAAGAAAACCCTGCCAGAAAATTAAGTGTTTCCCAATAACATACCACGTGCTCAATTCCACTGTATTCTCCTTCTGTGTTCTCTCGAATTGTGACAATATTTACATCTGTGTAAGGGGTTTTGTATCCTTCAATTGAGACACAGGGACGAACATTTGCATAAAGATCAAAGGTTTTACGCAGCAGCAGATTCATCGAAGGGTGCCCAGCAGCTATTGGCGTTTTTAAAGGTCCTATAATACACAACAGGAATGATGAGTGAGATAGAAAAGCACCAATCTAGAGTTTAAATTCACTACAACCATAAGAGATAGATCTAGGCACAGTCTCATGGGAGACCTGGATTCCCTTGTTAGGGTCTTGTGTTGACTGAAGCTGAAAGGCTGAAGAACTCTCCCTCTAGACCAGGGGTCGGCAACGTTTGGCACGTGGCTCGCCAAGGTAAGCACCCTGGCGGGCCGGGCCAGTTTATTTACCTGCTGACGCGGCAGGTTCGGCCGATTGCGGTCCCCACTAGCCGCGGTTTGCCGTCCCGGGCCAACGGGGGCGGCGAGAAGCGGCGTGGGCGAGCGATGTGCTGACCGCGGCTTCCTGCTGCCCCCATTGGCCCGGGACAGCGAACCGCGGCCAGTGGGGTCCGCGATCGGCCGAACCTGCCGCGTCAGCAGGTAAATAAACTGGCCCGGCCCGCCAGGGTGCTTACCCTGGCGAGCCGCGTGCCAAATGTTGCCGATCCCTGCTCTAGACCATTAAAGAATGAAGTGATTCTGTTGTTTAAGAGCCAATTTGTGATCCCTCTATTCATGTTGAGTAGCAATTAACACCACTAGCATTCTCATTGAATTCAATAGGACTATTTGGGGAGTAACGGATTACTCAATGAGAACAACAGGAATCACATTCTGGCTATGAAGTATGCCAGCAGCAGGGGAACTGGTTTGTGCTGTTTTAGATATGGGCTCCAGTTCTATCTCTAATAGTCCTCCTAGTGAACCCATGAAAAGTCTGACACTAAAGACTGAAGAGGTGGGTAAAGTAACATCTTTTAGTGGACCAACTTCTGTTGGTGAGAGAGACAAGCTTTTGAGCCCGCACAGAGCTCTGACTGACAATATGTGGCATGCACCTTCATTTGGGCTTTCACAAAATGTCACCCTGTGAGGGGGGATACCCCCACTGAGACTAAAAGCATTAACTAAAGAGAGCTTAATTAATGCACCTGAAGGGTGGGTCAGGTTCAATTAAAGATGAGTCCCAGATGGAAAAGAGCTGGATGGTTACTATAAAGAGGAAGCCCAGAACAGAAGAGGGCTACAGAAAGAAAAGGGACGAAGGTAGAAATCCCTCTTGGAGATATAGAGAGGTCTGCTGGGCCAGGGAAGAACTTCAGGGCAGTAGAGGGAAGAGGAGACCTGGGAGAGAGAAGGTCTTGGGATCCTCTCCTAAGAAGATCTGGCAAAGGTCAAGGAGAGACATGGTGGAGCAACTCTGATAAAAGAACAGGGTCTAGATTTCCTGGAACAGAGCCCTGGGAGGCATTTAACTGGGGAATGGAGTACAGGGAAAACTGAATAAAAAGGTCGAGCTTGAAGAGGGCAAAAGTTGGCTTACATTTATTTTTTCAGTTGAGATTTGTTGGGGGACTCCAAGCAAGGGACCCCAACGAGCCATGGCCCTTAAAAAAAATAATAATAATAATAATAAAAAACAAAAAAGGTGCACCTTGCAAGGTCATGGAGCTTAGGGAGATGGAAAAGTTGTGGCACCTGAAACAAATACAGGTACCCAAAGGGCCCAGGAAGGGGCTGTTGACAGGTTGAGGTAGAAAGAAACCCAGGGAGATGGCAGGGGATAGGTCAGAATTCACAGACCTTGCCTGCTCACTAAACAGTCCCTGAGCTGGAACCCAAAGGTTCACGAGGGCCTGGGTTCCCCTGCCAGCTGCCAGGGAAGGTGGTGTGAAGCCCCCTTATAAAGGAATATGGACTTTTGAAACCCTGAGATGAGTGTAAGGACCTCATGGCCCAGGTTGGGGGGAGAAAGACCTGATTTAAGGAAACTGGACTTTCGTTTGTTGGACTGTTACTCTGGAAGGGGGACTATAAGTGACCTGGTCAGAGGACTAAGTCATGAGAAGCGACAGACCACTAGAGTTGGAGCAGCTGTTGGCACTATAGGAAGAAAGCCTGGTACACTATGCCCAGTCACGAAGGGTAATGCCACCGGTGAGTCAACCCTTCAACACACCCCAATTGCTATATTCATTCACTGAAATGCAATGCCATTTATGAAATGGTGTGGGTGGGTCTCACACAGGGAAACTTAGAGGATACTTACCTACACATTGGCCAATTCTGGCTAGGAATGTTCACTCATTAAATGAGAAAGCTGCACTAAAAGTTGAAATAAAGGTCATGCTTTGAAGTTTCAAATGACCGCTGTCATGCATTCTATTATGGTGTAGAGTACTTTGTCTTTTACATTGCCACGCATACTTCCAAGAACACCCTCCCCATGGTACAAGCAACAGTTGCTTTTAATAGCTCAACATTAACCCCTGCAGTACCTTTCAGTCCCATCTTGTTTTTATCCATGGATTCTTTGGCATCTGAAGGAATCATCCACTTTCCTCCTGGTCCCAGGATAGCTGTAATATTTCTCTCTTCCCACTGAATAGGAGCCTAAACATATTTGTTCCACATTATCATCTGTATTAGGAATTTTGTAAGTGTGTGTGTGCGCATATATATATATATATTTTTACAAGAAGAAATGCTGAAGGGATTTTACTCAGACCTCCCAAAGTAATTTATCTCGGAGCTGACAAGCATGGGCTAACTCTTTAAAGAAGAGTCCCAATGTAACTAACTACTGAAGGCACTATGAGATGCCTATTATAATATTTTTCCAGACTTATATCATCAGAACTACTTTCACCATGCTATCTACACTTTCAGCTTGTGTTTTCAGTATGGTGATCTCTCTCATTTTGTATTTCTTGAAAATATCTAAACATGAATTTAAAAAGACTTAAAATTAAACTTAGTAATTAAACAAGATCATAAAAAGTTCCTAACAGACAGGAACAGATTTGACTGTGCTGCATGTCTAAACAGAATGCTGTGAATGTTTCCGTTAGTCCCATTCATCAGTACCGTCTTAATTTTCATTTACCTAGGGAATCTCTCTGTTATGAAAGGTTGCCACAGGTTATTTTTTTTCAGGAAGGAGTGTAAAGGAAAGATACAATTATGCTGTCATAGATGAACAATATAACTGTATGCTATGCTCATTAAACAACCACCACCTTTCAAACTGAACAAATTAGAGAATTTCCAGTAAATGTTAACATGCTTTTTTAATCTTGAATCAGTTGATTTCCTATCAGGAGTAATCCAAACTAGACATACCCTTTTCCATCTCTCTCAGGTGTTATATAAAAACTTATCACTGTTGTATTTAAGTCTATTCCCTGCCTCTCAAAACTGAACTATATATGAGCTCTTTAATATGAAGTTATACCCCATATAATCAAGAGTAGTTAATCTAAGCCTTTTCCACTGTTGGATATCTTGTAGTGGGAAGTAGAATTTTAAGGATAAACTCCTTTTTGGTACCAATGGTGGGGAACCATGTTAACTTACCAAGGTTATTTCAGAAGAGGTACATTTTGATTTTGTATGCATCTTCTCTCAAATTCTGAGTAAGTGACATAGTACATATGCAGAGAAATATTTCGACATGTTAGGTTTAAAGTAGGGCTGTCAAGCAATTAAAAAAATTAATCTCAATCGCACTGTTAAACAATAATAGAATACCATTTATTTAAATATTTTTGGATGTTTTCTACATTTTCAAATATATTGATTTCAATTACAACACAGAATACAAAGTGTACAGTGCTCACTATTTTTTATTACAAATATTTGCACTGTAAAAAACAAAAGAAATCATATTTTTCAATTCACCTAATACAAGTACTGTAGCGCAATTTCTTTATCATGAAAGTTGAACTTATAAATGTAAAATTATGTACAAAAAAATCCTGCATTCAAAAACAAAACTATGTAAAACTTTAGCGCCTACAAGTCCAATCAGTCCTACTTCTTGTTCAGCCAATTGCTCAAACAAGTTTGTTTACATTTGCAGAAGAAAATGCTGCCTGCTTCTTGTTTACAATGTCACCTGAAAGTGAGAACAGGCATTTGCATGGTAGTGTTGTAGCTAGTGTCGCAAGATATTTACATGCCATATGCACTAAAGATTCATATGTGCCTTCATGCTTCAACCACCATTTCAGGTGACATGCGTCCATGTTGATGACAGGTTCTGCTTGATAACCATCCAAAGCATTGTTGACCAACGCATGTTCATTTTCATCATCATCAGTGAGATGCCACCAGCAGAAGGCTTATTTTGTTTTTTGGTGGTTTGGGTTCTGTAGTTTCCGCATCAGAGTGTTGCTCTTTTAAGACTTCTGAAAGCATGCTCCACACCTCATTCCTCTCAGATTTTGGAAGGCACTTCAGATTCTTAAATCTTGGGTTGAGTGCTGTAGCTATCTTTAGAAATTTCACATTGGTATCTTCTTTGCATTTTGTCAAATTTGCAGTGAAAGTGTTCTTAAAATGAACATGTGCTGGGTCGTCATCTGAGACTGCTATAACATGAAATATATGGCAGAATGTGGGTAAATCAGAGCAGGAGACGTACAATACTCCCTCAAGGAGTTCAGTCACAAATTTAATTAACACATTTTTTTTTTTTTTTTTAAACAAGCATGGAAGCATGTCCTCTGGAATGATGGCCAAAGCATGAAGAGGCATATGATTCTTTAGTGCATCTGGCACATAAATATCTTGCAACACCAGCTACAACAGTGCCATGCGAATGCCTGTTCTCACTTTCAGATGACATTGTAATTAAGAAGTGGGAGCATTATCTCTTGTAAATGTAAACACATTTATTTCTCTTAGCGACTGACTGAACAAGAAGTAGGACTGAATGGACTTGTAGGCTCTGAAGTTTTACATTGTTTTGTTTTTGAGTGCAGTTATGTAACAAAACCTACATTTGAAAGTTGCATTGTCATGATAAAGAGATTGCACTACAGTACTTGTATGAGGTGAATTGAAAAAACTATCGTTTATCATTTTTACAGTGCAAATATTTGTAATAAAAATAATATAAGCGAGCACTGTACACTTTATTCTGTGTTGTAACTGAAATAGATATTTGAAAATGTAGAAAAACATCTAAAATATGTAATGTATTTCAGTTGGTATTCTATTGTTTAACAGTGCGATTAATCACGATTAGTTAATCAGGTGAGTTAACTGCAATTAATCGACAACCCTAGTTTAAAGCAATAGTGGATTAATTTCAGATATATTGCTAAGAACAAGCCAATGTTTTTAACGTACGCTTTTCTTTTATTTGTATCCACAAATCAAAGTGGACAAAAGAACCCCTTTCTATCAGTTGCTACATATTTACTCAATTAGATAATTATTTCACACGAAATACTGTAGCTTATATTTCTAAGAATTAAAAACCACAGTATTTGCTGTGAGCTTCCCATTCCTTTACCAAGAGGTACAGGCCCCATCTTGATACTGCAACCCTAACCACTCTGTTATGTTATATATGAAGCTTCAGTATTTTTTCTCTTTTTGGCTAGAGATACAACCCAGACACTTGACAATTTGGTGAAAAATTCTAAAGTGGAACCCCCACAAACTTAAACAGGAGTCACAAGTAAAATCCCGGTACACGATATGGTAAGTTGAAGTAGTAGTATTCAACTCACTTCAAGTTGTAATATACATGACTAACAAGGCAAATGAACTGCTTACTTTAGCAGCATCACAAATCTTCATAACAGCAGCAGAAATCTCCGGTCCTATGCCATCTCCTGGGATTAAAGTTACTGTCTGTACCTATGCAAGAAGTCAGATAGTACACCTAAGGAACATTGCATTCATCAGAGCATTTACATGTGTTTTGGTGAAAATCAAGCTAGTTGCTAGAACAGAGAACAATCACTCAATTGCCAAAGTCACTTTAAAGATGGCACTGCACTAAAGAGGAGTGCAAGCAGGAAGTCTGTTTTCCAAACAGCTTACATAGTGTTCCAAATAATCCACCTGGTGCCTCAGTCTTTCTGAAATACAAAGGTGGCTAACCTAATTGAAAAGCAGCCTTCCTATTCACACTCCTCCCTAGTACAATACAGGTATTTTATTTCTTCCTGGCACTTTGTACAGGAGATAGCATTGTCCAGTTATGTCATGTATACTAGGGCCTATCCTACACTACAACAGGCTCCAGTCATGCTAACCTATTCCTAGAGAAGATTTTGTTTGAAGGTTATTTTCTTAATTTTGTGAAGTCCAACATTGATTTTAAAAAAGCTTCACTTATTAAGTGATCTCCTTTCTAGAACTTTATTTTTAGCAAAATGAAGTTATTTTTCCACCATAACTTCTGCTGAGTTTCTCCAGCACTTTGTTTCTGATGTCATCCCTGAAGCAGAGGAAACTGACTGCACAGCTTGGACTCATCAGGTATCTAGGGAAGCAAATGATCAAACTTGGTTTAAAGATCTAAGGACTGCTACTCCAGGTTTACTTTTACCATTCATTTTGAAACTTAGAAATAGGCATTTAGTTTTCAGACCAACCTTCATAGGAGTCTTTTACTATCAATAAAAGCAGCACCAGATGCAATGTTATCTGAAAAAGCCCTGATTAGGATCAACTGTGAAAACACAAAAGGTGTTTCACAATTGGCCACACAAAATACACATTGAAATGCTGAGTATCTGAATTTCTTTTGAATGAAACAGTCATTGAGGTTATAAAGAAAAGAGAAAGTGGAGATTCAGAGAAAGGAAACAAACTAATGGGGATGTGAGGACTGCTATTTATAAGGCTCATCTGTTATGTTAAATACACAATTATTTGAATGTCTTCAAGAATTGCCATGTCCTCTGACAGTTAGAAAACGCAAGCACAACAGCCAAGCAGTCAGCCTTTCTCCCCCATTGATATAACTGGTTACACAGCAATGTGTGGCTGTAGTACAGTCAAAAGAAGGATGTAAGATCTTGCATTAAGTCTGAAATACCAACTTTAGTGTACCTGGAGCCCGAGATGCAACACCCATTCTTAATTCTTTCACTAATATACAAGCCATGGGCAACTTCTTGGTTTCTCTTTTTCCCAGATGTTTTATAACTCACAGTGCAGAGCTATAATGATAGCATTAAAAGCCAGAGTCTCTCCTGAAATTGACACTACCCATAAAAGAGTAGGCATTGCATTGATACATACATCAGTCAGAGCAGTTTTCAAAACCCTCTTTAAATGAGGCTTCAAGAGCATGCTTGTGTGTATTTTGTACATACACACAAAGGGTAAGAAACCCAAATATAATCAAATCACTTACAAAAACAAGCTCAAGAGAAAAATCATACAATCATATTGTAAACTAAAATGTAGCATAATAGAGGGACTTCAAAAGGGCAGACGTCTAGATATTCTAAAAGCAGCAGTTTTTAAATGTCAGTATTAATTACTGGTATAAAAGTGTTTACAGAATTCTTTAAAGACTTCATAGGTTTAGATTTGAATAAAGCTACAAGACATTTCCTAAACAGCAAGTAAGTCTACTGCTTATAGAAAAGTTTGCAAAATAAAAAGATGCTTAGAAGCTTCTCAACAACGTTGCCATTGAAGTTTCTGTAAAAGTTTCAGAAGGGTTGATGTCTATCCTATTAATATGATCAAATGATGTGAATTTTCCAGGCAATTGGTATCATTTTTCATAAGGGGTTATTCAAATTATTAGTCTAAGAATATATTATTCTTTTGAATGCGAAATTGTCAAAAGATATTGGTGTTAAAGTTAGTTAACAGAAATCCAACATGGCATAAGAGCATATGGCCATTGTACTTGCAGCTTATCTTTAAAAGTGTGTGGAAAGGTAATATAGCAACCCTATCTTATTCAGTAAGTTGTCCAGTACTTTTATTGAGAAACTTCTCAAAAGAAAAAAAAAATACTATTATACTCACAGCACTACTAAAACATCTGGTCACCTGTTTTTGGTTTTTGAAAACTCCTAGCAACCGAGACACCTGTAAAAACAAAAATATTTTAGTGTGTGAACAGAAAGCAAGACAACATTAATTTATAATACTGCAGCAGGTTTTCATTTTATAGTACACTTATTTCAGTTCACATTTTATACTAGGAATATATTTGCTAACATTAGTTGTCATACTTTTAGTATGAAACTATTCTTCAGATGACCAAAACTTTCAGTCTGCAAACATTTTCATTATTTTCTCTTGTATTTTCAAGTTTTAAATGTACACTCTGCTACCAACAAATATTTCTTCCATTCTTTATGAATTTTGACAATGAGCTTGTAATATATTGACCGAATGTTAGTAAAGAGTAAATTCCACCACAAACACTATGTGGATTTCAAAATTTAAAATAAGAGAACCTTAGAGCCTCCATTAAATATTTGTCCTTGTGTCCAATAAATTGTGAGAAAGAAATGTTTTATTATAGGAACAAAAATTTGTAGAGTCACAGTCCACGAAAGCCATGGAAATGAAGGGAACACACTCAGATATATTACACATTGGACCCAAAGATGCAATAATTTTAGTTATATGGATAATGATTGACTAATTTTTGTATATGTATGGCTGTAGCACCTAATAGCTCTAGTTAAGTACCAAGACCCCGTTGTGCTAGGCACTGCACATACAGAATAAAAAGATGATCCCTGCCCCAAAGAGACAACAGATGGATACAGACAGGAGAGTACAAGGACACAATAAGCTGAAGATATCCCTTCAAGTGGAGAGCTGATACAAAGCTGCACTGAAACTTACAGCAAAATTTGTGACAAACAGAACAAATCATGAAATATGAAAACACCGTCTTTACAAGTATTGAAAATTTAGCCCAAGGATTTTGCTGCAAGATTTGATTAGTAGCAGCCTTGATGGCACTTAAATACCTGGGATAGGATTTTCAAAAGCACTCAGCATTGGCCTTACTACCATTGAAGCCCATGGAAGTTTTACCACTGATTTCAATGGGAGCAAATTCAGGCCAATGGTAAGCACTTCTGTAAATACCACTCTTGGCATTTTCATATCTGGATTGCACTCATGAATATGGTGGAATTTTAACTACAAGTCCATTTTAAATGTGGCGATATTACTAGTAAAGTAGCTGATGCAATGATACTTAGACAATTCTTAAGAAGGATGTATACTAAAGAAATGTTTTCAGTTTGAAAAAGAACTAGTTTATCGTAAAAAGTAGTATATGGGCAGACTAAACTATAGATACTTATATCAGTATGACATGATGTATCAGTTGGAAGGACTGGATAAAGGACAGTCGGACACATTTCACCTGAAACTTACTACTGTAACCTCCCATCATAGGTCTTTGACACTTATGCTGAGTTGGCATTAAGAACATAACTGTATGACAAGGCGGACGGAGTGTAAGCAAGATGATTAGAAATTATGTATTCTCATATAGGATATTGTAATGAATGCTGTAGAAAAGGTAATTACAGCTAAGATTCATTCTGACCTGTAACTGAACATGAAACGTACAATATAATACAGCAAGCAAGTGCTGCATATCATAACAAGCTGCACACTTGAGAGAGAAGCAGGCACAATAGAAAAGGTGAACGGGCTTAGATACATAAACACCTGGGTGTCTTCATGGCATAGTTCTTGCCTGTGATACCAAAGGATAACTCTGGAGACAAGTGAAAATTATAGACGGGACTGTATTATAGACAGATAATGTAGTATAGTGGTTGGAGCAGGGGACTGGAAATCAGTCCTGTTTACTAGAAGTTATGAGCTTGATAGAGGATTCACATAGTGAAATTCGATAGCCTGTGTTATGTAGGGCCTTTGACTAGATGATCAGATTGCTCTGTTATGGCCTTAATTATGTTTCAATGAATTAGAACTGTTTTTGTCCAAATTAGTAAAAATTTAACACGACACAAAGAGGTTGAATTTTTCAATGATTCGGCCTATGTTATGTTGAATGCAGGTATGATAGTAAAAGTTTATTGTTTGCTGGAAAATACTAAAAAGTATTGTTCACTATGTTGAGGACAGTAAGTGGATGCTATTAAATATAGGCAGGGCATCTTTCAAGCAGATCAGAGGAATTTTATTCTTGTTTATACAACCAATTGACCGGGTCTGTGGAACAGCTTCCAGAATAACTAAAATTTTCAAAAAACAAAGTGTTGGTGGACACGAGTGCAGAGGACTGCAAGTTAGAATATAAATACAAAGTATTAACAAGCTTGTTTTTTCCAGACTCCAGAATGAAAGAGATAACATTAGTTCATTGTGAAAGTGGTCCTATCACTAGAATCCATTTTTAGTTTAACTCTAAAATATTAAATAAAAGGAGTATATGGGAGCAAATTGTTAGTAGCCTATTCAAAAACACACGTAGCAATAAATGCCTTCAAAAATGCACATTACTGAACTTCAGGAAAAGTTAATTATCTCCTGTTTTACTGCTAAAATATGAGGCACAGCAGAGTAAGATGAACTCTATTTGCATTGCTACTAGTTTGAAGAATAAGGATTTTACTGCTCTGTTAGCTGCAAACACCAATGTATGCAAATTTACAAGAATCAGAATAGCTAAAGTATCAGCTGAAGATTCCCCATATACTAGCAGTGCAATTTTCCTAGGTACAGCAGCCCTAAAAACATTTAACCTTGGCAAGAACCAAGTGTGTGTCCATGGACAACACCGCCATGCCTCAGAAGCCCCACACTGTCCAAGTGTAGCAGCCTCTCAGAAAACCATTGGCTAATGGGCACAAACAGTACAGAATAGGACCTTTGACTGTAGTGGATAAAGAATGGGAAATACTAATGTCAGTACCAACTTGAGAACAAATGTCTTTTACAAATGTAAGTACTGTAAGATACATTCAGGAGGCGAAAGGAAAGCAAGTCCAGCTCAATAGGGAGGTAAGAATGTTCTTCCCAGTGCTAAAATAATTATGAAATAAAATATCCAACTTTTTATTGTAAAGATCTGCAGTTGCAGGGAAGCAAGTAGCGGGGGTGGTTGTCTGGCTCCCTCTGTCCTCAGGGAGACGCGTTACAGGACAGGATGGAAAGGTCACCACCGTCCTAGCTCCCTCCACCCACAGAGGCGGCGAGGGGATTCAAGGGCACGAAACAGGCTCTGCTTAGATGAACTAAGGGCAGCGGCGTTTGACCCCTCAGAACCGTGCACCCCACTGAGAGCCTGACCCGTTTCCCCCTCCCACCCGCCGGGCCTGCGGCTTCCCAGCTCCCTGCACCGGGGAGTCAAGGGCACTAGCAGGCCTGGGGCCCCGTTCCCCCAACCGCGGAGATTTGGGGACAGCGGGCCGAGGAGTAGCGCAGCGCGGGCACTGGGCCGCGCCCCCGATATCCGGACAAAGTCCCCCGCGCCCGGCAGCAGCCAGGGGAGCATCGGGACGCAGTAGGGCCGGGATCACGGCCCCCATGGGGGCGAGGGGCCAGATCCCCCGGCAAGGGCAAGCACGGGGGGCCCGCTTACCGTGGGCATCCATGCGGTGGCGGCCATGGCGACTCCTGCCCCGTTCTCCGGCTGCGCTGACAACCCGGCCCTTCCCCGCTCGCTCTCGCTGCTCAGGGGCCGGAACCGGCACGCGCAATAGCACCGCCCCCGCCTCGGAGGACACGCCCACCCGCCCAGCGCAACGCCGCCCGCCCCAGAGCGAGGCTGTCAGTCAGACAATGGATGATGCCCGGATAGGGCTAGTGACGCAGCCTGCGGCCCCCCCGCTAACGCCTCTTGCAGAGCGGGGGGAGTCTCGGTGTTCCCGCCCACCAGGGCCGCTGGCCTGTCAGCCACCAGAGTGCAAAGAAATAACGCCTCGGGGCAGGGCTGCCGGGCCTGTCTCCCCTGACCCAGGGCATCAGTCCCACCAAACCCACGCGCCCCCCCCAATACCTAGGCAGGGCGAGGGGCCCAGAGTGAGGCGGGGGGCTTAGAGGACAGGGCTCTGGTGAGGCGGCCCGGGGGGGTAACTGAAGTGGGAGTGCAGGGTGTTCTCCCGGCAGCAGAAGCAGCCGGTTCGCCCAGGGTGGGCAAGAGACGTCCAGAGGCCTAGTGCTTCTAGACTCCTGGAACGTTCAGCAGTTATATCTCTGCAAAGTTCCTATGTCTCATCAAAAGTATGTAGGCTG
>NW_020664418.1:17648529-17684504 GCF_002925995.2 Terrapene triunguis
CATTAGAGTCCTGAAAAGCTGAGGTCAAATATTTTCCTGCAAACCAAGGGAGGGCTGCGCCTGTTAACTCCTCAGGATCATGTCCCGGAGTGAAAACCCTTGGAGTTAATCCCCAGGGCGCTTTCTGGGTGCCGGGCAGATCCCTCAGAAGTGGGATGGGGAATGGTCCCAGGTGTAAGCAGCATGAATCCGCTAATGGAAAATAGTGTCATTTAATTCCTTGGGCTGGAATCGCACCAGAAGAATCTGGCATCAGCACTGGGTTTGCAGTGCACAATGTAGAGCCCTGGGCACCAGGTCGCAAACCCAGCACATGGCCTTTAAACGCCAGAGACTCTGGCATGTGCATCTGCCCTAGGGACCCCTCCCAGGACCCAAGTATGCTCACTCACCAGCAGGGGGGACAGCACGGTGTATGTGTCCTGGCTCACCAAGGGAATCCTGCTCACTTGGGTGACAGCTTCACCCACCAGCGCGAGGCTTCTCAGAAAAGCAGATCTCACCAGTGGGTCCTGGGCTCACAGGCAGGAGGGGGAGAGAACAATGAGGAAACAGCCACAGGCAATAGAGAGCTGAGACACAAGGCTACAGAGCGAGTCTCTACAAGGGAGCTGCTGTCCTAGGCGGGATTGCCCTCACGCCCTAAGGGAAAGGACCTGGTTTGCCGAGTGGAACATCTTTGCATTCCCTAGGGCTGTGGGTCTCCAACTATTTTTACTGATGACCCCTTTCACACAGCAAGCCTCTGGGTGTGACCCCCCTAATAAATTAAACACCCTCTCTAATATATTTAACACCATTATAAGTGCTGGAGGCAAGCGGGGTTTGGGGTGGAGGTTGACAACTCGCAACACCCCATGTAATGACCTCGTGACCCCCGGAGGGGTCCCGACCCCCAGTTTGAGAACCCCTGGCCTAGGGGAATATCTCTGGAGATGAATGCAAGGAATGGACTGATTCCCAGAGGTGCTGAGCACTTGCAGTTCCCAGAGCTGTCAGTGGGCCCTGGGGCTGCTCAGCTCCCCTGACAATCAGGTCGTAATTGTCTGATCTGGGACAGGAATCTGCTGCTCTCTGCAGTTGGCTGGGCTCTCCCTACCAAGGCATCCATTCTCCAAGGAGAACATTCAGTTAAACCAAAGTAGCATCCCCTCTCCTTTTCGCTGGGACGCGCATATGGGCATCGTAACCAGTGTAGGACTGAACGTCGGCCTCAAACCTCCGATGGCAAGAAAACAAACTAGAGTTATCTCAAAAATCCCCCTTCAGCACCAGAGCCTGTCAACCGGGCTAGGGGCCTGAATCCCTCAGTGCGCCTTTTGTGCCCAGCTACACCATCGACTGCAGTGTGTGGGGAAACGGGCCCTAAATCTTTATCTTCTGATCCCTGAGTGCAGCACAAGCCTAGAGGTACCAAACAGGGTACAGTCGTCTCTGGGACAATAGCACCAAGTGATGCTCAGTTACACTCTAACAAGGCCCAGATGGGAGTCCTTCCCTTAGCTTCCATGGGCCTGGAATCAGAGAAGCTAATTGAGATGGGGCAGTCACAGAGAGTGGTGCTGTTCCCATGTCTCCTGTCCCTCCTGGGGCAAAGGGCCAGCCCTCTGAGCTGAGTTTATGCAAAGACATAGCTCTGTGCTGCTGTGCACAGCCCGGGTAGGTGCTGTGTGGGCGGTCAGGGGAGGGCTCTGACTTACGTGTGGGCTCAGAAAATAGTGGTGTCGCATGGGAGCCAGGATATTGAAGCCTATGGTCTCTAGGATGAGATCCGTGGGGCGTGAGTGGACCACGTGCCCATAGGTGAGGAGCAGGAGGCTTCTCAGCTGCTCGATGGAAGCTGGCTCCTGAGAATTGCAAAGGAAAGAGTGAGGAGAAGGGATGGCCTCCAGCTGCTCCTAACTTACAACTAGGGCCAGGGGAGGATTTTTCATCCAGCCGGCTTAGCCACCAAAGGCGACTCTGCTGAGCTGAATTGCCTGGACTCCGAGGCCCTTCCCAGCTCCCCAGGATTGGGTGGTTGAGGTGACCCGGCAGCCGAAGGGGACGCACTAGCAGCTGCTTTAATTCAGCCTAGCTCCAGAGATGTCACTGGGACTACAGTGGATTGCACTGGCCCAGAGAGTTACTGGGAAGGTGGTGGTGGTGGTGCGGGGAGAGGGGGGACGCAGGTTAATGTCAGACATGCCAGCCCTGGTGAGTCTGCCAGGAAGGTCTGTGAAATAGCCCAGTTCAGGGGAAGATCAAGGGTCTGTTCTGCTGAGAAATGTGTCAGCTGGAGCTGATGGCATGGCAGTGTCTTTTGGGCCCTCTCTGAGCCTTGTTTATGGGGCTGCGTGGAGCATGTCTGAGCTCCCCAGGAGATACCCTGGAGAGCTTAGACAACAGGACCCACCTTCCCCCCTGGATCCACCCCATTGTGCTGAGATTGCAACTCCACAGAGGAGTAAGGAAAGGGCTCCCTCCTCGGAGGCTGAGCCACTGCTTGGAAATTCAGCTCTTCGCTGAACAGGCTTCTGGGAAGCAGGGTCCTCCCTGGCAGGTCCCTTTACCTGCAAAGGCTGGTGAAGGGATCGATGAAAGAGCAGAGATGCTAGGTGGGACCGTACCTCCAGAGAGCCACCGGCAGAAGGCTGGAGCTGCACCCTGCTGACAAACTCTTCCCAGTGCTCCAGGATGGCGAAAACCTCATATAGCTGTTGCCTGGCACACAGCCCAAGCGCTCGGGCGAATCCCTGAGAGACAGAAAGATGGAGGTTGGGAATGCTGAGCAACAAGCCAAGGGGCCAGGATGGGCTCTCCAAGTCATTGCCATGGGCATGGGTATAAGGAAGATCTTTTCAATCCACTGGACGTTGTCCAAGGCAGAACATACACATGTAGCATCAGGGGATTGACAAAGAATGAGGGATCACTTGACAGTGGAGGAGCAAAGACCTCACCTCTCTTTCCTCTTCTTCTCGGAAATCGACCATCTCCACCAGAAGCCATAGCTGGGGCTTGATGCTCTCTGCTGGAAAAAACATCAGCACGGTGCCCCAGCACTTGTAGAGAAAGCTCTGCGAAAGAGACACCATCATGCTGGATGCATTGGGCACAGCCTGGCATGCACAGAGCCCACTGGGTATAGCTGTCTGCTTCACTGACCCCAAGCTGCCCCTGGTTAGCGACTGCTGTTCTGAACTAGGCACTGAACCCCAATTCCTTCCAGGACACTGACCTTGTCACTGGGCCGCTTATCACCGTAGGCCAGCTGGCGCCTGATACTAGTGATGAAACAGCCCAGCCAGGTGTGGTCCGAGATGAAGAAGAGAAGGTCTTCCAGGAACTGCCAGGGAAAGAAGAGCCAGTTAGAACCAAGAGGGGCCAAGAAACTGGTCCTCTCAATAGCTCCAGCCAGGAACCCACGACAGCTGGGAGGGGAGGGGAAGAGGGAGCGTGCACTGTCACCCCCCACGTCTCTCCTAATGCTTCTGAATCCTTGTGAGCTGCCCCTGGTGCTTCTCCAATTGCATCTGCTGGACTCAGCCGCTTCCTCTGTCCCACAATGTAGTGCTGCTGAGGGGCCTCTTAATCCTGCCTCAGCGTGGAGGGGGCTGGACTAAATGACCTCTTGAGTTCCTTTCCAGCCCTCCATTTCTCTGACCCTTACCTGCAGCAGCTGCTGCTCCCACTCCCTCTGGCAGAAGCAGGTCTTGTGATCTGGAAGAGATGGGCAGGTCAGTTTCCTTTGTGTTTAGACCCTTCTACTGAGGAGCAGCCTTCAACTTGGCTCTTGTTTGGCAGGGGGTGGGGAGGAGCTGCCGACTCACGGGCCCCGAGGGGACCCATGGCTCTTTGAAAATTGCTGATGGACAACAATGCTCCTCAGACCCAAACCCCTTGATATGAAATACCCAGGAGTTCTGCTTGCCAAGATCCTTCCCCAGAGTTTGAGATGTCGAATGAAGGTTAGATACGATCCTGGAAAGGATCCTTCCTGTCTAGGCATGGGGGGCTGGGCTAGATGAACCAAGGGATATGATCCTGACATGATCCTCTCTGATTCCAAGGTCACAGCATCATATTATCCTGGATTCAGAGGGAGGCCCTGGCCTCTCCCTCTCTGAGCCCAGCATCACGGTGTCCCCTCCCTTTGCTCCTGCAAGGGGAGACACTCCCTCCTCACCTTCCACATAGAGGAGCATTTCCGTCTTGTAGCTATTCCAGAACTGGCCCGACCTGGCCTGGAACATGCTCATAAGCTGGAAGAGGAGGAACATGGCTGCCCTTCTGACCTGCACCGTCATAAACGAAGACGCACCGAGCACCTGGCGGACAAAGAGGCAGAGGTGGCTGTACCCCTCCCTTGCGAGGCAGTGTGAGAAGGGAGCTCCCTACAGGTGCAGGGGGAGAGCTCAGTGATGGAGGGAAGGAGACAGCAGGGAGGTGGAGCTGACAACCAGGACAGGATTGAGATGGATATTTCAGTTGATCAGGGACACTCCATGGACCAGCTATTGGCTCCTTCCATCCTCTCACTCCTGGGCTGGCTCTAGCTCAGATGAAGGGAGACAGGATTATTCAGAGGCCGTCAGGCAGCTGCTGAGTCAGATCCTTGGCCTAGGTTAGAGCAGCACAAGGGGAGCTTGAAGCAGCCCGAAAGAGGCAGCTGGGCCATAAAGGGAATCCCCAGCTGCCCCTTGGTAAGGGAGGATGCTGGAGGCCAGGGGGCAGGAGGGGGCCTGCACAACAGTCCCTAAGGGCTCATTCCAGCTGCCTTCTATTGGAGCCGTCCGAGGGCTGCACTGACTGGTGCTGGGGGACCTGGTCCAGCCCCAGGATCGGGGAGCCAGGAAGGTGGCTGGCTCAGAGAGCTCGCTGGTTCTGTTAAATGCCGAGAGGCGCTGGGTCGATGTGCAATGAACGCGAGGAATGTGACGAGCCAGCTCCTCTGGGGGCCGCAGGGAGAAGAGCCACCACACACTGCATGCCAGCTCCAGGAGCGGCCCCTTCCCACTGAGCATAAGGAACCTCCTGGCTGCGGGTTACTCACCAGCAGCCGAGCCAGCAGCTCCTGGGGTAGAGTGGACTTGGGGCTTGACCGACACCCTGTGAACAGAAATGGGGGCATCCCATCAGGCTCTGGAGGGATCTTTTGCATTCGTCTCTGAGCTCTACCTGTGCCCTTGACGGCTGGCTGTGTCCTTGCAGTGAGCCGGAACCAGAGCCAAGAGCTGATCCCCACCCTCACCTGGGGGCAGACGCCTCTCGCTACAGAAGGACTAAGAGCGGGTGGATAAAATACTGGGACTCACCTCTGTTCGCCTTGCCGCACTTCCTGGCCAAGGGCAGCCTGCCTTCCTCCTGCATCCTCTTTACCACCTCGACCGAGGTCTGCAGGAGGAGAGGCAGGGCTGGCCCATGGGCTGCTGGGCTCAGTTGAAGGAGCAGCCCAGGCCATAAAACCTGCAGAGCAGAGAAAAGCCATCTCAGTACGGAAATATCCTCTTCCTGCACCAGCTCTCTCTTTCCTACACTAGACAGGACCCCTGGCCTCGCCACCGCCAGCCAGACCTCTCTACCCAGCCTGAACCATGCAGCGATCCCCACCCCCTCCCCTTCACACCTATCAGTGTCTGCCTCCAGCACCAAATCAAGTGACACATGACTGACCCCCCGCCTTTTGTTCAGTGTAGCATCATCATTGACAGCACAGTATTTCCTAACTCCAGTCTCACTGGGAAAGGCTGTGTTCTCACGGCAGGAATGCAATACATCAGCTTGATAAATAAAGAGGAGACTAGGAAACCCAATACTATCAAGTGAAACCATGACAGGCGCTCAGGGAGGTTTGAGCTCTGACCTTCACATCCCCACACAGACCTGCGCCACTTGAAGCACAGACACAATTGCTGTCTGCTTTGTGGACAAGAGGGGGACTTAACACACACTGTGCCAGAGGTTTACACAACTCTTTGCTAGACAGTATAGAACAGTGGAGATCAGGAATCCCCGGGGGTCCATCCCCACCTGTAGTAACTAAAGCACGTATATTGGGCATGCTCAATCTGAAAGACAGTGTAGCTGAGTGCACAATACTTGGGTCTGCCTTATTAGAAATGTGGCTTCTAGTCTCAGCTCTGCCTGAAGTGACCGTGCGCAACCTCGCTGTTAATTTGTTCAGTGTGGGAAGGGGGCTGGCTAATACTTGACTGCTTAGGCTTGCGTTCTGACGCCTGGGTCAGTAATCAGGTCTGTGCAGTGTGTGGAAACATAAGCAATAGTCGGCAGAGATGAGATTTGGATGTAGTGTCTCCCAGCTCAGTGGACTCTCCCGTAGGCACCAGGGTAGTGTGGGTGAGAGGCAGGAACTCCTGGGCTAGGGTTGGCTTTTGCAAAACAAGAATGGGATGGGCTGTATAGACCCCACCCTGTAACAGCCAGGGAAAAGTTCACAGAAGGACCAATGAAGAGGGACTGAGCTATGGAAGCTGCAGAACCAGCATGACTGACCACAGGGGATACTCGAGAGGAAGAGCCCCTGTGACACCAAACGCTGGCGTGCAGGGGCACTCAGCCAGTGAGTGTTCCCTGTTCCAAAGACCCAGGTCTGGCTCGGATCCGGGGTCCATCTTACCCAACCCCATGATGTTCTGGAGTGGGGAGGCTCAGATAAATAAGTCTGGCTGGGGCCTGTCTCATCGAAAAGCTCAGACCCAGAGAGGCCTGTGTCCAATGGAGAGGGGCAGGGTCACTTACATTGGCCATTCTGGGGGAGTCAGCCAGGGACTGCAGGGTGCTGGAGCAGAGCTGGCGGACCTCGAGCTCCATGGTGCGCCTCCCGTCTGCTTCCTCCTGATGGTGAGAAGTAATGGAGACACCAGGGAGATTTAGATTCGGTGGAGACCTCCGTGGCACGGTAACTCTAGTGGGCATGGCAGGGGGTGAAAATGGGGCTTGAAGAGAAAAGGCGCAACCCTGGCTGTGACTGTGCCATAAGCAGCCCAGGGTCTGTGTGGAGCCAGTTCTAGGCTCCACCCCTCTGCCTGGTGAAAACCAGATCCATCATGGCTTAGTCTCCTAAGGTGGATGATCACAATGAGGCGAGAGAAGGAGGAAGCCAGGGGTCCTGCCCTCCCTGCGCGAGGGACAGAGCCCGGATGACAGCTGGGAGAGGGATCAGAGAGAATGGGCTGGGAGGAAAAAACACTGTCTTCTATTTGTCAGCATCTTCCATCAGTAGACGGAGGGTGCCGTCCCCAGTTCCATCTGCTTCCCAAGTCCTATTTGCTGCCCATCGCCTGCCCCTCCCCATCTGCAGCTGCCCCCCTTCCCTATCCCTTGACCCCATGTTCTGCCCTGTTCACGGACTCCCGTCACTAAGGTCTCTGCGGATTCTTACCGTGCTGTCGAGGGTCAGGGTGCACTGACGCACCAAGAAGTCAATTAAGGGTCTTGAGGCAGATTTCTCCAAGAGCCCATGCGCCCCCATTGTCCTTATAAAATAAGCAAGGGCTTCTCTGACCTGCCAGACCCAGACAGAAACAGAAATGATTTGCACACAGTGTGGAGGGACCTTGTCCCCTCCCAGTCCAGGCTGGGATCCTTTCTCAGCGGGGGGTTTGGTGAAATACTGCTAGGCAGCCCAGAGATGACAATGCAGCCGGAGCCCTGCAGGGATTCTCTCCCCCACCTTCTGCCCTACACTATGGAGCACTGATGGGTCATGTGTTTCGATGCACAGGGTCCCGGCAGGCTCTGCACTGGCAGGCAGACATTCACTAGCTTTGGCCGCTTTGGCCATGGTTCCAGACTCACCCGTATGCTTGTGCTCTGCAGGATTGGCCCCAGGGCTATGAATAGCTTCTCAGTATTGTGCGTCATTTCGGAAACTGTAAGAGACACAGACACACGGCTCGGCAGGGCTGATGTTAAACCGGGGTGTGCAGGGACCTGAGATCTCAGGAACCTTAGAGCAACCTCAATGTCCCTACATGACCCTCCTGGCAGGTTACCCCCATGGGTAACCAGCTGCATCTGCCCACGCTTGCAGTTCCAGCAGTGACTGTCCTCTCTCATTGCCGCAGCATCGGCTGAGGGGCTGCAGGACTTGGATTATCTACTGCAGACAGGTATAAATGACCCCAATGAGGCCCAGTGCTAAGCGCTGCTAATTGCACAAGAGGCCATAAGACATCAAAAGACGAGGCCTCGCTGTGGGGTCACTTACTGTTGGATCGGACTATCCGGTCCAGAATGAAGAGACTGGCACAGGTCTCCTCTTCCTCGTCCTTGTTCAGCCTCCTGAACAGGAACACAAGCAGCTCCACCAGGAACAAGCGAGCTGCAGGAAGAGGAGTGAATCAGAATGGGGTGGGTGAATCATAAAGGGGAAGGGAATATAGTTCTATGCTTGTGCTCTGAAATTCTGTAGGCTCTGGGAAATCTCCTTCTCTGGGAAAGGTGAATGGGTTTCTTACCCAGATGGACCAGAGAGTCCAGGGCCTCTCTCCGCTCCTCCAGGTGCTCTCTGGGGAGATGACACACCTAAGGGAAGAAAGCAACACCAGCAAAGGCAAACTAGATCAAGTGTCTCTCAGGCCAAGCCCTCGGATGGCAGAGTGAAGGGGTGAGGGTGGATAGGCAGATTCTAATTCCCATCTAAAGAACAGGCCAGCAAGCTGGATCAGTCTATGAATGACGCCGAGGCTTTGGGGGCCGTGGCTCATGTAGAAGCAGAGTTTGACGGGTCAGGAACCGAAGATGTGGAGCCTTGGAACAAGGTGCGGGATGCTGATGTTCCCGGTCAAAGGGGGTGGGGTGAGTGGGAGGAAAAGAAACCAAAGGAGAGTTCTCCAGGATCCATCCCCCAATGGGAACAGGATGAGGCAGGGACAGCTCTTCCCACAGCCTACCCAGTTTAAGCCAACAGGCCCCGGGATTTTGCCTGAGTGATCCCAGCATCTCTTACCATGGAGTGGAGTGCTGGGAAGAGGGTGCCAATGTCCTTCCTCAGGGCAGCCTCATCCATGTCCCTCACGCAAGCAAGGCCCTGTGCAAGAGAAGAGACGCAGGACATGGCGATGACGTGTCAGGCAGACAAGCCCCAATGTGTAGAGTCTCCATCAGCAGCTGGGTTACCACAACCCAGACTTGGAAGGAATAAAGTTATGGCCCTGGTGGAGAGCAGCTTCCAGCTGGTGCCAGACTCTCCCTTCTCTGGGAGGGGCATTTGACCCCTTGGTTTGCACTAGCCTAGTGTCACTTATGGTTGGTTCAACAGGATAGTTGTACCTGGCGCCAGCTGGGGTGGTGTGTGCTGAGAGGATGGCAGGGATGGCGGGGCCCGGTTTGGAAGAGCGGGGCCTGCCCTGATTACTTATCACTACTGATGTTATGGCAGTGCCCAGAGGCTCCAGTCAGGATCAGACCCTGTTGCACTGGGTGCAGCACAACGCAGCCAGAGACAATGTCTGTCCTGAAGGGCTGACAGTCTAGAGACCCAGGCAGACAGGTCAGGGATGGGGAGACAGCATCCAAGGGCTCCTCCCTGCCCCCGTGCTGGGCTGAGGAAACCACGCGGGAGCTTGGAAGGGAGAGCTTAATGTCCCTTCATGCGGCCTTACCAGGGGCCAAGGATCTGGCCCATTGTCTCTGCCTGCTCACCTCCTACAATGGTCACTTCCAGAGTGTACCAGGGATGTATACTCCTGCTTTCTGGCCTTGGGCCAGCCACTTCCCCTTCCGGAGCCTTGCTCTCCGCAGGTATAGGCTGGGCTAACAGCTAACCCTGCCCCGGGCCCAGGGAGAGGTGAGTGCGTGGGACACTCTGGGGAGAGGTGAAGCTCAGGATTATTTCTCTCCCTGGTTCCCTAATGCAGCCCATTGCTGACCAGCCAGCAAAGAAGAAAGAAAGCAGAGCCAGGTGCTGGGAATGGAGTCGCCTCTCTCCTCCTGTCTGCAACACTTGCCCTGGCAAGGGGGGGGTCAGAGCATGTTCTCTAGGGCCAGAGAATGGCAGTGAATCTGGGAGCAAGAGATGAGGAAAGGGGGTCAGAGCCTTAGAGGGTCAGTGTGTCGTGGGAAAGGCAGTAGGGGGCGGGAGTCCAGGCTGAGTTGGTGATGGAGGGAACCTTGTACCATCTGTGCCATGGGCACTTCCCCAGTGTGCTGTGGATTTCCCGCTCTCTCCTCACTCACTGTGGTCTTCCTTGGCATTTCCTCCTCCTTGCTGATTGGGGCGAGTTGTCCCCTGGGTGACGAATAGGCCTTTTGCTTGGTGCCTAAAATGAACAGAAGGAAACTAAGGTTGCTCTTAAGCAAAGTAAGCAGTCATGGGATTAGAGGGAAGGTCCTCTCATGGACTGTAGCTGGTTAAAAGACAGGGTAAGAATATATTTTCAGTTTTCACAATGAGGTAAATAGTGGGGTCCCCAAAGATCTGTACTGGGGCCTTTGCTGTTCAGGGGTAAAATGGTGAGGTGGCAAAATCTGTGGATGATACAAAATTACTCACCATAGTTAAGTCCTAGGTAGACTGCAAAGAGTTACAAAGAGATCTCACTAAACTGGGTGACTGGGCAACAAAATGGCGGATGAAATTCAGTGTCGATGAGTGCAAAGTAATGCACATTGGAAAACATAATCCCACATACAAAATGACGGGGTCTAAATTAGCTGTTACCACTCAAGAACGAGATCTTGGAGTCATTGTGGATAGCTCTCCGTAAACATCCACTCAATGTGCAGCGGCAGTCAAAAGAGCTAACAGAATGTTGGGAATCATTAGGAAAGGGATAGATAATAAGACCGATAATATCATAAAATGACTAGGGAAGTGTTATTTACCCCTTGACAGAACACATGAACCAGGGGTCAGCCAATGAAATTAATAGGCAGTGGATTTAAAACAAACAAAGGGAAGTATTTCTTCACACAATGCACAATCAACCTGTGGAACTCATTGCCAGGGGATGTTGTGAAGGCCAAAAGTATAATTGGGTTTAAAAAGAACTAGATAAATTCAAGGAGGATAGGTCCATTAATGGCTATTAGCCAACATGGTCAGGGATGCAATCCCATGCTCTGGGTGTCCCTAAACCTCTGATGGCCAGAAGTTGGAACTGGATGACAGGGGATGATGGATCCCTTGATAATTGCTCTGTTCTGTTCATTCCTCTGAAGCACCTGGCATTGGCCACTGTCAGAAGACAGGGTACCGGGCTAGATGGACCATTAGTCTGACCCAGCATGGCCATTCTTATATTCTTATGAAGAGCCACTGGGGAGCTGAGCTGGTAGAAGGAGCTGCCTGGTGGGTCAGTTCCCCCTTTACTGGCACCCAGGCTGCCCGGTGATGATTCCAGTGCTGCCCTGTGGCAGCAGGGCTTTAGCCCAGCGTGGGATGGCACGGAGGCTGGCGTGTAAGGTGGAGCAGAGGGCAGTGGCTTATGTGCATGTGCAGAGCAGGGCACAGAGCCTGGGTGGAGTCTCTTCTTGCCCTCCCAGCACTGGGGTTTGGCTGTCACTGTGGCTGCTTTCCCCCCTTTATTCCTGGCACTCAATACTGGGCATGGGCCTACCTGCATCAGGAGGCTCAGCACAGAAAGTGCTGCAGTGGCTGCCCGCTCCTGCAGCCAGGGTTTGTGGCTCCGGGTCTTGTTTTGGGGCCGCCTTCTGCTCCTCTGTGTCTGTGGATACAGGCAGACGGTGGGTTAATTTCCCGCAATCATGGTCACTAATGCCCTGGGGGCGACAGGGACATACAACTGTGTGGGAACTGTCTGCACCTTATGGAACCCCTGGCGAGGGATTTCCACCAATCACTGCCCAGACAGTGTCATGTTACTTAACACTGAGATCGGGCATTTCCTCTTCCAGTCCCTTTACAAACATTACCCACACCTTCCAGACCCCAGTGAAGATTGTCAGTCTTGTTAGCCCCATTATGAAGCTAGGAAAACTGAGGCACTGAATGATCCCGTGTGCACTGGGATGGAACTTCCTGATGGGACATAAATAGACATGTGGTGATTTGTCACAGCGAAAGGCTGTTGACTCCTACCTGGGACAGAAGAGTCAGTGGGGCCTAGCTGGCTGGAGTCCAGATTTGTCCTGTCCATTCGGAAAGGTGTCCATCCTGTAATTCAGAAGGGCAGTGGTGGGATGCGGTGTCATGTGACTGATTCTATGTAAGGGCAATAGGAATCAGAGAGGAACTGTGGTAAATCTGTATCGTGGGGGATGCTTCTGGGCAGAATTCCTACTCACCAATAGTCTGAGTCAGTCTTTGGCAGAGACGGTCCAAAAACCCCATATTGACTCCTAAGACAAGAACCAATGTAAACAGATCACAGGAGTTTCTCTTCTCCTGCACAGACCTCAGAACATTCACACCTCCCTCTTGGGAGGCCAAGCTAGTGCTCTGGTGCCCGGTGCTCTGCATTGCCATGTGGAATGAGACCCAGGCTCAATTCTCTGTGCTGGTCTGCGGCTCCCAAGATGGCTGGAATTGCTCCAGGTGGGGGGGAACCTCCATTTACATGGGGAGGCTCTCTGCTTGACTAGGGGCTTGGAAGGGGATTCCATTGGGTCCCCCTCAGCCAGAAGGACGTAACTCATGAGATGGAGAACCCCAAGGAGACAGAGACATTGCAAGGCTCGGATGGAGGTAGATGTACAGAGCTGCAGCACTGAAATGTGGGATCCCCCTTCCTTGGGGATAAAATCTTTGTGGTACCTCTCCTCTTCCTTGGGATTCAGCAAGGCGGCTCTATCACCTAGAGCATTTGGTTCCATGAGGTATTTGAGTTTATGAGGTATGTTCTGACCAAGAAGTTACCTATTCTGGCCCACCTCACTGCACAGCTACCAAACCAGCAGTGCTTGAGACAGAATCTGATCATGACTCACAAAGCCATTTGTAATATACATATGAAAAACGTGGGCATCTCAGTCATGAAAAATGCATTGGTGTCTGTTTCCAGGAATGGAATGTGTGTGCTCAGTAGCACCCACAGTTCCAACCACAGCCGTGGTTGCTTGACACACAGTCAGCCAGTTACAGATCACAATGATCGTTTGCACAAGCAGTCACTGCAACTGCTTAGCTAAGTGCTGCAACCATGCACACGAGTTAATAAGCAGTTTTTCATAGATTCATAGACTCTAGGACTGGAAGGGACCTCGAGAGGTCATCGAGTCCAGTCCCCTGCCCTCATGGCAGGACCAAATACTGTCTAGACCATCCCTGATAGACATTTATCTAACCTACTTTTAAATATCTCCAGAGATGGAGATTCCACAACCTCCCTAGGCAATTTATTCCAGTGTTTAACCACCCTGACAGTTAGGAACTTTTTCCTAATGTCCAACGTAAACCTCCCTTGCTGCAGTTTAAGCCCATTACTTCTTGTTCTATCCTTAGAGGCTAAGATGAACAAGTTTTCTCCCACCTCCTTATGACACCCTTTTAGATACCTGAAGACTGCTATCATGTCCCCTCTCAGTCTTCTCTTTTCCAAACTAAACAAACCCAATTCTTTCAGCCTTCCTTCATAGGTCATGTTCTCTAGGCCTTTAATCATTCTTGTTGCTCTTCTCTGGACCCTCTCCAATTTCTCCACATCTTTCTTGAAATGCGGTGCCCAGAACTGGACACAATACTCCAATTGAGGCCTAACCAGCGCAGAGTAGAGCGGAAGAATGACTTCTCGTGTCTTGCTCACAACACACCTATTAATGCATCCCAGAATCATGTTTGCTTTTTTTGCAACAGCATCACATTGTTGACTCATATTTAGCTTGTGGTCCACTATAACCCCTAGATCCCTTTCTGCCATACTCCTTCCTAGACAGTCTCTTCCCATTCTGTGGCCTGGTCTACACTAGGCTTTTATGTCGAATTTAGCGCCGTTATATCGAATTAACCCTGCACCCGTCCACACCACGAAGCCATTTAGTTCGACATAGAGCCCTCCTTAAATCGATTTCTGTAATCCTCCACAACGAGAGGAGTAGCGCTAAATTCGAAATGGCCATATCGAATTAGGCTAGGTGTGGATGGAAATCGACGGTAATAGCTCCGGGAGCTATCCCACAGTGCACCACTCTGTTGACGCTCTGGACAGCAGTCCGAGCTCGGATGCTCTGACCAGCCACACCCCGGGAAAATTTGAATTCCTTTTCCTGTCTGGGCAGTTTGAAGCGCAGTTTCTGTTTGGACACCGTGGCGAGCTCAGCAGCAGTGGCAGCAGTGGCAACGATGCAGAGCTCTCCAGCAGAGATGGCCGTGCAATCCAATAGAAAGAGGGCCCCAGCATGGACGGATCGGGAAGTCTTGGATCTCATCGCTGTGTGGGGAGATGAGTCCGTGCTTTCCGAGCTGCGCTCCAAAAGACGGAATGCAAAGATCTATGAGAAGATCTCTAAAGCCATGGCAGAGAGAGGCTACAGCCGGGATGCAACGCAGTGCCGCGTGAAAATCAAGGAGCTGAGACAAGGCTACCAGAAGACCAAAGAGGCAAACGGACGCTCCGGATCCCAGCCTCACACATCCCGTTTCTACGAGGCACTGCATTCCATCCTAGGTGCGGCCGCCACCACTACCCCACCCCTGACCGTGGACTCTGAGGATGGGATATTGTCCGCGGCCGGTTCCTCAGCGGACGGGGAAGAGGAGGAAGGAGATGAGGAGGACGAGGCAGTAGACAGCGCTTACAACGCTGATTTGCCCGACAGCCAGGAGCTCTTCATCACCCTGACAGAGATCCCCTACCAACCCTCCCCAGCCGTTACCCCAGACACAGATTCAGGGGAAGGATCAAGCAGTAAGTGTTTTAAATATCCAAACATTTATTTACAACATAACTGGCATATTTAAAATATTAACAGTAGCTAAAGTGCTTTAAAACATGTAAACATTTATTTGCAACAAAACAGGAAGATTGAAAATATTAACAGTGGGTAAAGTGCTTAAAAACATGTAAACAGGAAAGTCAAACAAAAGGGGAATCAGTGCAAAGTGTATCATGATTACTCCGTCTTTGGGCGCCTCAATATATAGTCCGAACCATTTTAAAAAAATCTCACAATGTCCGCTTCATGATTATAGTGCCCAAAACCCTGCAGTCATTTGTCCCTCCAAGGGCACCTAAGCCAAGAACTGGTCAATGTAACCGGGGATCGAGGCGACATCCTCCGGGGAGAACTCCTCATACACCTCCTGCAGGTGTTTTTCAAGCCTCATCAGCAGGTTCCTGGGCAGGGACAGCTTATTAGGCCCCCCGTGGTAGGACACGTTTCCCTGCCACAACGCCAGCAGGTACTCCGGGATCATGGCCTTGCACAGCAGTGCAGCAAATGGCCCCGGTTTCTGCAGGCTGTCCCGGAGCATCTTCTCCTTCTGGCTCTCGGAGACCTTCAGGAGGGTGATGTCAGGCATGACTCCCTGCTGTGAATTAGGTAGGGGAAAGTTAGTATTGGGACTGCTTGCCCGTCCCTTTACAGAACTGCAACCGCCGGTTTACAGCCACGCGGTTTACAGCCGCGAGGGGCTGGGACAGGGCCAGAGTTCATGCTTGCAGGATTGCTGCCAGCAGAGACTCGCATTGCTTTCTATGTGAAAGGAGGCCAGTGCCACTCTTAAAGTTTTAAGCGGCCACAAGTCTACGGCTTACCATGTTTGCCATCTAGACAAAGTCCGGTGTCCTGCCCTGCTCCTCAGCTCGCCACAGCAAGACCGCAGGCACTGTAGGCGAGGGCCGAAAATTCGACCTTGTCCTCAGTGCGCGTGTGATAGGTGCTCTGCATGGTCTTGTTCACAGAGAAAGACTATGTTCTCTGTTCACAGATACATTGCTCTGTCTCAGGAATTCACTCCCTTTTTCCAATTCCCACAGCCACATCTGCCCAGAGGCTAGCGCACATTAGGAGGAGGAAGAAGAGGACACGGGAAGACATGTTTGCTGAACTAATGGAATGCTCCCGAGCACAGGCAGCCCAGCAGACACAGTGGAGGGAGAACTTGTCCCAAATGCACCGGGCAAACATTGAACGGGAGGAGAGGTGGCGACAGGAGGACAGGCAGGCTACTCAAACGCTGCTTGGACTAATGAGGGAGCAAACGGACACGCTCCGCCGCCTTGTGGATGTTCTGCAGGACCGGAGGCAGGAGGAGAGAGCCCCGCTGCAGTCTCTCTGTAACTGCCCTGCCCCGCCACCAAGTCCCATACCCCCCTCACCCAAAGTCCAAACACGGAGGGGTGGAAGGGGCCGGGAAAAATTTCACTCCACCCCTGCGGACTGCTCTACCACTAGAAGGCTCTCATTCCCCAAAATTTGAAAAGTCCTTTCCTACCCGCCTCACACAAGACCCCGTCCAAGTTTCACCCCCCCGTTCCATGTGCGGTTGTTAATAAAGAATACGTTTCTGTTCATTTCTGTTTCCATCCTCTTCTTTTGGAGGGGAGTCTGTCTGGAGGGGGGGGAAGGGCCTTGGTCATTGGACAGGACAGTCACCTTTAGCAGGGGGCAGGTGCAGCAGCAGGGCACATATACAGTGCAGTGACTAGTTATCCTGGTCAGTCTGGGAGGTGGTTTTCATGTTCTGTGTGGTGGGGGCGGTGGTGTTGCTCTGTGACTTGGTGGCGGGGGAGGGCAGTTACAGATCTTATGCAGCGGTCCTTACCCTGGATCACAGAGCCGCGCAGCAGGGGATCTGTAACCCTCCTCCCCCTGCAAGACAGTCACATAGCCGACACATACACGCAGTCCCGGCCAGGAGGGCTGGCAGGCTCCGTTGAAACAACCAGTCCACCATCGCGGAGCCTGTCATTCCTGGAGTTTAGAAGCATCATTTGCATCACAACCCTAAACCCGCTCCCCGCCACAGTCTGCGTCCCAGGTTTAAAACATTCCCGTGAAAACAGTAATAAAGACAACGGTGTCCATGAACAAAACAGAACAGATTTTATTTTTTGGGAAGGGGGTGAAGGGGGTATGTAATTGGAGAGGATAGTCGACGGCAACTGGGTAAAGAAACGGGGGCAAGTTCAGCTTCTGTGTCCACAAACTTAAAAGTCAATGGGTACCCTGCTCAGCCTTGAAACTGGCTTTCAAAGCCTCCCGGATGCACAGCGCGTCCCGCTGGGCTCTTCTAATCGCCCGGCTGTCTGGCTGGGCGTAATCAGCAGCCAGGCTATTTGCCTCAACCTCCCACCCCGCCATAAAGGTCTCCCCCTTGCTCTCACACAGATTGTGGAGCACACAGCAAGCTGCAATAACGATGGGGATATTGGTTTCGCTGAGATCACAGCGAGTGAGTAAGCTTCTCCATCTCCCCTTGAGACGGCCAAAAGCACACTCCACCACCATTCTGCACTTGCTCAGCCGGTAGTTGAAGAGTTCTTTTTCAGTGTCCAGGGCGCCAGTATAGGGCTTCATGAGCCAGGGCATTAGCGGGTAGGCTGGGTCCCCGAGGATGACTGTAGGCATCTCCACATCCCCAAGAGTTATTTTGTGGTCTGGGAAGTAAATACCTTCCTGCAGCCGTCTAAACAGACCAGAGTTCCTGAACACGCGAGCGTCATGAACCTTGCCCGGCCATCCGACGTAGATGTTTGTAAACCGTCCCCGATGGTCCACCAGTGCTTGCAGCACCATTGAAAAGTAGCCCTTTCTATTGATGTACTGGCTGGCCTGGTGGCCCGGTCCCAGGATAGGGATGTGAGTCCCATCGATAGCCCCACCGCAGTTTGGGAATCCCATCGCGGCAAAGCCATCTATGATGACCTGCGCGTTTCCCAGGGTCACTACCTTTGGGAGCAGTACCTTCACGATTGCCTTGGCTACTTGCATGACAACAACCCCCACGGTAGATTTGCCCACACCAAAGTGGTTCGCGACTGACCGGTAGCTGTCCGGCGTTGCAAGCTTCCAGAGGGCTATGGCCACTCGCTTCTGGACAGTCAGGGCTGCTCGCATGCGGGTGTCCTTGCGCTTCAGGGCAGGGGACAGCAACTCACAAAGTTCCAGGAAAGTCCCCTTCCGCATGCGAAAGTTTCGCAGCCACTGGGATTCATCCCAGACCTGAAGCACTATGCGGTCCCACCAGTCCGTGCTTGTTTCCCGGGCCCAGAATCGCCGTTCAACAAAATCCACATGCCCCATTGCAAACGTGATGTCCTCGGCGCTGGGTGTCGTGGTTTCTGACAGCTCTGTGCTACTCTCCGACTTCAGGCCCTCACTCCGCTGCCGTAGCCTCCTCGCCTGATTTCTCTGCATCTGCCTCTGGGAAAGGTGTATGATAAGGTGCGAGGCGTTGAGAACGGCCACAACTGCAGCGATGGTCGCAGCGGGATCCATGATCGCAGTGCTGTGGCGTCCGCGCTGTCACTGATCAAAAAGTGCGCGAACTGATTTCCCGCCGGCGCTTTCAGGGAGGGAGGCAGGGCGGTAGTGACTGACGGATGACGACAGTTACCCAAAAGCACCCTCGCCACAATTTTTTACCCAGAAGCCATTGGGGGCTCGACCCAGAATTCCACTGGGCAGCGGGGACTGCGGGAACTGTGGGATAGCTGCCCACAGTGCACTGCTTCCAATGTCGACGCTTTCCCTGGTAGTGTGGACTGACAAAGTCGAATTACTGTCCTTAGTGTAGACACACACGTTCGACTTTCTAATATCGATTGCACATATTCGATTTAACTAAAATCGAACTACTCTCGTAGTGTAGACATACCCTGTATGTATGAAACTGATTGTTCCTTCCTAAGTGAAGTACTTTGCATTTGTCTTTAATAAACTTCATCCTGTTTACCTCAGACCATTTCTCCAACTTGTCCAGATCATTTTGAATTTTGACCCTATCCTCCAAAGCAGTTGCAATCTCTCCAAGTTTGGTATCATCTGCAAACTTAATAAGCGTACTTTCTATGCCAATATCTAAGTCGTTGATGAAGATATTGAACAGAGCCGGTCCCAAAACAGACCCCTGCGGAACCCCACTCGTTATACCTTTCCAGCAGGATTGGGAATCATTAATAACTACCCTCTGAGTACGGTTATCCAGCCAGTTATACACCCACCTTATAGTAGCCCCATCTAAGTTATATTTGCCTAGTTTATCGATAAGAATATCATGCGAGACCGTATCAAATGCCTTACTAAAGTCTAGGTATACCATATCCACCGCTTCTCCCTTATTCACAAGACTCGTCATCCTATCAAAGAAAGCTATCAGATTGCTTTGAAATGATTTGTTCTTTATAAATCCATGCTGGCTATTCCCTATCACCTTACCACCTTCCAAGTGTTTGCAGATGATTTCCTTAATTACTTGCTCCATTATTTTTCCTGGCACAGGGATACCTCAGTGGTTTGAGCATTGGCCTGCTAAACCCACGGTTGTGAGTTTAATCCTTGAGGAGGCCATTTAGGGAACTAGAGTTTAAAAAAAAAAACTGTCTGGGGAGTTGTCCCCCTTTGAGCAGGGGGTTGGACTAGATGATCTCCTGAGGTCCCTTCCAACCCTGATATTCTATGACTCCACAGAAGTTAAACTAACTGGTCTGTAGTTTCCTGGGTTGTTTTTATTTCCCTTTTTGTAGATGGGCACTATGTTTGCCCTTTTCCAGTCTTCTGGAATCTCTCCTGTCTCCCATGATTTTCCAAAGATAATAGCTAGAGGCTCAGATACCTCCGCTGTTAGCTCCTTGAGTGTTCTAGGATGCATTTCATCAGGCCCTGGTGACTTGCAGGCATCTAACTTTTCTAAGAGATTTTTAACTTGTTCTTTTTTTATTTTATCTTCTAAATCTACCCCCTTCCCATTAGCATTCACTATGTTAGGCATTCCTTCAGACTTCTCGGTGAAGACCGAAACAAAGAAGTCATTAAGCATCTCTGCCATTTCCAAGTTTCCTGTTACTGTTTCTCCCTCCTCACTGAGCAGTGGGCCTCCCCTGTCTTTGGTCTTCCTCTTGCTTCTAATATATTGATAAAAAGTCTTCTTGTTTCCCTTTATTCCCGTAGCTAGTTTGAGCTCATTTTGTGCCTTTGCCTTTCTAATCTTGCCCCTACATTCCTGTGTTGTTTGCCTATATTCATCCTTTGTACTTTGTCCTAGCTTCCATTTTTGATATGACTCCTTTTTATTTTTTAGATCATGCAAGATCTCGTGGTTAAGCCAAGGTGGTCTTTTGCCACATTTTCTATCTTTCCTACCCAGCGGAATAGCTTGCTTTTGGGCCCTTAATAGTGTCCCTTTGAAAAACTGCCAACTCTCCTCGGTCATTTTTCCTCTCAGTCTTGATTCCCATGGGACCTTACCTATCAGCTCTCTGAGCTTACCAAAATCCGCCTTCCTGAAATCCATTGTCTCTATTTTGCTGTAGTCCCTTCTACCCTTCCTTTGAATTGTGAACTCTATGATTTCATGATCACTTTCACCCAAGCTACCTTCCACTTTCAAATTCTCAACGAGTTCCTCACTATTTGTTAAAATCAAATCTAGAACAGCTTCCCCCTTGGTAGGTTTTTCAACCTTCCAAAATAAAAAGTTGACTGCAATGCAGTCCAAGAACTTATTAGATAGTCTGTGCCCCGCTGTGTTAATTTCCCAACATATATCTGGATAGTTGAAGTCCCCCATCACCACCAGATCTTGGGCTTTGGATGATTTTGTTAGTTGTTTAAAAAAAGCCACATCCACCTCTTCCACCTGGTTAGGTGGCTGGTAGTAGACCCCTAGGATGACATCACCCTTGTTTTTTACCCCTTTTAGCCTAACCCAGAGACTCTCAACACTTCCGTCTCCTATGTCCGTCTCCACCTCAGTCCAAGTGTGTACATTTTTAATATACAAGGCAACACCTCCTCCCTTTTCCCCCTGTCTATCCTTCCTGAGCAAGCTGTACCCATCCATACCAACATTCCAATCATGTGTATTATCCCACCAAGTTTCGGTCATAGTTGTATTTCTTTATTAGCACTTCCAGTTCTTCCTGCTTGTTAGCCATACTTCTCGCATTTGTATATAGGCATCTAAGATACTGATTTGATCTTGCCTCCCAGTTTTGCCCTGACCCTCCTTTCTCTCTGCCATTACAGCCCACGCTCCCTCCTATTTCCGACCCATCTCCCAGGTCTCCATGTTCTCCACTTACCTGTGGGCTTTGCTCACCTGTCCCCGTCAAAGCTAGTTTAAAGTTGTGGACATCCTTCTGAATTTTGAGGCTAATGAGACGTTTACTCTCATAATAACTGTTGTGATTCTCTAATATAGCACCCTGTGTTAATATACCACTGTTCACCCAGAAGGATCCCATGGGAATTATACTGTTTGCACAAGCTAGAACTAAACATTATGTTAGTTTATGTGTCATTATATAATGCCTGCATCTGTAATTTTCACTCTGTGCATCTGAAGAAGTGTTTTTTTTACCCACGAAAGCTTATGCCTAAATAAATCTGTTAGTCTTTACGGTGTCACCGGACTCCTTGTTGTTTTTGTGGATACAGACTAACATGGCTGCCCCCGATACTAAACATTATGTTGATTCTGTAAAAGACAGTGCAGATGAACAGCAACTTTGGCCTTGGAAAGGAATTCTGGCTGTGTATCACGCCGCTTTCTGCCTACCTGGACCGGGAGACTCTGTGACAGGTGGGTTGCCATCTCTGGCTGACACTGCAGTCTCTTGCACTGCTGTGTCTGTCAATAGAAGAGAAGGGTTAAATTTCTGCATTAAAGGTCTCTGGTTGAACCGCCAGGGGAATGATGTGAATGATAGTGCTGAGGGGAAGGGAGTTTTCTGTACCCAAAGCAGCAGGTTCCAGTCCTCTTGTGACACTTCAATGAACCTGATTTCACTGAGTAACAAATACAGTCACACCTGGGTCACCAAAGAACTTTCTCAGTTACAGAGAACACCTGTGTGACCCAGAAAGGAGCGATTCTCTAAACAGAGGCAAAGCCACCCCAGCTCTCCTTCTCACTGTCACAGGTTGGGGCCAACAATCACAGCCCCCGACTCCCACACAGTGCGCAATGGGGTCTCAGCAGTGCAGGGGGTGGGGACTAGTTTGCAGCAAACACAGCTTGGAGGATTTAGAAATCTAGCGCGTGCAGTGCCTGGGGAGGGAGAACCGCAGGGAGATGGAGACTCCAAGAGCCCTCCTCATTCAGGCAGTGCAGACCACAAGGCCTCTGGAAAAGTCGAATGCCAGGCACAAGCAGAACCTCAGTAATGGGAAGGAGGGGGCCGACCCACTGGAGGGAGTTGGCAAAGGGCAGGTATAGCCTATAGGTAGCGTCCTACCAAATTTACGGTCCATTCTGATCAATTTCATGGCCATAAGATTTGAAACTCAATTTCAGGTTTTCAGATGTTTACATCTGAAATGTCACAATGTTGTAGTGGGGGTTCTGCCCCAAAAGGGAGTTGCGGAGGAGTCGCAAAACTGTTGTAGCGGGGTTGTGGGATTGCCACCCTCACTTCTGCGTTGCCTTCCGAGCAACCGGGATATGTGCCCGGAGGGGGGTCTGATCTCCCCCGCGAGGGCGGCTGTGCAGGGGAAGTGCCAGTTCCGTCCCTCCCCAGCCCAGAGGGGACTAGCAGCTGGAGCCAGGGGCATGGTAGTAGCCTGCCCTTCCCCAACCCTCCAATAGCTAGATTTCATGGGGGAGGTCTGATTTCATGGTCCATGACTTTTTCATGGCTGTGAATTTGGCCTACCTATGGGATGGTTTAGGTTAAGAAATAAGTAGAAAATAGGTCTGGGGCCTAAGTTAGCTTAAGTATAGAAGAGTTTAGAAAACTGAAGTTGTTAGTGTGAGGAAAAGTATCAGAGGGGTAGCCGTGTTAGTCTGAATCTGTAAAAAGCAACAGTCTTAAAGGTGCCACAGGACCCTCTGTTGCTTTTTCTTAGTGTGAGGAAAGTTAGCCATAAGCTGGAGATCCTGTTATGGGAAAGTAAGAGTTAGCAAGGACATGGCCCGGGGTTATGCTACTGTTAGGTTTTGGTTATAACTGGCTTAAGCAGGGCTTTTAATGAGTGTTTTTGAGAATTGTGACTGTTTTATTAAAATGTTATCTATACTAATAGCATGGGAAGGATATTGGTGCAGATGTTAATGTAAACCACGTGTAATGTAAAGAGTCAATAAGGAGGCGATGGAAATATAATTCGTGTAAGGGGCAGTTGCACGTTCAATAGTATGAGAATGGCTTCTACTGGGAGTTGTTTTGTTAATTCGGTGAGCGCTCCAATTAACGCCCCAAGGATACCGTTATGTCCCAGGGTTCTAAGGCTGTACTTCACGCTGTTGTCAGTGGACTGATCCCGCATTGATCCACAATACAACAGTTAGTGTTGACAGTGTAGGTGGTAATTGCGCACCTGTTTGCTTAACTAATCGTTTTATTTTTGAATGAAGTTTGGTTTTATCATTCATAGTGTCGCCTAAATACATTTTCTGTAATGACCTAGTGGCTTGAACCTGGGTTTTGTTGCAGCCTTATCTGTAACAACTTACTATGAATTGGAAACATTTCAACATGAAGGTTCCAGAAGGTTACGCAGGAAAAGGGGTGAATCTGAGGAGTCGGTACCCCTGTTTCCTACTTACCTGAAGCAGGCCCAGACAGGGAAGGGCTGCAACACTCAGTTGCTGCTGTATCCTCCTTCCCCTGGTCATTGGCTGTGGATAAGTGCAAAGGGGTGGGGGTCATTTCCTCCTTTCCAGGTCACTGATAGAAATCCCAGGGGGGTGAGGTAGACAATACATATGTGTGGGGAACAAATCACACTGCAGGGCACCTCTGGAGAGGGACTTCCACCAGTCACAGCCAAGAGCATTTATATTGCACACTCATTGCCAAGGCATTTGACAAACACCTCACCCCACAGGTAGGGAGCTGAGATAACATGGGCAGGGGCAATAGGGGCCAGGGGGAAATTTGGGGAGAATCTGCCCCAAATTCTTCCCTAACCAGCAGGATTCCATTAGAGATTTTAGCCCAAGAGGCCAGGACTTCCCCAGCTCTGCTTGTCCCCGCTTCTCTAGTTAATAACAGATCTCCCTCAGGAGACAAGGAGAGTGCAGACAAGGCCGGGATGGCAGTGCTGCATTGGGGTCCCACCAGAGAATTCCCTGCCAGTCCAGAAGGGCTAGAAATGTCTGGGGGTTTAAATAAAGCTAAAATGCTGCAAGGAACCTTGGAGAAAACAAACCTCCCCCATCAGGAGACCCTGACTCCCCAAGCACATGGAGATTCCATGCAGATTCCCAGTGGTCCCCTGCAGGTAGCTCTGGACAGGACAGCAATGGGGGGAGAGGAGGGTCCATTTCTGGGGAGAATTCCTACTCACCTCCAGACCGGAGCAGCAGTCGGCGGAGGTGGCCGTAAAGATCCATATCGGCTCCTAAGACAAGAACCAACATGAATGAGTCCCTGGGGCTTCCTTCCCATGACACAGACCCCACCATACTCACACATGGTTCTAGGTGGGCCAAGGGGACCCAGGCGTAGTTCTTTTGCTGCCTGCCTGGCTGGAGACAAGACTGCTATGAGGTGGTGAGACCTCAATATTGATGTAAAATTTTATTAATAGCATTATTATCACTTCTTTTTATAATGTTAGGTCATTACAAACATGTTTGTGCCTTTACTGAACATTCAAACATAGCTATAAGTATATTGTCACCAGGAGGCTTGAAAATAGAACAGTAGCCCAGTTTTAGTTAGCTAGGTTATAAAATGTTCACGCTAATCAAAGAAATTGCAGAAGTCTTCAGCTTTCTGTCATCCAGAAACATGCAAATGTCCGGAAAATAACATCTCCTTGACCACAAAACTGTTTATGTCCCCCAAGAGTGTCTGTACAAACTTTAAAAGGCAGCTGTGCTCATTTTAATCTGCTTTAACTTTTATACTAGTTTCTTTTTGTGTTATGTTTAAAATATGTGTTGATTATTGGCATTTGTGCTTTGCACAAAATATTTAAGAGAAGTTTAATTGCTATAACAAACCGCTTGTAACTCTAAGGAACTTGGGTCAAGAGTCAAACCAACCAAAAAAGTGTTTTATCTACACCAGAACACTTCTGTCTTCTATAAGCTGCCAGTTTATTATAGATCTAATCCTTTATCTCAATAAAACAAATGTTATAAAGAGAAATGTTTTAGGAAAGATCTGGCCCTGTAGGAGAAGGTGAGGATGTTATTTATGTTGGATATTCCAAAATGAATGTAGGGATGTGTTAGAACAATAAATCTAGGCTGTAAAGTGGGCTCTACCAGCCCCTCTTTGCAAGAAAACCCTCTGCTTGCGTCCTTAAAACTTTAGAGAAGAATGCGTGTAGTTGAGAAAAAGTTTTGTAGAAAACCTTAGTTGATTTCTAAAATATTGAAATGGCAAACTGTTTTGGAGGGCATATTTGCATATTTGCAAAGTATTTTAACTGAATGCAAAGTATCTAATGTGGTTTTCTAATATCATTACTACGTGTGGTAAAATGCATTATGTACTAACATGAAATCTAATGACCTTGCTCAGCTGATTACCAATATAAGAAGACATTTAAGTCTAGACTATTTATTATATTAATGGGGAAGTAATTAGTTACTGGCAGAGCTCTAGCCACTCCTTCCCCCAACTCAGAAAGATAAGAAGAATCATCATCAACAATTGTTCTACAGAATCAACAACTTCTTCAATCGTATTTAAGCTAAAGACTCGTTAAGAATGATTTAATTTTAAAAGACTGCTTCGAGAACTAAAAACCTGTACATAAACCACAGGTTTGGACTTTTTAAAAAGAGAATTTCATTTCCTGTTGAACCCTAATGAAACTGAAGAAATATCTCAGAAAATGAACTGAATAAGTTAAGAGTTAAAAGACTAAATTTGAAGATGTTCTGAGAATCTCTCCAACAAAAACAAAGGAAATATAACTGTTAAGAAAGACGTACAACCCTAACACATATACACATTAACAAACTACCTGTCCATAAGATGAAGAGGCTCCATGAATGTAGAGAGCCAATGAAAGGGTGAGAGAGGTGTGTTTTTCTAAAATTGCACGGAAATAGGGAAGAGACGCGTATAAAAACTCTAAGTGAGCACCCTGCACACGCTCTGCTACCCTGCTCAAACTCAACTCATCCTCTCCCTCTCTACAAGCAAGCTGACACAGACAGAAGAGAGAAGACTCGGGAAGAAACCAGCCCAAGGAAACCTCCCCAAAACTTCAGCATGTGTTGGTAAGAGAAGTTAACTAAAACCCTGCCAAGGGATTAGAGTTATAAACTCTTGCAACAGTTTTGGTGTGATATGGAAATGCTGTTATAATTTAAGATGTTAACAGTTTCTCCTGTTAACCACTAAATGCTTAGACCATGCATTTGGGAAAGAGACAAGGGCTAATCATTGGGAAACGGAGAAATAGTGGGATTTAACTGAATTTAAGATTCTAAATATTTTGTTAATTGGCCAGTCTCAAGACAGCTCCTTAAATGGTTTCTTCTAACTAAGTAATTTTACTACTTTCTTCTATTTCAGAGGATTGAGTTAAAATTGCTTACTTTGCCCATCTATATAAACAGTCTAGTTATTAATAGGATCCGCCTGCTCTTAAAATTATGTTGCCCATCCATAAACAGTCTTAGTATCTATGACTCACAATAATTTTGGGAAAGAAGACCTTGGTTTCAATTTACCAAAAGAAAAGTGCCCCATCAAAGGCAAGCCTGCTCACAAAGGTGTAATCTGTTAAAAGCTCTCCAGAGAGAAGCATACAGATGAGACTGGACAGAAATCAGCCTTTTATCATTTGTGTTCTGTCTTTTGTTGTTTTGTTTAGTGTTTTCTTTTCTTTAAATAGCCATGATTAATAACAGTGATTATTTTGCTTGGCTTTAATCACGGTGTCCCCTAAGGTATGTAAAAGAGCCCCTGTGACTAAACTAGTTGAGTCACACACTGAATTGTCAGAAAAAGAGAGAGTAAGAACTAGCCTAGCATTTCTTGTTTCTCTAAACTAAATATTTGTACTAAGTTTTGGGATAAAATTACTTGACATCCAACACAATTTAAAATGACCCCTTTCCACCCCACACCGAGTTCACGGCAGTATGGACTGGTTTAAATCAGAGCGAGTCAAATCAATGATTTTCATTGTGATTTAAATCAGCAAGCACAGGAAATCTTGATTTAAATCAGTGATTTTAAACTTGTTTTCCATTTTTGCTTTTTAGATATTTACCTAAAGAAAGGCTGATTCTCAGAGCTTGGTATAATTTCGTACTTCTTTTTCCTAACCCTGAGGATACACTAGGAAAGGTCCCTCACCCCTGTGCTGGGATGGTCGAGCCACAGAAGAATTTTGATGTCTCACATATAATCGCAGATGACAGTGAGGATGTGGATTCCTCCACGAGTTCTGTGTAAACAGATGCAATGCGCTCCAAAAAACGCTCCCAACTGTCTGAAAAGCAGAGCCCAGACAGCCGTGTGCTCCCTCCTCCAGCTCCCAGAGCACACTGAGCCACAGGCTGCCTGCCCCCTTTGTGACACAGGGCCACTGCTGACATCACAGAGGCAAGGTGGGCTGGGGCTGTCTGGCTAGGGCCCTTGGGGTTTGCATCCCCCAGATTGGATTAAGGGAGGATTGCTCTTGGCTTTTGTTGGGAATTTTAATCCAAGGGAGCCCCGGGGCCTCCCCACAAACCCTGTCTGTATAATGTGCCATGAGAAAAGGAGATTCGACCACAAGGTGCAAAATCATTCTGTGTCAGTCCACTCCAGTATCTTGCCTCTTGCAGCAGCAAAGGGGAAGGTGAAATGCCCACAATGCACCTGGCCAGCTTTGCTATTCTCTGACATATGGGTAAAAAATTCCTTCCTCACCCCTCAGTGACCATGGAATCCCTGAAGCATGAGATTGGACTGGCCGTCTGTCTCAGCATGAGGCGCTCCAATTGTTAGTCCAGCCACAGCTGCATCGGTGCCCTGGGCCGAGAGAATAAAAGGGCTAAGAAGATTCTTTCCTAAGGATACACACAGACACTAAATCCCATTCCTAAAGTCTGCAATAAAAGGCAGTCAGAGCGCAGGACCCGTGGGTATTTATTGAGTCCCAACAGCATGCTGGGGGCTGTACAACACAGGGGAGGGCACAGGCCTGACCCCAAAGAGCAGCGAATCTCTTGCTTGGTTTATTTGATTTCCCATTCTCCTGAGCAGGATCTTGTTTACGCAGGAACTTGAAGGAAGAGAGGGAAGTTTGGGGCAGGAGAAAGGGAGAATAATGTTAGCCTGAGGAGCAGCATGGCAGGAGGTTGGCAAGGGAGAGCCAGGGAAGGACACAAAGGGAATGGCTGGGAGAGTGGCGGGGGAATGAGCCCGGAGAGCTAGGTGGGGAAGAAGTTTGCAAAGACTCAACAAGGAGCTGCACTCGGGTGCTGAATGGAGCTGAGCGAATCAGTGACTTTTCAGTTTGGGGGCCAGTTGGAGAAATACAAAAAAAATAAATATTGGTTCGGTTTGGCCTGAAACAAAATTGTTTTGGTTTTTCGTTTCAGGTTGTTTGTGGGTGTTTTTCAACCCTCCCCCCACTTTTTTTAAAGTTGCCTCAATTTCAAAATGAAAAGTGACAACATTTTGCTGTGGAATGGTCCAGACAGACTGGTTTGACTTTTAAAACAAAACATTCCCTTTTTGTGTGTGGCTGAAAGGATTTGCTGAATTCGCACCTGGTTTGGGTGGCCCTGAGAGATGCATTTTTGGGGAATTTGCTAGCTCTAGCGTAGGACCTGCGAGGGAGCCAGGGAAGGGATCAGAATGGGCTGGTCTGACGGGTGAGATGATTTTACAGCGGGCTCTGAAGGGGAATGAGAGGAGATGTGGGGGGAGGGCAGAATTAATGGGATGGGTGATCAAGGCCTGGAGCAGGTGGGCTGGAGAGGAGGAGGGGGATTGTAGAGACATGGTAAAGGAAGGTAGGGTTACCATATTTCAGCAAGCAAAAAAGAGGACGGGAGGAGCCCCGCCCTAGCCCCACCCCTGTCCTGCCCTAGCCCCGCCCCATCCTGCCCTAGCCCCGCCCCTGACCTTCCCACTTCCCCCCCTCAGAACCCCCAACCCTCCCCCCGCTCCTTGTCCCCTGACTGCCCCCTCCTGGGACCCCTGCCCCTAACTGCCCCCCAGGACTCCACCGCCTACCTAAGCCTCCCTGCCTCTTGTCCCGACTGCCCCAACCCTTATCCACACCCCCACCCCCAGACAGACCCCTGGGACTCCCACGTCCCATCCAACCACTCCCCATCCCCTGACAGCCCCCCCCAGAACTCCCGACCCATCTAAACCCCTCTGCTCCCTGTCCCCCGACTGCTCCGATCCCTCTCCCCACCCCTGCCACCTGACAGCCCCCGCCCAAAACTCCCAAACACCCCCCCCGCTCCTTGTCCCCTGACTGCCCCCTCCTGGGACCCCTGCTCCTAACTGCCCTCCAGAACCCCACCCCCTACCTAAGCCTCTCTGTTCCTTGTCCCCTAACTGCCCCCTCCTAAGACCCCCCCAAATGCCCCCCAGCACCCTACCCCCTACCTGTACCCTGACTGCCCAAAACCTTATCCACACCCCCACCCCCAGAAAGCCCCCCCCGTCTCTTGACTGCCCCCTCCAGAACCCCCCTGCCCCTTCTCCGACCCCCTGGCCCCCTTGTTGTTGGCCTTCGCCTAAAGTCTCTGTGAGCTTGCTCAGGAACGGCCTGAGCCGTTCGTCCCGGCACTCTGGGGAGCAGGGGAGGAGGAGCGGGGGAGGAGCTCCAGACTGCCGGAGGCGATCTGCGAATGCAGGGAGGGAGGGAGTGATCTCAGCTGCAGGGGGAGGAGGGGCTCTCTCTGGCTGTCGGAGCCCCATGTAAGTGGCACCATCCGGCTGGCTGCCCTGTTAGCCGCGCGCGCTCTGCATGGGGGGGGGGAGTCCGGACATTTACAAATTCCCCCCGGATGCTATTTTTAGCTCAAAAAGCCGGACATGTCCGGGGGAATCCGGACGAATGGTAACCCTATTCCAGGAAGGACTGTTCAGGAAGGACAGGCAGGGCAGAAAAGGTGGGGGAGTTGCATTGTAAGTAAGAGAGCAGTATGACTGCTCAGAATTCCGGTATGAAACTGCAGAAAAACCTGAGAGTCTCTGGATTAAGTTTAGAAGTGTGAGCAACAAGGGTGATGTCGTGGTGGGAGTCTGCTATAGACCACCAGACCAGGGGGATGAGGTGGACGAGGCTTTCTTCCGGCAACTAACAGAAGTTACTGGATCGCAGGCCCTGGTTCTCATGGGAGACTTCAATCACCCTGATATCTGCTGGGAGAGCAATACAGCGGTGCACAGACAATCCAGGACGTTTTTGGAAAGTGTAGGGGAGAATTTTCTGGTGCAAGTGCTGGAGGGACCAACTAGGGGCAGAGCTCTTCTTGACCTGCTGTTCACAAACCGGGAAGAATTAGTAGGGAAGCAAAAGTGGATGGGAACCTGGGAGGCAGTAACCATGAGATGGTCGAGTTCAGAATCCTGACACAAGGAAGAAAGGAGAGCAGCAGAATACGGACCCTAGACTTCAGAAAAGCAGACTTTGCCTCCCTCAGGGAACTGATGGGTAGGATCCCCTGGGAGAATAACGTGAGGGGGAAAGGAGTCCAGGAGAGCTGGCTGTATTTTAAAGAATCCTTACTGAGGTTGCAGGAACAAACCATCCCGATGTGTAGAAAGAATAGTAAATAACAGTGAAATCCTTGCTGATCTTAAACACAAAAAAGAAGCTTACAAGAAGTGGAAGATTGGACAAATGACCAGGGAGGAGTATAACCCACTGCAATGGGTTACCTAGGGAAGTGGTGGAATTTCCTTCCTTAGAGGTTTTTAAGGTCAGGCTTGACAAAGCCCTGGCTGGGATGATTTAGTTGGGGATTGGTCCTGCTTTGAGCAGGGGGTTGGACTAGATGACCTCCTGAGGTCCCTTCCAACCCTGATAGTCTATGATTCTATGACTGGCAAGATTGGGCAGCAGCCTGGATGTGGGGTTGGGGAGGGGGAAGGGTAGAGTTGTAGCTGACCCCAAGGTTCAGACTGTGGGGTTGATGGAGAGGAGGGTGGCTGTGGGGCCGGCACTAGGAGGGGAGGGTGTGGGGCAGCTGGGCAATGCAGCTCTCCCAAGGGCTAGTATGAGGTGGGGGCAGAGAGGCAGCCATAGCCTGGAAGGTTTTTGTATTCGGTTTAATGGAATATATTGGCCTAGAGATTGAAAGGTGTTAACATGACTCCTGCCACTGTACAGCACTAAACAGTGAAACAAGGCTTGGGATTTTGGAACACACAGACATTGGTCTGCTTAGTCTCACAGCAAACACCCCCTTAAAAATCTTTGTAACCTTTTATTAAAGACACAAAACAAGAAGGAAACAGTTCACACATTTGAAATGTAGGGTATTGAGTGAGGCTTTTGTTTTAACAATATTCTTTTGCTATAGAGAGTTTTTAGAAGGGAAAAGCCCTGTCTGGAGGTCTCTTTGATGGTATTAAAGATGGTAATAACTGTCCTTTGTTTTTCTCTTTGTTATTTTGGGTTTTTTGTTTGCTTTTGTTTGGTTGGTTTTGGTAAAGAGAAGGAGTTAGTTGAGATGGGCTGGATCTGTTGTTGCAGACGGCTGCTGTTTCAGAAAAGACAGAACAAGCCAAAAACACACAAAAAGGGGAAGATTGAAAAAGCAGCTTCAGTTTCTGGTGTTGACTTTCATTTGCAGCCTTACTGCTGGCAAACTAAAGGCCCAGCACACGGTCCCATCAGCCACTCTGAGACCTGGCAAACTTGTACCAGCACTGGGCTGCTTAGAATATTGCTTTTTGCTGCCTCTTTAATCACAGGATCACAGCAGTGTTGCAAAATATGCAGTTTTGCCCAGCTCAGCCAGACTCTTACTAAACAGAAGGCAAAAGGAGAGGGAAAGGAAAGAGGAGAAATAGGAGGGAAGGAAAATGACACACAAAGGTGGGGGCGGTGGTGACAGCAGGAACCTGTAGGAATGTGTTGCTCCCTAATCACAAGTCCAAGAAAACGGCAAACTGTTCCCTTAGTAACGAGGCGGGAGTAACCTTGTCCCTGGGTCTGTATTTAAAAAACTTATTAGCTAGCATGACATCATCTTTGCAGCTGGTGTCCACGCGCTCAACAAATGGGTTTGTAATCTCATGCTCATGTATATTGCCTGCCTTCTAAATGGGCAAAAATGTAACCACTCAAATAAGTTGTAAACAAAGTAAGGAGAAGAATAAAAACCCCAAAAAAAGTTTTTTCCTAAAAAGCTTTTTACAAAAAACTTATAAAGCTCTCTAGCTACCAACAAACCTAGTGTTCTGTTTCCTTTCCTGCGTCGTCACCACAGGAACCAAAGTCTTACATCCCAGGTGGTGTTTGGGATTTGGCTGGAGCCAGTGGAGGTGGCTGTGTCATCTGAATCCCTCTCTCTCAGGCCTGGTCTGGACAGGACATTTCTCAGCATCAGGATCAGGATCATGAAGGCCCAACAGCGTTACGGTGGATCCTGAGGTCCCGAGGAGATGGTGGATGTGGCAGCCATGCGGTGAAGTTCACTTCTTCCTGTCCACCCATCTCCCAGTCAGAGCACTTCATTCTCCCCGAAGGTCTTTTTTCTAACGGACCCCAAAGGGAGCGATGGGTGGAATAATCCTTCCCCTTATTATTTTGTCTACCAATTAGACCTCATTTCCGACACACCAGTTTTGGTCCCTTGATTTCCAGCCCCACAGTTCTCTTGTTGACCAGGCATGATCTTAACACTGTCCTTGAGTTACTAGTTGGCCTTTCTGTTTGGGCTCATTCAGTCTGTTTCCCTTTCCTCAACATTCCCTGCTATGAGTTATTGGAACATTTGATCAACTTTTTATCCACTTACCCAAAGTTACGCTTACAATCGGGTTAGGCGTACGAGGCCCAAATTATTACAACAGGCTCCACTAACCCGGCTGGATCATAACGTGGTGGCTTGTCTTGCTCTCTCCTCCCCTTGAGCCATTTCTTTATCCCTTCTTCTCCCTATGATTTTTATTCCCCCTTCATCTTCTCCCTCTCTCTCTCTCATTCTTTTCTATTCTCTTCCTCTGCACCTCCTCCAACCCCTTTCCCTAGGGCCTGTGGGCTCTTCCCCCCAACCCACTTGCTCCCCATTCCCCATGGGTGTCTTTCCCTAGTGCCTGTCTCTGCTCCCTGCCTCCTCTCCCTGCTTTTTCCTACCCATATAGGTACACACCCATGTACTTTCTCTCTCTGTATCCACACACTCACACAGAGTGACTGAGGAAGAGTCTAATTTAGAATGAATCAAAGCTCTTGACTCTCTTAAGGAAAAGCTGCCAAACTATAGGATGGTCCCTGGCTCCGGCTTTCTGATCATCTCAATGTTCCTTTGTAACAAGAATACCCCCCAACCCCAGGCAGTATTGTCAGGGGCATCTGCTCTTCCAATGTACCACTGAGGAGCAGTTTAGTGGCCATGAGAGATGCAAAGGCAGTCTAGAATTGTTCAGTGGACGCATATTTTCACTGGGCATTCCAGGGACTCAGTCAAAGGGGTGGGAAGCAATATGGCTGCTGCTAGGTATCTGATCCGTGTGTGAGGAAAGTTCCTCTCTCTCTACAGTCTCTCCAACAAGCATTACCAAGTGTTCGTCATTCAAAGTGCTTTAGCAAGGTGGGTGAGGAGTATTATCTCCATTTTACAGATGGGAAAACTGAGGCACGGAGAGGGGGAGGTCAATGTTCTCAAAAACAGCTACTGATTTTTGGGTGCCTTCATTTCTTGTGCCCAACTGGGGACACCTGGGGGCTGATTTTCAGTGGGGCTGTGGAGCCAGTGTTCCCATTGCCTTCAACTGAATTTGGGGATAGAGCTGGTCTGGAGGTAAAAGACCTCTGCATGGAGAGCCCTGGCCTTCTACGGTGCTCTGGGGATGTGCAGGGCTTGAGGGTGGGCCTTGTGGCTTTGTTCCCTCTTCACCCCCTACCAGGATGATGTGGAGGTATCTCAGCTAGGGTCTCCTCATGGAGATTTCCTCCTCCAGAGCCTTCTACCATGGCTTTGACCATGGGGGTGGGATGACTTAGCCGCAGAATCCCAAGAAACTGCATCCTGAAAACAATTCGGGTCAGATCAAAACCCTCATTGGACAAAGGATCACGGTGCAGTATGAGTGAATGGAGAGAACAAGCAACGGCGGTGTGGAACTTTCTGTACTCTGCTACTTTCTGGAAGCCAAATTCTGCAACATGGGAAATTCACAGGGCCCAAATTCTTCTCTTACAGAGATGTATCTTTAAATGACTGCCTTTGTCTGATTTCTAGCCCCATAATAGCCCATGCTTATTAAACTCTTAGGGAACAACATGAATGCCTATTGAGCACATTTGCAGAAGTGGAGATAGAGCGTGTATATTTTAATGCATTCTTGAGTTCAAGCTTCTCTGGCTGCTCACACTTCTGGGAATGATTTCAGCAACTGTTCTGATCATCAAACAAGTCGTCACAACGAAGGCCCCGATGTTACAAGCTGATCATTGTGGGTGGCTCACTGCACCTAGGATGAAGCTCACCGAAGACTCTGCGGGCGTCCACCTACACGGAGCTGCTAGCAGGGTTTGAGCCTGAGAGTGTGTGAAATGGGGTCCCCTGTCTACCTAGGATTCATTTACAATGCAGCTGATGTAACAGTGACAACATAGTGGTGTGAGTAAAAATATTTGAAGGTGTAAAATTGCCATGCAATGGGGTCAAACTCAGTAGAAGTCCCAGTGCTATCACTAATTAAAATGGATTAATCATCTCTCTTGCGTGCAGAGATGACTATAAAGTAGCACATTAAAGGGAGATGTTTGTAAATGCTGAGATGAAAAAGCCGTATTCTTTCAAAGGTCCCAGTTTTACAATGAGATGAGTGTGGTTGGACCCCTGCGGCTGTACGGAGCTCAAACAAGTTTGGGGGTGTAGTGAGTCGGTGTGGCTCCCCTCCTGCCCAGAAGAGGGAGCACCATTGCAGACACCCGAGTGGGCGGAGCCACCGCCGCCTGTCCCTGCCCCCCAGAAGTCAAGGGGCGGGACAGGAAGTATAAAGGCCGGCCGCCAGAGCTCAGTCAGAGCCCGGCCACCGCAGGGAGCAGACGTGCAGCCGGGAACTCCCGGCCAGGATACCTCTGAGGCCCGAGGCTGTTCTCCTAGCTGGCCGGAGCTGCCCCGAGCTCACTACGAGGAGGAGCCGCCGGAGCCCGTCCGCTCCCGTCGTTGGGAGGAGCCCTTGGAACTCCCCCACAGCAACCCCGAAGGGGAGGCCGCACCAGAGCCCCTTCGGCCCTGCTGTTACCTGGAGGAACCACCCGAGTGCAACTGGCCGGATTTCCCTACGGAGCTGCCGGACCTGCCACCAAGCCCCGGCCGGGAGGAGCCCATGCTGGTGGACTGGACCGTGCCCGGTGCCACGGACGAGGTAGGCCCTGAGGGGGATACTGGAAGTAGCCCGGGGGTAGCCGACCCCAGTCAGGCTGTAGACGCATGCGAACCCATGTCAGTGTGTTTCGGTCAGGATACCCCACTGATCGGCAGCGGCAGTAACCGCTGCTAGGGCCCCAGGCTGGAACGCAGTGGAGTGGGTGGGCCTGCGTTCCCCCCTGCCACCCCCGCTCACGGGTGGCAGGCTTCCCCCTCACCCAGCGCTCTGGTGTCGGAGCCAGGGCTTACCCCAGGTGTTGGTTTGCTCAGCGCCTGTGCAAGGAGGCCTGAGCTCCCTAACTGTGTATCTGCTCAGCCCCTGCATCCCAGGGCCTGAGCCGTGACTATTTGTGCCCCGCCCTGATCCAGGGCCTGGGCCTTCCTGAACTGCTTGTTTACCCAGCCCCCCTGCACCAGAGGGCCTGGGCTC
>NW_020664418.1:17684514-17744884 GCF_002925995.2 Terrapene triunguis
TTGTTTACCCAGCCCCCCTGCACCAGAGGGCCTGGGCTCTTGAACTGTTTGTTTACCCAGCCCCCCTGCACCAGAGGGCCTGGGCACCTGAACTGCTTGTTTACCCAGCCCACCCCCGCACCAGAGGGCCAGGGCTCTTTAACTGTCATTTGCTCAGCCCTGCAACCGGGGGCCTGAGCCCGGAACTATCTGTGGTTTACTCAGCCCCTGCACCAGAGGGCCTGAGTCCTGAGCTAATCGGCTGTTTGTTTCGTGAGTAGGGAGTCGGTGTGGCTCCCCTCCTGCCCCGGAGGGTCGAGCCCCGGCACGAACCCTTTACAGGGGGCCAAAGCCACTGATCCACATGGAAGGACTTTTGTGCATGTGCAGAGCCCCAGTGAAGTCAATTAGACTATTCACATGAGCAAACTCATGCGGAAGTGACACAATCCCGCAAACGGGTTCACTTTGGTGGATCCCTGCATGCGTGTGGCAGACTCTCCTTGGCTTCCATGGAGCTCCTTGCAGGTGTAAGGACTCGAGTGCGCGGGGCAGCTTGTGAAATCCTGGCCAGTGTTTGCAGGGACAGGGCCTGATTTAAAACAAGATGCAACAAGTGAGTGTGACAAACACTAGGAGGAAAGGACCTGTGAAATGAGAGTGACAGGAACAAGTTCAGCCTGGTCCATGGGCTAGTTGTGTGTGGTTGGTTTGTGGGTGTTTTTTATAACATACATTACCCTGCATGGTTCTGTTTGGGACTGGTGTGTGTGGGTTTCTCATCTGTATGTGTGTGTGTGTGTGTTTTCTCATATCTCTGCCTGTTTGTAGTCTGTCTCAGGTATTCCTGTGGCCCCATTACTGTAGGAGCTGAGCACCTCCCAATCTTTAAGGTCTTTATCCTCACACCACCACTGGGAGGCAGGGCAGGGCTGTAACCCCCACTGCAGGGGTGGGGAACTGAGGCACAGAGAAGGTAGGACTTCGGTGGGATTTAGGTGCCTAAACCCGTGAGGATCTGGGCCCAAGTGACTGGCCCACCCTGGCACTGGGAGCCTGCGGCACAGCAGGGTCTGGTTCCCCCGGCAATCCCGGGGCTGATCCAAGGGCTGTTCACAGCCGGGCCCGGGGCCCTTCCCCAGAGCGGTGCGAGGGACCCCGCCGGGGTGCGCGCCCCGCTTTCTCCCCGCAGCGGCCGCATTGGGGCAGCAGGGGGGAGTCCGGGCCAGGAATCTGGGATTGCCTGTTGCTAGGCGACAGGGCGAGGCGGGACCCAGGCCCCGCCCCCGGGGCGCTCACTCCCCACCGTACCCCGCACATGCGCAGTAGCCCACAGGTACAGGCTTCCCCTGTTGCCGGACTTCGGAGCTGTGGCTCGGCCCGTGTCCGCGCTGCTCCGCGGGGCCATGGCCGGGTCCCAGGTGCTGAAGCGGCGGCGCACCGCGCTGGAGCGGGCCGAGAAGTTCCTCTCCGAGCCCCGCTTCCCCGACTGCAACCTCCGGGGCAGGTGGGAGCCGGACCGGTCCGCCGCGAGTTCCGCCCCCTCCGGCCGGGAAACAGCAGCCCGCAGGCGTCCCCCGGGCCGGGCCTGCGCTCCCGCTTGGGGCGGGGTCCGGCCGCCCCCAGCCCCTGCGGCGGGGCTTGCCCCCCTCCCCCACTCAGCGCCCTCACTTCCAGCACCCCTCCCCCCGGTGCCCGGAGCGGCCTGGCCCGGCGTGCCAGGACCGAGGTGGGCGCGGGGCTGGCTCGGGACGCTGGGCGGGGGGGGGGCGCGTTAGCTGCGGAGCGAGCCCCGCCGGTCAGCGGGGGACCCGAGCCGCCACCGGCCCCTGGTTCCTGCTGGCCCGGCTATGAGCACGGGCCGGGATCGGACGGGTCTGGATGTGGAAAGCGACATGGCTTCTCCGCCGTGAAACCCGCTGCTCGGGCTGTGGGTCTGCCTGAGAGTCGCAGTGACTCCAGCCGTGCCCCGTGGAGGGGGGCGATCGGGTGGGGTGCTCCCACCTGCTACAGCCCGGGTGTCGCTGCTCTGAAAGCTTGGAGCAGGTGGGGGAGAAGGGACACTTGCAAAATCCTTTTTGTGCGTTTAAAGGCTTTAAAAATCAAAGGCTCTGCTGCTTTTTCTTTCCCCTTTGCTGTTTCACTCTCCAGTTACGCTGGTCAATTTCAGTTTTGCTGCTTCCTTCTCTCCGGTTCTGACCAGCCTTTTGGGTTTCTCACAGTGTAGGACGGAGGTTCTTCTTTTCACCCTGTGGAGCAGCCCATAACAGAGATCCTCTCACAGACTCATCTGCCTTACCAGCACCACAATCTTCCTGTTATTTAGCTCTCAAATATTTAAACAAAAAGACTTTTTTCATAGACCCTACCATGACTGCATCTGTTCCTGGCAGCTGTCACGTAAATCCTTGCTCCTAAGGCTTCGTCTTCACTACCCGCCTGAATTGGCGGGTAGAAATCGATCTCTTGGGGATCGAATGATCGCGTCTCGTCGGGACGCGACAATCAATCCCCGAATCGACGCTTGTACTCCACCAGCGCAGGTAGAAGTAAGCGCCGTCGACGGGGGAGCCGCGGCGGTCAATTTGCCGCCGTCCTCACAGTGGGGTAAGTCGGCTCGGATACGTTGAATTCAGCTACGGTGTTCGTGTAGCTGAATTTGCGTCTCTTAAATCGATTCCTCCCCCCTTCCCCAGTGAAGACGTAGTCTATAACTGGCTCTGTTCAGGAGGACCCCAGCTTCGAGGCTGAACCTCATTGAAATTAATGGGGCTTCTGTGTAGACGCACAGCCCGTCCACTTAAAATAAATTGCAGGATTGGGGCCTGAATCTATGCATGCACAGGAAGCTAGATGTGAGATCAACAGGATTGCCACATGTGTGTGTCCCCCTCCAATCCTGCCCTGGGGCTCAAAGGAGTCAGTCTGCGTTGGGTGGGAGAAAGTGGGAACCAACCAGCCTCAGAGCGATACAGTAACCCCTCGCTTAATGTTGTAGTTATGTTCCTGAAAAATGCGACTTTAAGCAAAATGATGTTCAGCTAATCCAATTTCCCCATAAGAATTAATGTAAATAAAGGGGGTGAAGTTCCAGGGAAATTTTTTTCACCAGACAAAAAACTATAGGCTGTATTATATAGCTATACACACAGTATACGTTTTAAACAAACAATTTAATACTGTTCACAGCTATGATGATTGTGAAGCTTGGTTGAGGTGGTGAAGTTAGAGGGTGGAAGAGGGAGGGATATTTCCCAGAGAATGCCTTACTGCTAAATGATGAATTAGCACTCGGCTGAGCCTTCAAAGGTTAACACGTTGTTAATGTAACCTCTCACACGAGGGAGGGGAGACAGCATAGCAGACAGAGACAGACACACACCTTGTGTGTGGGAGAGAGAGAGATGCACACTGCCCCTTTAAGTAAGCTGACCCACTCTTAAGTGCATTGTCTTTTTAAGTGGATCAGGAAGTTGAGACAGCAGCTGCTGTCCCAAGCTCTCTGTCTCCCTGCTCTATATGGAGAAGGGGTAAGCGGGGTGCAGGAGCAGGGGGGAGGGGGACACCCTGATATTAGCCCCCCTTCCTCCCCTGCACAGCAAGCAGGAGTCTGTGGGAGCAGCTCCAAGGCAGAGGGCAGGAGCAGCACATGGCAGTGGGGGGAAGGACAGCTGAACTGCCAGGAATTGATACTCTGCTGGGTGGCTGCAGCACAGGGAACTTAGGGGAGCGGGGAGCTGCCGGTCCACCCTGGTTCCAAGCCCCCACAAGCTAGCTGCAATGGGCTGCTCTTCCTGCAAGCAGTGGACAAAGCAGGCGGCTGCCAAAGGACGTTAGAAGGGAGCATTGCACAACTTTAAATGAGCAGCATTTGATCCGTAATTGATCAGCAAGGTAACAACGAAACAACGTTTACCGTTTACCGGGCTGACTTTAAGTGAGGAGTTACTGTATCTATATTTGAATATAAAGTCCCTACATAAAGCCATAGGCACCGTAACAATTAATTATGCTTACAATAACCCAGTGAGACCACCCAGCATCATTAAACAATCATATTCACAGAACAGATTTAAGTCAGCCAGCCAATAAATCCAAAGCAGCAGAAAAACTACTTTCACCCTTCTCTTTGACTTCTCTAGGAGAAAAGCCACTAGCTTTCCCCCAGACTCAATCAAATCAATGGCTTTTGCAGCATGCCCAGAAGGTTGAGTTTTGGCTATAAGGGATCCTGTGGTATGTACAGGAGAGAATGTTCACCAAGGAAAAGAGACAATGGATGTAGGGAATCTGAGATTCCTTGTCAGAGAAACATGTGATAATATAAATTTGGGTGTCTGCTCTGATGGCTCAGAGAAAAGATCCATCAGTCTTCTGCTTTTCTCCTTCACCTAAGGTTTTGAATGATACTTGGGTCTCCTTCCCTTCCCGGTCTGAGGATTCTACCTTCGTTAACTTCAAGAAGACACAATACGAAGAACACATCTACAGATGTGAGGGCGAGCGTTTTGAGGTAGAATTCTTCCAAAATCATTTCTTGGAAAGCCTGGGATTCTATGAACTGGTTAGCTATATGGTATAATACTGCTTAAATACTGATGCCCGGACTTTTTTTCTTGGTTATAGGATCATAGAGTCATAAAAATGTAGGGCTGGAAATGACCTCAAGAAGTCATCAAGTCTAGCCCCCTGCACTGAGTTGGACCAAGTAAACCTAGACCATCCCTGACAAAAGTTTGTCCAACCTGTTCTTAAAAACCTCCAATGATGGGGAGTTCACAGTCTTCCTTGGAAGCCTATTCCAGTGCTTAACTACCCTTATAGTTAGAAAGTTTTCCTAATATCTAACCTAAATCTCCCTTGCTGCAGATTAAGCCCATTACTACTTGTCCTGCCTTTGGTGGACATGGTTATGCTTCTACCTAAGGACTGTTCAACCTCTGTGAATACAAGAATCAAAATCCAAGTAACTGCTTCTGATCACCAACTCCTTCCCCTCCAACCCATTGACTTTATCGTCGTCGGTAGCTTTGGCACAGCTTTCTTTCTCTTCTCTTTAGGTCATTCCAAATGAAACTGTTCAATGGCAGATGCATAATTGATGCTTCCTTTTATTAGTACATAGAGGCTGAAATATATTTCTGTGTTAAAAATCTGAAAAATGACATTCACAGAGTGTTAAATGATTGACACTCCAAATGGAACTCAGCACAGCAATTATTTGCCTATGCTAAGATTTATCGCTTCCTTTTGTAGTAATGCTGTCAATTGTGTACCTCCCACCCATGGAAAATCTTATTTCCTGAAGGAAGCATTTTAGTAGCCTGTAACTTCTTGTGAAAAGAGGCAATACTGTATAGGAAGCAGATGAAATATAGGTAGATTAGAACAACCAAATGTGGAAATATTAAACCATTTCTCAAGTGCCTCCTGTTTTATGTGCACAGCATTACAGAAGTATTAAGTTCTTGTTTTGGTTCACTTAAATGTTAGGGTAAATCGACACTTAAAACACTGCAGCTGTGCTGATGCAGTGCTTAAGTGAAGAAACTCCTATGCCAACGGGAGAGCTTCTCCCATCAGCTTAGTTAATCCACCTCCCCAAGACGTGATAGCTGTGTCGATGGGAGAAGCTCTCCCGTTGACATGACGCTGTCTACGCGGGGGATTAGGTGGATGTAACTGCGTTGCTCAGTGTGGATTTTTCACACCCCTGAGCAACATAGTTACACCAATATAGGTCTGTAGTGTAGACCCGACGTTTATTTCCAGAAAGTAATATTGTACTATGGCTAACACATCTTCCCTTTCAGCTGGATGTTGTCTTGGAGACCAACCTGGCAACAATCAGAGTCTTAGAGGCAATCCAAAGAAACTCTCCCGCTTCTCTGCTGAGGAGCAAGCCAAATTCCGGCTGGACAACACTGGGTGGCACGTCGGAGGTGATCCACCGCAAGGCGCTGCAGAGGATATATGCTGACAAAGCGGCCGACATCCTAGACGGGCTGAGGAAAAACCCATCTGTTGCAGTTCCTATTGTGCTGAAAAGGTACTTCCCAGGTTTCGGCATTATTACTTGTGTTTGGGTAAAACTCATCGTACGCTAGGCACTATTCAAACGTATAATACACACAGAGGCTCCAGTTGAGGAAAGCATACAGTCTGAGAAATGCGGATGCTTTTTATGTTCTAATAAGTTGTTGCGTTTCATAGTACCCAGCTACTATTGTGTCTAGTAAAGCCAAAACGTCACTGGCCCTGCTGGCAGGGTATGGATTTTTTATTTTTCCTACCCAAGATAGGGCAGTCTTGAGTTCAAAAATCAAGCTGGGGTGGGGTTCTGTATTGTCAGTTTTGGACACAATTGAGTTTGATCCCATTATAAATCCCATCTGTGAAAGTGAATAAGGCTTTGACGTGTAGAGTCTGTATTGGATTCAGGTTCCAACTCAAAAATTACGATGTTCTACTGCCAGCCTCCTGATCAGAAAAAGGAAGTGAGTGCACAATATTGAGGGGGGGCCAGAGACCGCTCTCTTGAATAATAGTTATAACGGGCAATTTCAACTCCCCACATATAAAATGTCAACCTCTGGAGAAGGTGAGGAGAAGGAGTTTTTCAATATTTTAAATGATTGCTTCTTGTAATAGCTAGTCTGTAGCTACACAAGAGGAGAGGTTATTGATTTAGCGCTGAATAACACTTAGATGCTGAATCAAGAAATAACTGTAGTCAAACCATTGAGTGGTAGCGATCACAATATATAACAGTCCAGCATCCTTGGTGGAAGAGATTATACCAAAAATTAGTACTGAGATATGAGATGTAGGAAAGTGGAAGCTAAGTCAAAAGTTGGACAGTTTTACAATCTTTAAAGCATAGGTTCCTGATCTATAGACTACAGGTCGTCAGTGTGGTCTTGAATAGAAAGAGAGGTGGTTGACAGAATCTTCTTATACAGCCTCAATCTCTGCTATGAATTGAAGCAAATATGCCATTACTGTATATTGAAAAAACTAACAAATCCCCCACCTAGCTGGAATTCTGTGTTGTGGTCACCCTATCTCAAGAAGGACATCTCAGTAATAAAGGACTCAGAAATGAGCATGGGGGGGAAGATGAGGCATGGGAAGACTGTGAGAAGTGATTGATGGTAATGAGACTGTTTAGGTTTGAGAGATAGTGGTATCAGAGGCGTTTTTACAGAGGTATACAAAATCTGATTGCTGCTGCTATTTACCTTTTCATATACGGACAAGGGGATATGAAAATGTGAAAATGAAAGGCAGGAAATGTAAAATTGATGAAAGGAAGTACTATTCTCTAGTACCATCTGTGTAGGACTTTTTCTCTTGTGTCTTAGAACCTTAGCACAAGACTTTCCGAACTTCCCTAGCTCTTCCTTTTTTTACCCTTGAGGGCAGCCATGGTAGAGTGGAGTAAGAGACAAGCCCCCTAGTGGTCACCACGTGTCACTCTTGAGTTTAAGTGCTGTCTTCCACCCAGTTCCTTGTTGAGCATGGTCAGTGAGCTGTAAAGAGAAGGTGGAAATTGAACTACAGTATTCAAAGAATGTGCGGAATGTGCCCCTACTAAACTGGCTGAAGGGGATAGTCCATAAATGAATGGAAACTAACCTTTGTGTTCTTTATAGCTTCTCTGGCCTCCTGGCTGGTTCTGGATTTACACAGCAAGAGGCTACAACAGCATTTTGATGGAACCGTGTCGTCATACTTTTCCACTTTCCCGATACATCTCTAACAATGTAGAACAAAGGATAATTAGAAATGAAAGTAATTCCCTTTAGCATTGTAGTTGCGGATTGTCAGATCTTTATTATGGTGGCTCCCTAATGTCCCCGTCAGAATTGGGGCTCCGTTATACAAATGCAGAAAGAGAACTCATGTCCGGAAGGACTTGCTTTTATGTTGCATCATGCTGAGGACGTCTGCAGTCTCCAGCAGGTTCTCTACTGAGGCAGGGCATAATGTGAGAATTAGACGTAAAGAAACGAGAGATGAAAGGAGAGGGGTAAGACTGTGAGGAGGTGCTCTTAGACACCAGGGTATGGACATGGTATGAAAACTAGATTAGAGGAGGGATATAGGTTTGCGAAGGGACTGCCAAGTAAGAGGTACTTCTGGGATCTGTGTGTGTAGGCTCTAGCCAGCAGCAACCCCCGCGGAGGCTCTGCACAGTGTTGTTATTAATTGGCACCCAAGACGTTCTCAGCCCCGCGCAAGGTGCATCTACAGCCAGAGAGCCTCTGCCCCGGGAGCCCACACCGCCACAGGCACGGAGCGGGCCCAGGCCGTGCCGCACTGCTATGGGCTGGGAGAGACCAGGGCCAGGCTCAGGGATTTGCTGCGCTACCGTCTGCTATGACTTATTGCAAGCCTCACAACAGCTGGTGTATGTCTCCTGGAGTCAGCTCATTACCACAGAATCTCAGCTTTCATTTAAAACAACAACAAAGTGAGTTTCAAGCCTTCCTGGCTGTGAGAAAAGTTTGAAAACACAAGTCCTGCAGGGTCCCAATCCAAACAGCACATAAAAACAATCCAAATGTATTTTTTTAAACCTCATAATTTTTAAAGACACTTTTCAATATTAAGGGGCTTAACTTGTGGTTTTTGAAATGTGGTTGTTGGCCATACCAGATCGCAGCACTGCCCAGCCTTGCACATGGTCCCTGTGAAAGGCCCTGAGCTAGGGTTTATCCATGGGTAAGGCTATGTTTAAATCACCATTTGACAGACTGCATGGAAATTGTGAAATTAGTTTAATGACATGTTTTTTTCTGACAGTGGGGAGGCAGGAGTGAGGATTCTGCCTTCTGCCTTGCTGTTGTTGAAAGAATCACTGTATTGGGCTAATTCAGCTGCTTGTAGGGAGTTAGCTTTCCTGCCAGCCAGCAGGGAAAATCAATGGGGTGGTACAGTACTGACAACATATAATGATTAGGAGCCCCTGCCTGGCCCACCCCACAATGACCCACAAGAACTGAGCCTGGGATCCACCACTTGGAACATGAACAGCTGTGTGACGAGGCCCTGGCTTGGTGCGAGGACCAGGGTGAGACCAGGATCCGTGCCCCCACCCAGATTTAAAATTTTTTATTAAGATGATGTTTAAAAAAAAATAAATAGTGAACAGAGTTTGAGCATAGAAGTTTCTGGTTATCAGGGAATAACATACAGATTATCGAGGGTGCAAAGTTTGGTTTAAGATTAGGTGGCACGAGGAATACATAGTCTGTAATATCCCCGATTGGGGGTAAAAGGTTGATGGGTCAAAGTACAGACATTGAGATATGAGGGTATGAAGTTCATAGAGTGGTTGTGTTCGGATGTGGAGTATAATGAGTGGATATGATGATGAGGATGGATTGACCCTCATTTGGTGAGATTTAATGTTTAGGGAGTTTATGGTTCCAGTTCATATGATCCAACGGAGAAGGTCACTTGGTCCCTTTCCCTTTGCACCTGTAAGCTATTTGGGCCAGGGGGCATTTCTTACAATGCCTAACACAGTCAGTCCTTGATCAAAGAGTGTTCACACTGCTTGGAATTTTATCAAGACTTCATGATATTTGGTTATTTTCTCAAAGCCCCAAGGTCCTGGAGTCATGTGACTCTGTGAGAATCTCAGCCTTCATTTAAAATAAAATGTATTTAGCCCCAAAGGTTGAGAGAAAAGTCTGAAAACATCAGAATGCATCCTAAATGCTCAAAAACCAGAAAGCAAATAAAAAGAACCTAAAATGTATTACTTTTTTTACAATCTCATGATATGTTTGGGGCCCAATTCATGGTTTTTGAATGCTTGGGCTTGGCAAGACTATATCAGCATCTTTAATTCTTCTTTTCCCCCCCATCCCATCCTACATGTGCTTAAGGAGTCAGCCTTAAAGTTCTGTCCTAAATTTGCTGATCCCTGCAAGAAGTAGGGCTATTTGGGAGTGTGAATGAATAGAAAAAACACAGAAGGGGTTCTGTCTTCAAACATATAATTATGGTTTCACCTGCCTTCATGGGGAAAGCAAGCCAGTTGCTACTTTCTCTCAGATGCAGAGCAGCAGTGGGGATCCAAATAGTTTCCTGCTAACAAAACAGGCTTTTACATGTTCATTTTATTATTTTCTGTGTGCATCCAATTGTTTTTTTGACAATGATGCATTTTACTGGGAGCAGAATTGCCAAAAGGCCTTATTATGTTGACAGGCTTGGGGAACTCTCGCAGTGCTGCAATGGCAGCAGCAGCAGGAGTTCTAGCATAGAACAGCATATCTGCTCTGAGCAAGGCTAAACAACATGGTGGTAAAAGCTCCAGCGGCTGGTTTCCCCTTGCACTCCTGCATTTGCTAGCATTGGTGCAGCTATTCCAATGGCAGTACTGTGCAACAGTGGTAGGAGTTTCCCTGGAAAAAAAAATCCCAGTGGAGAGACAATAGTGTCTTCTAATGACCATTGCATTCAGGGCATCATTAGCTGGGGAACTTATGATTATAACAAATTCAGTCTGCTTTGGGCAACCATTGACTTTATCTGTAATTTTTTAAAGGATATTTTGCACAAGACCGTGTTTGGCCCTAGGGACAAAACATAATGTTACATTTTACATAAAATATTATGGTTGAATTAGGCTTAATTAAGTGCAGTCAAAGCCCAAGATAATGTAGTGAATTTCATTAGGCCAGATGAGAATTACTGTGAAAGCCAAAAAGCTTGGCACAAAATCTACCATTCTACTTATTCTGATATCTGTTTAGCATATAAGGCCAATATAGAAGTTCCAAATCATTGAAACTGCAGTAGAGTTTACATAGTAAATATTTTCCATCCATATAAGGAGAATAACAATGTAGCTAGACTTCCTTTTCATAACCATTAGTTTTTTTGTATGCGACACCCAGTAAGGATTTGATTCTGTCCTCCGATATATAGAGTACACAGTGCCATACACACTGGAAAATTAGTTGCTGTATATGGCCACTAAGCAGGATGAAGCCTGGGATCTTATACCCACTATGTAGCACATTCTGTAGCAATGAAGCATTTTCCACAGCAGATTCACCCTGAAATCTTCCTAGTGGGAGGTTGCCTAGCTTATTTTGTTTGCATACTTTAAATCACTCATTAATTTATTATTTATAGAGCACCTTAAAGTGTACATAGTGCTTTATAAACCTTGTAAAAGACAAGGAAGGAGGAAAACAACACAAGGAGACATTGACAAGTAGATTAACATAAGAAGGCTTTACAAGAGAAGTGAATTTTACAGAAGTGGGTTGTAGCCCACGAAAGCTTATGCTCTAATAAATTTGTTAGTCTCTAAGGTGCCACAAGTACTCCTGTTCTTTTTGCGGATACAGACTAACACGGCTGCTACTCTGAAACAAGGAGGAAAGGGAGAGTGTTTGGGTCAGCGACAGTTCCAGATGTGGAAGACAGCAAGAAAATAAAACCCTTTGTAGAGAATGGAAGAAGCAGACAAAGAAACCAGTCAGGAGAGTGAATACTGAGAGAAGCAAGATGTTTCTAGATATTTAATACAAGAATTACTGTGTGAAATTTTAAGGCCTCTGTTATGCAGGAGCTCAGACTAGATGATCATCATGGCCCCTTATGGCCTTAAAATCCGTGATCATTTCTAAAATTGTGAATAAATATTTGGCCAGTGGTTTCCGTTCTGAATCCATAATATATTCTTTTTCACTATGGTAGCTGGTTACTGCTAACTTAAACTCAGACTGTGGGTCAGATCCTAGTCTGACTGAAATCATTGGAAAGCCTCCCACTGGCAGAACAAGGAACTGGCCACATATGAGAAGTTTGGTACATTTGGATTTTTCCTCACAAGCTGCTGTTTCTTGATAGGCTACATCCTTGTGTGACACCCTGTACTCTATGTTCACCATTTTTATATAGTTATGATATATTGTGTACAAAGTATGCATTGTGAAGTGGTATTTGAAAACTCATTATCTGTTGAATATTATTATCCTGCTGAAATGTGTGTAACATCACCGTATGTCAAATTATGCGATTTTGCTATATGATTATTACTGAAATATGTTGTAATTCTGGGTAACGCCCACAAACCATTTTCTTAGAGACAAAGATGCACTCGCATGCCAGCAAGGTATTAGAAAGCCATTACCTGCTTAACTAGTCATCCACCAGTTGGGGGAGCCGAGGGGAAAGAGGGAAGGTATAACAAAGAATTTACATCTCAGAAATGCTCATGTACATGGGAGACTATTTGCACTCAGGTGGGAGATAATCCTCACCTCTTCCCCTCCATCTCTTCTCACGGCAGCGAGATTGCTTGAAAGACAAAAGAAGCATCATTGAACTTGGGGAGTGGTCCTCGCCTGAAGGTTTTCCAGCCAGTACAGATTCCTGTAAGCTTTTAGTGCAAAAAAACTCCTTTTTTGCCTTTAAACCTATTAGCCATGGTTAAATTTGGGAATTAGTTTGCGTGTTTATCCTTTTATTTCTTTTGTAACCAATGCTAACTTTTATGCCTTATCACTTGTAATCACTAGAATCTCTTTCTCTAACTAATAAACTTGTTTTATTGTTTTATCTAATAAAAATATTAGATAATATCTAAATAAAAATATAATATTGTTTTGGTTGAAATGTTTGGGAATCTCTATTCAGGTCAACAAAGTTGGTGCATATAATCATTTTCCTTTGTTGAAATGACAGACTTATTATGAGCTTGCATTGTTCAGTAGTGCGCTGGACAGTACAAGGCGCACATTTCTGGGGGACAAGGCTGGGACTGAGGATATGCAGGAGTCACTTTGTATGTAATTTATGGATGGCTGGGCATAGCATTCATGTGTTCAGCTGGGAGTGATTTCACTTGCTAGTGGCTGTGTGTGAGCAGAGCCTGGAGGGGTTGCTGTTCACCAGCAGAGCAGTGTAAAAGGCATCACAGGTTGGAGAGCTCAGTGGACACAGCAGTCCAGAAGTTCAGATTGCACCCTGGGGAATGTCACACCCTGATTTTGGTGAATTAGGACCTTTTTTGCCCTGTTCCCTAGTACATGTAAAGAGGCATCATGCTATTCCTATAAAATTCTTTTGCTGATTACTTTCAATGAATTTCTAAATTTCAATCACAATGTCAATTTGCCATATCTAATGTTATGTGAAAACTGAGGGGTTTTTACATAAATAATTATTTATAATAAAAAGGGAAAAACCATCACAGAAATCTTACAGCCACACAATTTACCAATGATCCAATAGCAAAATAAAGTTTCATTACTTTTGTATCATTGGTGGGGAGTGGGAGACCTGGATCTCCTTATATAGGTATGAGGACTACAGTGGTAAAACATTTTTACATAATTCAGGAGAGTTTTCTGGGATTCGACTTCTGGAATGTGGCGTCTTTTTGATTTAAGCAGGTCTCAGGGGATTGGTAATGGAACAGGGTCTTTCTCCTCCAGGTCACTGGTTTAAATGTAGTCTAGATCAGTAGTCACTGAAAGTTGTTCTCACGTGATGGCTGTTTGGTAAGCACCCTACCTGTGTGAAATGAATTTGAAGGTTGCAGTCCAATTTCTAGTGGAAAGGTCTCCACATTTCAGACATAGCCATCACAATTTTAACCTTTGGTAGCCGTATCATTAGAAAGGTCAAGTATCTGAATGGTCATGGAGCTTGAATTAGCCTTTCACCCTTAGACATGGTTTCTCCAATCAATGTTGAAGCACATTGTAATGGCAGTGTGGGAGAAGCATGTATGGCTTTTGCCTGAATCAACATAGGGCAGAATGAGAAGCTGCTTATTCTCTTCAGTTTCTTTTGTGGATTCAGTCAGTTATCTTATGTCTTTGTTTTAGAAGTGATGATTTTTGCATTGCTTATGGTAGAACCTTTCATAGTCTCATTCATCAGTTATTTACGATAGCTATATAAGGACTATATCCCAAGGATTTTCAAAACCAAAAGACAGTGTCAGTGCAAGATTTTTTTCTTTCAGATTCTCCTTCTGTACCTTTAACTAGGATTCAATTCTGTGAAGCATTCCTTGATATTTTAACATTTCTTTTACGTATTTTTGAGTTTGTATTCTGGGATCATGTGTGTTTAAAGCCTGTTTTTTGTGCACCATTTGCAGCATAAGTGTGTCTCTGCATCTCGTTTTAAATGGTTGCTGGGAAGATACTTGTTTCATTTATCCTCTGTTTCTGCTCACTTACAAATTTTACTGTCCTTTCTTTCAGTTTGTTCCAAGGAAATCGCTCCCCAACTCTGTGATGCAGTCATAAAAGTCTGCTTTGCTACCTAAATCCTAGAAGACTGAAAGACCCTTGATAATAATGCTTCTGATTGTGCACACCCCATTTCTAAAACTACTGTATGATATAATTTAATAAACACAAGCAAACTTTGATGTATAATTCATTGTACAATAATAATAATGCTTTGCCGTTCTGTAGCACCTTCTGGGACACTCCCAAGCACTTCATAAACTTTAATGAATTAAGCCCCACAACAGCTGTTTGTGGGAGATAAACATTATTATCCCCAAATTACTGATAGACAAATAGAAGCACAGAGAAGAGACAGCTAGGTAAACTAAGGCCTAAAGAGGTTAACTAAATTTCCCCAATGTCACACAGACAGGAATAGAACCTAAGGACCCTATTCTCCCCTGCCACAGGATACAAGTAGCTCCCATTACTTCAGTAAGTCAGTATGACTTTAGTAAGATTGGAGTGGATGCTGTAATAGAAGAATAGGGCCTTGGGAGTCCCCGCCTCCACTCCAGTCTTATTGTAACCACTAGACAAAGCTCACTCCTCTCTCTCCTTTTATTCCTTCTCCATACTGTGCACTAATACATAGTAAAATGCCATCTGCTCCTTTTCAGCTTTTTTAAAAAGAGATAACACTGTTTTTCTTCAGTGCATCCACTAGATCTTGTTTTGTCTCCACAGAATTTTCTTGTTTATGCATTCTTACTAGTAGAGTCCTTTATAGCAACAGTTCTCAAACTGTGGGTCGGGACCCCAAAGTGGGTCACAATCCCGTTTTAATGGGGTCACCAAGGCTGGCTTAGACTTTCTGCAGCTCAGAGCTGAAGCCCGAGTCCCACTGCCTGGGGCCGAAGCCCAAGGGCTTCAGCCCTGGGTAGTGGGGCTCAGGTTACAGCTCCTGCCTGGGGCTGAAGTCCTTGGGCTTCAGCTTTGGACGCTTCGCCCGGGGCAGTGGGGCTTTGGCTTTGCCCCTCTCCCACCAAGGTGGAGGGAGCTAGGGTGAGCTCAGGCTTCAGTCCCCCCTCCTGGGGTCGTGTAGTAATTTTTGTTGTCAGAAGGGAGTCGCGGTGCAATGAAGTTTGAGAACCCCTGTTTTATAGTATGAGAAGTGTAATTTAGTTCTTAAATCCAGTAATCATTATCAGACTGTACTGTATATATTTCAGGGCTTCTAGATGCCCTATAAATTGCGCTAGTGGACAGTGAGTCGATGGACAGTCATCCCTAGCTGAAATGTAATGTTTCATGTTATCACCCCCAATGCCATGTGTCTATCTAAGAATATCAGACTTGTCTGTGATCTGTTTCTCCTGTGGTAAAGTAGGGACAGGATAAATATACAAAAAGTCTCTCTAAATCAAAACTGTTCTTTCGCGGGGCCACCCAACAGAATTTGTCAGCAGGGTGAAACCTTACATGGAAGAACTAATTCTGCAAGGAAGAGAAGGAGGGGAGAGAAATTCATGGAATAGTGGGTCTAATGGCCCTATATCCTGTTGTACCTCAGGTTCTGATGTTTTCACATTTAACAACATAGCTTAGATGCACCTGGATTTGACTTTGTCTGCTCATCTGACACTTCTACTGATTTCTGTTGCCAGGAGAGAGAGAGAGAAACTTTGTCCAATCACGGTATCTGATGGTATCTCTTACCATGAAAAGGAAGCCCTATTTTTCCTTCTCCTGTTTTTTTCTTTTATATGTTTGTCAGGGAAAATTGCCTGATAAAACTAAGCTTGTGAGAAAACTGAGAAGACATCAGCATAATTGAAGACAGAAAAGCTGTTGTTGTAACCTGCAATTTTCCTGCAAATTTATGTTAATATAGTGTAATAGAAGGGACCAGGTTAAACTATGCATGTGATTATTAAGGAGTTAAAGCTGAAGGGTGCATTTTCATTAGGAACAAAGATGTGAACTTACCTTGAATTAGCTAACACATGCCAAAATCTCATTGAAGACAAGGCAGTTTGTTTAGACAAGTTAGTAGTAGATCAAGTTATAAAGACTATGAGGGAGCCTATGGTTGACCTGCTTACTTGTGTGGAAACCACAAACTGTCTTGTCCTTGCTAGGATTTTACCACATTAGCTAGTTCAATTTAAAAAACATCTTTTTTAAGACAGGGCCTTAGACTATGAAAAAAAACCTTAAGTTTTAGCACTAGCTAGGGGTGCATGTTGCAATATGTAATTAACTCAAATTGTGAATGGCTACGCCTTTTCTAAAGGTGTAGCAAAAGGCACTGCTTAGTGTGTTCCCTCCAGTACCCACAAGCCAGTGCACCCCAGCATGGCATTGTCTTATAAGAGATACAGGCTGTTAAAAGACCTACTATAATGTAACACATCATACCCCACTCTGAGTGAGACTGAATAGTGTCGAGGTTTGCCAGAGTTTGTTGGATTTGCAAATCAATCACAAACAGCTTTTGCAACTGTCATCAGAATTTGTTAGTATTTATTGAATAGTTTGGATGAATAATTTTCAAATTCTAGGTTATTTGTAACTGCTTGCTTAAATTATTTTACTATTATTTACTAATTATATTGTGGTAGCATCTAGGACCACTGATCATGGTGCGGGACTCCATTGTGGTAGGCACTGTACAATCAAAGAACATTCATTACTTGCTCTTAACTTTAGTTATCTGCTATTCACGATATGTGTGTAGACAAGTAGTATATTTTCTGCTCCCTGAATAAATGAGTGAAACTTTTAAAACAGATGACTAATGCTCTATGCTCTGCAGTATAAATGTTAGTAAGTTGATTATTCTGTGTACCATTCTTTTCAGTTATGTTTGCTGATGGCACTTTCCAAGTTTGATTGTAGTTGATAAACTTTACCTTGCTAGACAGTTTAAAGGCAATTTACTTGGCAAATATTTTAAAGATACTAAACTGAAATAAAGTGTGTGATTAAAGACATGTATTGATAATACTGTACGGCCTCAGCCTTATGTACATAAAAGTGTGTTGATTTCATGTAGTATCTCATATTACAAATAGAGATAAATGTTGCATAACAGTCCAAATGACCAGTTAAAGCACTCTTAGGTACATACAGACAGAGGGAGTGATAAGTTTGTACCTTATGCCAAAGTTTGTAAAACCTACCCAGTTAATGTAGCAAGATAACTATGCAATGATGAAACAATTGGCAGTGTTATAGAATAGGATACTTGAGAAGAGATGGCTACTACAATAGGACTTCACTGCTTCTGTGGTTTGTGTGTTCTTTTGTTTAAATAATTATCTACATATTATTATTATTTATTTATTATTGCATACATGAAGAGAGACTTCAGACTGTGGAAAGAAGCCCCAGAGATACAATTTCTCTAACTTTCATGAATTAACCCCAGGATGCATTTCATTTGAAGGCAGAGAATTATTGGAACATCCTTCACCTAAGGACCAAATTCAGGCCTGCTGTATGTGGGGCAACTGCATTGAAGTCAATAGAATTGCACCTCTTTTGCCAGCTGTGTACTTGATTCAAGGACCACATTCTTTGCACCCTTAGAAGACAAGTTCATATCCCTTTTTCCAAATCAGTGCACTGGCAACATTAAGGGTTTACTATTCATTGTGAATAGTCCTAGAAAGTCAAGATATGTTTCTAAAATTTATTGACATTCTTTTAGGCCCTGCCTCAATGAGTCCGGTGGCATTGACTTAGGTCTTGTTGACATGGCAAGTTACTACACAGAAGCCAGGGTGTGAATCTAGAGCGCACCAGCTTACTGCACAGTAATCACCCATGTGTACACTGCTATACCCCACTGAAACGCCTCATTTATTAGACTGAGATAAGCTCAAACAAAGCATACCTCTAGACTGGCTTCTCAAACAAAGCAACCTAGAGTGAGAAATTTGATTAGCAGGTCTCCTTAAACTTCCTGCAAAAATACAGAGAGTTAGCCCCGTTCCTTAGAGCCTGCCATCCCTTTAGAAGCCCTTTGTTACAGTGCACTGTAAACTAAGGGATTCAGGTGTTGTCTACCAAGTTTCTTTGGGTTTGCAGGGAATTCCCCTGGGGCCTAGCTTCCCTTGGAGTCCTTTTATCCCAGCTTCTATGCTAATATTTTACTTTATTATGGAAACTGGAATGGGAGTGCACGAGGGCTCCAAAGGGTCTGTATCACCTGTCATATACACAAGCCTTAAGTGCGGTACAGTAGCAGATAGGACTATGCCTGTTGTGTAGAATAGGAAGCTGCTCTGTATATGTAACCCTTCCTTCTCTCTGAATAATCAACAGGGGATATGATACCTAAACCACACTGACCAGTGAGCTCCATACTTACTCATGTCTGAGGAAGCTTTTCCCAAGCACCTGAGGTCCAGAGCAGTTCAAATACTGGACAAGCCCCCACTTACATGCCTGCTACTATCTTGACTGATGCATCAGGGATTCAGCCACTGACCTCTGGAGCTAAAAGGATGAGTTGCTACAGCTTGAGCTAAAGAGCTACCGTTAAGGCAGTGGTTCCCAAACTGGGGTTCGTGAACCCCTGGGGGTTCATGAAATTTTACAGGGGGTTCTTGGGAAAAAATTCCCTAATGGCGGACAGAGCTGTCCCTAAGGACCCTGGGCAGCACAGGGCCAGCAGCCTGGAGCCCCTGGACTTCCAAGAGATAAGCAGATCAAAGCAAGCATATCTATCACATTGAGAAGATTTAAACTTCAAGACTCCTTCTAAGAAATGGAAAGGGAGGTGGATATTTTTTCCTGTTTTTAAAATTAAATAGGCAGCTAATATTGTTTTTTAAAATTATTATGAAGAACAAGTTTAAGCTTTGTTGTAACGTGCGTTGCTTGCCTAGACTGCTCAAGACCTGAAAGCTTGTGTAGGAGGAACTCTTTGAGTTGGCTTCTTAAATACCTTCATGATGTTTCACATCTGGTGCTCCTTGATGAAACATACGAGCCTTGTCGTATAACAGGTTTATTCAAAGTGATACAAGCTACAAAAGTGAGATCTTGGAAGAGTGTTGCCGTTTTCATAATGTAATAAAAATACTGTAATGATAAATAATAATAAATAGTGTGTAATAAGCATGTCATAAAAACAAATTTTATATTTCCAAGATCACTGCTTTTATAATTTATACTCAGGTAAAGGAGAAAATCCCTGGAAATATTCATTTTTAGGAGGGGGTTCGCGAGACTTAACATTCTAGTGAAAGGGGTTCATAGGTTGTTAAAGTTTGGGAACCACTGCGCTAAGGGGAACCTGTCTATGGCAAAAAAGCTCTGTGTGACCTTTTGCTACCTGTTCTGGTGCACTGTATTTGAATGCCATAGGTAACCCACTGGTCAGTGTGTGTTACATGCCACACCCTCTAAGGTGCACTGGGCACAGAGGGGGACAGGTAACACACTGACCAGAGGATTATATGCACACTATTCAGTACAATGGAGAATGAGAATCCATGGCATTGTTTTTTTGCTAGGATTCTCAAACTTCCATTATAACTTTATGCTGATCACACTGGAGTCAAAGGCAAGCACTCTGGTTGACCTCAAGGGGAGCAGGATTAGGTCCTTTCTCTCCTTAAACCCACAGACAAATGGAACACCTCACATCTTATTTCCATGTTCTGGCTGCGAAGTCCTCAGTAGACTCCTAGATCATTTATCAGTCATTTGCCCCTATACTGGGGAGGAATTGGAGCAGTAAATGTCTCCTGTGGTTTCCTCCTTCTGATGATAATGTTTACTGTAGCTGCTAATTGTACTAAGCTTTTAAAAACATGAATCGGGAATATTAAGGCAGGTAAGACGTGAGCAAATGAGGACACCACTATTTTAACTATAATAATCCTCTCAGCCCAAGTAATCACAAGATTAAAAGACACTGGGTCCAGTCTGTCCCTGGTGTAATTCCAGTTACTTCCTTGTAGTTGCACAGGGGATGGAATTGGCCCTTTAAATCTAGTCTGATCTTCTGCATAGGCAGACAGCTTGAAATACATGTCTTGTTTGAGGATTGCTATCTAATACAAGCCATCTCAAAGCTAGCTACCCTGCTGCCACTGAAATAAATAGCAAACTCCCATCCATTTCAGTGGTACAGGATCTCATGTATTTAGGATAGCTTTAAAACATTCTTTAGTTTTAAGCATGTGAGTATAGTCCAAAGGTGGAGATTCCACAGCCTCCCTTGGAAGCCTGTTCCAGAGTCTAACCACCCTTCTGGTTACAAAGTTTTTCCTGTTATCTAACCTAAATCTCCCTTGCTGCAGATTAAGCCCATTACTTCTTGTCCTACTTTCAGTGGACATGGAGAACAATTGATCCTCATCCTCTTTATAACAGCCCTTAACATATTTGAAGACTGTTATCAAGTTCCCACTCAGTCTTCCTTTCTCAAAACTAAACATACTGTTTTTTTAACCTTTCCTCATTGGTCATGTTTTTTAGACCTTTAATCATTTTTGTTGCTCTTCTCTGGACTTTCTCCAATTTGTCTACACCTTTCCTGAAATGTGGTGCCCAGAACTGGACACAATATTTCAGCTGAGAAAAGTGGAAGACTTACTTCTTGTGTCTTGCTTACAACACTCCTGCTAATACATTCCAGAATTATGTTCACTTTTTTTGCAACAGTGTTACACTGTTGACTCTCATTTAGCTTGTGATCCACTATAACTCTCAGATCCCTTTCTGCAATACTCCTTCCTAGGCAGTCATTTTCCATTTTGAATGTGTGCAATTGATCCTTCCTAAGTGGAGTACTTTGCATTTGTCCTTATTGAATTTCTTCCTGTTTACTTCAGACAATTTCTTCAGTTTGTCCAGATCATGGTGAATTTTAATTCTATCCTCCAAAGCACTTACAACCCCTCCCAGTTTGGCATCATCTGCAGACTTTATAAGTTTACTCTCTATGTCATTATCTAAATCATTGATTAAGATATTGCACAGAACTAGACCAGGACTGATCCCTGTGGGACCCCTTATGATTCCAGCTTGACTATGAACCACTGATAACTACTCTCTGGGAATGGTTTTCCAATCAGTTGTGCATCCACTTTATAGTAGCTCCATCTAAGCTATATTTCCCTAGTTTGTTTATGAGACGATCATGGGAGACAGTATCAAAAGCCTTACTAAAGTCAAGATATACCACATCTATGACTTCCTCCCAACCACAAGGCTTGTTATCCTGTCAGAGAAAGCTATTAAGTTGGTTTGACATGATTGGTTCTTGACAAATCCATGCTGACTGTTACTTATCACCTTATTACCTTCTAAAAGTGTTTGGAAAATGATTGCTTGATTATTTGCTCCATTATCTCTCCAGGTACTGAAGTTAAGCTGACTGATCTGCAATTCCCCAGGTTGTCCTTATTCTCCCTTTTTTATAGATTGGCACTATATTTGCCCTCTTCCAGTCCTCTGGAATCGCTCCCATCTTCCATGAATTTTCAAAGATAATTGCTAATGGCTCAGATATCGCCTCAGTCAGCTCCTTGAGTATTCTAGGATGTATTTCATCAGGCCATGCTGACTTAAAGACATCTAACTTGTCTAAGTAATTGTTAATTTGTTCTTTCCCTATTTTAGCTTCAGATCCTACCTCATTTTCACTGGCATTCACTATGTTAGATATGTAATCACTACTAACCTTTTGGGGGGGAAATGAAACAAAAATCAATTACCTTCTGTGATTTACAATCAACACTCCTATTAATATACCCAGAATGATATCAGCCTTTTTTGTAGCTTCATCACATGGTTGACTCATATTCCCTTTGTGATCCACTATAATCCCCAGATCATTTTCAGCAGTACTACCACCTAGCCATTAATTCCCCATTTTCTAGTTGTACATTTGATTTTTCCTTCCTAAGTGAAGTACTTTGCACTTGTCTTTATTGAATTTCATCTTGTTGAGTTCAGACCAATTCTCCAATTTCTCAATGTTATTTTGAATTCTAATCCTGTCCTCCAAAGCCCTCCCAGTTTGGTGTCATCTGCAGATTTTATAAGTCTACTCTCCACTCATTATCCGAGTCATTAATGAAAATATTGAATAGTACTAGAGCCAGGACAGGACCACACTAGATCTAACTTCCCTGTTTAACAGTGAACCATTGATAACTACTTTTTAAGTACTATCTTTCAATCAGTTGTGCACCCACCTTATAGTAATTTCATCTAGACCACATTTCCATGGTTTGCTTATGAGAATGCCATGTGGGCGTCTCAAAGGGGCAATTAAGAAAAAACAGAAAGCATACAAAGAATGGAAGAGGGGAGGGATCAGCAAGGAAACCTACCTTATTGAGGTCCGAGCATGTAGGGATGCAGTGAGAAAGGCCAAAAGCCGTGTAGAGTTGGACCTTGCGAGGGGAATTAAATCAAATAGTAAGAGGTTTTATAGCCATATAAATAGGAAGAAAACAAAGAAAGAGGAAGTGGGACCGCTGAAGAATGTAGATGGAGTGGAGATTAAGGATAATCTAGGCATGGCACAATATCTAAATGAATATTTTGCATCAGTCTTTAATAAGGCTAATGAAGGGTTTAGGAATAGAGGGAGCAGAGAAATTTTGAAGGAGAAAGTAGTTAAGGGCCTTGAGTTGAATGGTAATTGGGACAAATTACAACATGGGTTTACGAAAGGTAGATCGTGCCAAACCAACCTGATCTCTTTCTCTGAGAAAGTAACAGACCTTCTAGATAAAGGGAATGCGGTGGATCTAATATACCTCGATTTTAGTAAAGCGTTTGATACGGTACCGCATGAGGAATTATTGGTTAAACTAGAAAAGATGGGGATTGATATGAAAATCCAGAGGTGGATAAAGAACTGGTTAAAGGGGAGACTGCAGCGGGTAGTACTGAAAGGGGAACTGTCAGGTTGGAGGGAGGTCACCAGTGAGGTTCCTCAAGGTTCGGTTTTGGGTCCATTTTATTTAATCTATTTATTACTGACCTCGGAACCGAATGTAGGAGTGGGCTGATAAAGTTTGCGGATGACACAAAGTTGGGAGGTATTGCTAATTCGGAGAAGGATCGGGATATTCTGCAGGGAGACTTAGATGACCTTGTAAATTGGAGTAATAATAATAGGATGAGATTTAATAGTGAGAAGTGTAAGGTGATGCATTTAGGGATGACTAACAAGAATTTTAGTTACAAGCTGGGGACGCATCGGTTAGAAGTGACGGAGGAGGAGAAGGACCTCGGAGTCCTGGTTGATCGCAGGATGACTATGAGCCGGCAATGTGACGCGGCTGTTAAAAAAGCTAATGCGATCTTGGGATGCATTAGGCGAGGTATTTCTAGTAGGGGCAAGGAGGTGCTCCTTCCGTTATACAAGGCGCTGGTGAGATCTCATTTGGAGTACTGTGTGCAGTTCTGGTCTCCTATGTTTAAAAAGGATGAATTCAAACTGGAACAGGTACAGAGAAGGGCCACTAGGATGATCCGAGGAATGGAAAACCTTTCCTATGAAAAGAGACTCGAGGAGCTCGGTTTGTTTAGCCTAACCAAAAGAAGGCTGAGGGGGGATATGATTGCTCTCTTTAAATACATCAAAGGGATAAATACCAGGGAGGGAGAGGAATTATTTCAGCTCAGTACTAATGTGGACACGAGAACGAATGGATATAAACTGGCCGTGGGGAAGTTTAGGCTTGAAATTAGACGAAGGTTTCTAACCGTCAGAGGGGTGAAATTTTGGAACAGCCTTCCGAGGGAAACGGTGGGGGCGAAAGACCTCTCTGGCTTCAAGATTAGGCTAGATAAGTTTATAGAGGGAATGGTTTAATGGGATAACGTGATTTTAGTCAATTAGGTAATAAAGTGCCATCGCTGGTAAAATGTGGGTCTGGCTAGAGAATCTTGCCTGTATGCTCGGGGTTCTACTGATCGCCATATTTGGGGTGGGGAAGAAATTTTCCTCCAGGGTAGATTGGCAGAGGCCCTGGAGGTTTTTCGCCTTCCTCCGCAGCATTGGGCAGGGGTCGCAAGCTGGAGGATTCTCTGCGACTTGAAGTCTTTAAATCACGATCTGGAGACTTCAACAGCTGAGTTAAGTGAAAGTGGGTGGTTCAGCTTTTGTGGCCTGCATCATGCGGGAGGTCAGACTAGATGACCATAATGGTCCCTTCTGACCTTTAAGTCTATGAGTCTATGAGTCTATGTGGGACTGTCAAAAACAAGATATATAACATTTACTGCTTCCTCCCTATTCATTAGGCCAGTAATCCTGTCAAGGAAGGAAATTAGGTCAGTATGGCATGATTTGTTCTTGACAGATCCATACTGGCTAGTCTTTGTAGCTCTATTCTACTCCAGATGCCTACAAATTGATTAATAATTTGTTCCAGTATCTTTCCAGGTATTGAAGTTAAGATGACTGGTCTATAATTCTGAGGGTCCTCTTTCCTACCCTTTTTAAAGATAGGTATTATGTTTGCTCTTTGCCAGTCTTCTGGGGCTTCATCCTCCTTCCAGGAGTTCTCAAAGATAACTGGTAGTGGTTCTGAGATTGTTTTTAGCTAATTAAGGAAGTACTCTAGGATGAATTTCATCAGATCCTGCCAACTCGAGTACATCTAAGTTATCTAAATAGTTTTTAACCTGTTCTTTCCCTATCTTGGCTTGAATTCCTTCCCCCTTGTTATTGATATTCATTGTGTTGAGTATCTAGTCACTGTTAATGTTATTAGTGAAAGCTGAAGCAAAATAAGAACATAGGCATTAAACTCCTCAGCTTTCTTGATGTCATCAGTTATTAGCTCTCCTTCCCTGCTAAGTAGAGGACCTACACTTTCCTTTGTTTTTCTCTTCTCCTAATGTATTTAAAGATCCTCTTAACTGCCTTTTATGTCCCTTGCTAGGTGTAACTCATTTTGTGCCTTAGCCATTCTGATTTTGTTCCTACACACGTGTGCTATTCTTTTGTACTCTTCCTTGGCAATTTGTCCTTGTTTCCATTTTTTGTAGGATTCCCTTTTGACTTTCAGGTTATAAAAGAGCTCCTGATGGAGCCATATTGGCCTCTTACTATTTGTCCCGTCTTTCCTTCGCATCAGGATAGTTTGCAGTTATGCCTTTAATATTGTCATCTTGAGAAACTGCCAGCTCTCCTGAATTCCTTGTTCCCTTAAATTTTCTTCCCATGGGATCTTACCTGCCAGCTCTCTGAGTTTGTTAGTCTGACTTTTTGAAATCCATTTTCCTTATTCTGCTGCTCTCACTCTTTCCCTTCCTTGGAATCATGAAATCTAACATTTTATGACCACTTCACCCAAATTGTCTTCCACCTTCAGATTTGCTACCAATTCCTCCCTGTTGGTCAGAATCAAATCCAAAATGGCTGTCCTCCTAGTTACTTCCTCTCCTGGATCTCCTTTCACAAACTGTTATAGAAGCTCAGAGTTGGCTATATTGGTTTCTATTTATCCTCAAAATATAATTCTCAACCAAAGCCAGTTTTACAACTTTTCCAAACATATGTGAGAAATGCCCACTAGTACTAGTTTACAAGCATAATACAGACCTCTGAATGAGACCATGTGGAGAACAGACATTATCATTTGGTAAGTTGCACCTACTAACAAATTCTTCCCAGCCTCCATAAAACACTGTCTGATTAACAGACACTATTCTTGCTAATACTTCAACCAGGATGTTTAGATGTGAGGTTAACAGGTATACTTGGAGATACTTAGCGCTTTCATCCATAGTTCTCAAAGATCTTTATAAAGGTGGGTAAGTATCATTTTTCCCATTTTATAGAAGGGGAAACCTGAGGTACAGAGATTCAGATTAAATTAAGACCCAGATTTTCAGAAGTATCCACCAAATTTGGATGCCCTAATTTTTGGATGCCCAATTTGAGGCAGCTAGAGTCTCTTAGGGCCTGCTTTTCAGAAATGCTGAGCACCCTCGACTTAAGTTTACTGATGTGGCTTAAAGCTGGGCCACCCCGACAATGTATTTTGCAATCTTTGTTCTTGCCATTTCTTGTTGATACTAGTGATTTTTTGGGGGAAAGAAGGATTTGATCTCATTGCACCTTGAAGAAATAAAAATAATTTGCAGTCAGAACAATAAAGGTCAGTTTTGCCATATACCAGGTGCAGCAGGTTCAACCCTCTGATTTTCTAGTGGGTCTTTATCACATGCCAGATCTCTGCAGCACTTAACTCAGCACTTACACTAGGTCAGGGAACAGGTCATGTTATTCTAGCTTCTTCCTTTAATATTTCCAAACAACTCAACTATATATTGTTTGATCATTAGACTGCTATGTTTTCAGTATTAAAATTCAGATGTCTGCCACTGTTGTTTGGTTCTCATTAATAAGTTTTGGCAAATGCATTGCCATCTGCTAAACTCAAACCATTAACTTGTAAAAATGCGGTACTGTCTTATACCTTTAAAGCACCGCAATAGACTGATACTGTATTCCAGTGAATCTAGTCTTGCATTCCTACTCATCATGATCTGAATTAATTGTCTGCCTTGGAACATCATATGGTTCAGGAACTCCCAGAGCTTGTTTACTACAGTTTTGATACATTTACTTTTAATGCTACTATTATAGATTGTTTCCCGTTTCCAGTCGTTATTACCAAGGCAAATCTTATTTCCAGCACCCAGCCCAGCTATCAGGCCTGGGTAATTGGGTCTCTACAGGGAGGGGAAGAGCCCTAGGAGGGGTCTGGGTCAGGAACATTGTTAATATTGGACCCATGAAGTCAGACCTCATGATATGCAATGTGCTTTCACCGCTATCTGTTAAATATAGTTTAGTGAATTTCAGTGCTGGGTAAAGGTGCTGGATTAATAGACTTGGAGACTGAGGTTTTATATTAACCAATAAAATAAATGCAGTAAAGGAAGTATCTGTGCAAGCTACTCCCCACTGCCTAACCTAGGGGTGGGCAAACTATGGCCCGCAGGCCGGATCCGGCCCGCCACCCATTTTAAGCCAACTCTCGAGCTCCTGCTGGGGAGTGGGATCTGGGGCTTGTCCTGCTCCTGCACTTCAGCTGGGGAGCAGGGTCGGGGGCTGCTCCACACGGCTCCTGGAAGCAGTGGCATGGCCCCCCTCTGGCTCCTACGCTTAGGGGCAGCCAGGAGGCTCCGCTCTGCACACTTCCCCTGCCCCACGTACCGCCCCTGCAGCTCTCAGGGAACTGCAGCCAATGGGAGCTGCAGGGGTGGTGCCTGCAGCTGGGGCAGCATGCATAGCCACCTGGTCGTGCCTCTGCATAGGCGCTGGAAAAGGGACATGCTGCTGCTTCCAGGAGCTGCTTGAGGTAAGCGCCACCCAGAGACTGCTGCTTCCGGGCCTCTCCCTGCACCCCAACCCCCTGCCCCAACCCCGATACCCCTCCCTACCTCCAAACCCCTCAATCCCAGCCCCGAGCACCCTCCTATTGCCCAAACTCCTCATCCCCAGCCCCACCCCAGCCAGAGCACTCACCCTGCCCCCACAAACCTCCCCCTCAGTCCCCTCCTGCACCCCGAACTCCTCATTTCTGGCCCCACCTCAGAGCCCTCTCCCCCAACTAGGGCCCTCACCCCCTCCCGCACCCCAACCCCAATTTTGTGAGCATTCATGGCCCACCATACAATTTCTATTCCCAGATGTGGCCCTCAGACCAAAAAGTTTGCTCACCCCTGGCCTAACCAGTGTATTTCAACCATGATCTGGAGGGAACATCTGCAAGGGTGAGAAAAGGGTTCACTCTCCATAATGAATTCAGTCCTTGGCTTCTGCTGTCACTGCCAGTGGTTGTGATGCCTTTTTTCTATGAACTGGTGTCCATTAGGGAGTGACCACCAATTTACAGTATTTCACATAAGGCCACCAGACCGAGAAATTCTGTTTGCTATCCATCAAAGCCCTGATTTTCTCTGTGTTGTGCTGGTACTGAGCCTGGCTCAGAGACTGTAGGGGATGCAACATACTTTGCAATGCCGTCCCCTTCCAGAACAGATTAGAGCAGCCCTGATAGCTTTCCTGGCTGCCAAATGTCCTGTGAGCATAGATGATGTGTCACAGGTCATACCCTGAACCAGGGATAGACGGGGATTTGTAGTGGGGGGAGAATCTGACTTCAGATACCTTGGTTCCCTTAGTGCCTTGCAGGGCCAGTTTTAGGGGCAAGTGACCCAGGCAACTGCCTGAGGTGCCAGGCTTTGGAGGCATTGGGGTCGGGGTGCTGTTTTTGTTTTATGACTTTGATGCACGATTTGTGTGCAAATTTATTGTCTTATATGACAGGGATAAATCATGCATGCAAATCGTGCATCAAAGTCGTGAAATGGGCTACAAATGCAACAGAAGTAAGGTATCCAAAAGTTTAACAAAGGGAGAGGGCACCATTTGGTCTAGGGTCAGCCTTGGTGCCTTGTTCTAACCACTAGGCATTGCTGCCTGTCTATATACATTATTGTATGCAGTGGTGGTGTAGCTATGTAGGTCCCAGGATATTAGATGTAATATTTTTCATTGGACCAACTTCTGTTGGTGAGAGAGAGACGCTTTCCAGCTTACACAGAGTGCTTCTTCAGGAAGAAACTGTAAAACGTGTCTCTCACCAACAGAAATTGGTCCAATAAAAAATATTGCCTCACCCACATTGTCTCTATGCAGTCTTCATTCAGTTAAGATTGTTCTGAAGCAGGCTGGATTATCGTCTCTGACAGAGAGTTTGTGTCGGGGGGAAGAAGGAGGGGGAGTGGATCCCATTCTGCTGGAGTGTCCAGGGGGTCATTTTTCAGCCGCAGTCTCAGACAAGCTAGTTGTAGTTTGGCCAGAAGCCCATTCCACTTACAGTAAGATGGCCAAGATATTTTTTATCTCCGGTTATTGTTCTTAGTACACTGAGCATGTTGCCTGCAGCACCCCATGTTCCTCATTACACCTTGTTCCTGTATTTCCCTTGACTTTTAGCTGAACCCAGCGCATGGCAGCATTTCCCCGCAATAAAAATCCACACTTGGGTCCTGTCCCTGATGGACTGGAGCAACCCAGCCAGCCTCTCTTGCTGGCCTCCTGCGGAATATAAATGGGTTATCGGGCGACACCTAGTGGTGCAGAGCTACTCTTACACCGGGAAGTTACAGAGAGGGAGTGCCGCGGAGAGACAGAGACCGGGGCAGCAGAGAGCTGGTTTCCTTCTGACACTGGATGCTCCTCATCAGTTTTCACGCCACACAAGCCCTGTATTGTGCTCGAGGAAAACACAGGGGAAAGGACGATGGCACCACCATTTCTGGGTGACACCTGCCTGGGATTTTAACCTTCTCCCTCCTAGCACATCAAAAACCAACCTTTGCCAAGGTTCCCAGAAACGACTTCATTGCTTCTTGCTAGCCGGACAGGTGCAGGCAAGTGCAGTTCAATGCGGGCTTGGGGATTTCTTCAGCACGATCACGAAGTGTATATGCTCTAAATGCCTACAGTACTGAGGACTCTTGCAACTTCTTATGTGATGCATTTGCACAAAGGGAGAATTCCTCATTTAAGATGGGTAATAAGCAAACGATATTTACTGATGAACAGCTAGATGCCTATCAGGTAAGATTCCTAATTCTGCATTAAGGAGAAGGGGGTGATCTGAATGTGCCGCTCTGGTTTTTGATGTATGATCCAACTTAGCTTGTAGGGACATGTTTATACTTTACTGTCACTCTCCCTCACCTCTTATACCTGTTAATTAGACAATTAGTGTGGGTTTCCGCATGCATATAAATCCAGTTCCCTATCCCGGTGCAAAAAGAACTCTTCCCCATCCACCGGGAAGAGGAATCAAATCCCAGACATGGAAGGCCAGGAAACAGAGATTAAAGTTTGTGACCACAGTGATAAATGGGAGGTTTTAGAGTGATCCTTGCATTGAGCATGTTTTAAAGAAGAGATTGTATCAATCAGACACACTTGCACTTCATGTCCCTGATCCCTTCAGTGGCAAGGAAATGTATACAGGTCAGTTTAATGTCTCCTAACAACTGTGTACTGCACTCACTGCTCTTCAAAGACGTAGAGAGGTGTTTCAGTTTTAATCCGTTAGATATGGTTGCCCAAGGTTTGCTCACACTTCTGGATGGAGATATTCCTTCTCCCCCTGACAGAGAGAGATCTGCATTTTGGGAGCAGCACTCTCCCGAAGTGACAGTTTTTTGACATCTTTTTGAATACAGCATGTCACCTCAGTTGCATTTTTCTCTGCCCACTAAAGTGTTTCCCCATCTCCATTCACAACATCTCAGCACACTGCAGAGATGCCTGGAGCAGAGTGGGGAGCTGCCCACACTAGCTGGCATCTTGCACAAATCCAAGAGAATAAAAGATGACAAAATGTAAAATAGGAGAAAGCAGAGAAAAGGGGGAGCTGTATAACCATCCTGAGAGGTATAGAGGGCTGGCTGCTCTGTTTTCTTCCACAAAGGGTTAATAACATTGCAACATTCAGCTTCTCTCCTCCTGACCCAGGACCTGATCTAAAGTCAATAGTCTCTTCACTGGCCTCAGTGAGCTTTGGATCAGGCTTTAAAATGGAATGCATAATTTCAGAAACTAGATTTATTTAGAACAACCCCAGATGGGGACATTCTCAGATTTCTTAATATTTAACAAATCCTGAAGTAGGCAAATGGCAATGCTCTTCTATACTTTGCCTGTTACTTCTCACCTTAAAACAGCTCTCCCATGGTGAAATCAGGATAGTTTCGTAATACAATATGAGAATAAATACATTCACACACTGATCCAATATCCTGACTGGATTCCTCCCTTTCATAATGTCACAGACGTGTGCTTTGTCATAGATTCATAGATTCATAGATTCTAGGACTGGAAGGGACCTCGAGAGGTCATCGAGTCCAGTCCCCTGCCCTCATGGCAGGACCAAATACTGTCTAGACCATCCCTGATAGACATTTATCTAACCTACTTTTAAATATCTCCAGAGATGGAGATTCCACAACCTCCCTAGGCAATTTATTCCAGTGTTTAACCACCCTGACAGTTAGGAACTTTTTCCTAATGTCCAACCTAGACCTCCCTTGCTGCAGTCATGTTCATATAGTGATCACAAGCAGCACGCGGGGAAGGCTCATTTAACCTCACTTAGTTGCTGATCTCACCCCAACCTGCCATCGGTCATTGCAGTATATTCTGTAGCCTGAGCAAGCTTAACCATGGCTATGTTTATAGCAATGCTCAACATGCTTCAGAGAGGGAAATCAGAGATCTGTAAAACACCTAATGTCTGTATTCCTACTACCAATAAAAGTGAACACAGAGCAGAGACCCAGCTGCAGTAAAACAAAACAAGACCTGAATGTAATTAACATTAACATCTTGGCACAAGCTGGCAAATGTTAGAGCTGAAATGCCATCCTTAATTCATTACACTTCATCTAGAATTTGCAGCCCATACCTTTCATAACATCAGGAAATTTATCTCAATGGGTTGAGTTAGCCTATGGAATTTCTCTTCTGCAGGAGGTCATAAAATTAATTAAAGTCACTGGATTTTTAAAAGGGCTGGATAATTTTATGACCAGTAATAACATTTGTTTTTATGTATGTTAAGATACGGGCACTTGAATCTCATGCTTCAGGACATCAGCTAATCACCTCCTGGGTCAGGAAGGAATATTACTCACATACACTGTGCAGATAGGTAGGCAAAGTGTTTTGTTGCTTATTTGCCTTCTCTGGAGCATCAGATATTGCACATTGCTGGGAGCATGAGTGAAGGAGCAGGAGACCCTATCCTGCTTATCTCACACAAGCAGTCTCATTGAGGGTAGCAGGGCTATCTGCATGAGTAAGGCAAACAAGATTTAGCCTAAGGATGGAGTTTCAGCCTTTTCCTTTGAATATCCCAACTTGGGTAAATTAATTGCAGCTTCCAGTTTACTCAAGCAAAAAGCCAAATTCCCTGTGCCGGTTATTCCCATCTGTGGGTAAAGGACTTATGTGATACCCACCTCAGAGCTTCCTTTCCATTCTTCTCTGAGGGCAGATTCAGGGGATCAGTGTTTGGATCCTCTAGATCTGTATGGATTTTGGGAACACCACTATAGCCCTAGGGCATCCGCACAGAGAATTCTTTCTTTCTTTCACACTGCATTGTGTTCTCCCACTCTTCACTCTGGCTTCCTGCTGACCCTAGATCCCTGAACCACAGGAGGCATGTGGAGTGTTCCACAGGGATGAGGAAGAAGCCGCATAACTCCCTGCATACTCCAGAGTAATTCCATTGAAGCTGAAGATTTACATCAGCATAAGTGGGGCAAGGTGTGACCAAGAATATGCAGTAAGTTATGCTGCTTTTCTGTCATGTACTTGGCACTGGCCCCATGGTTGCAGTAACTTACATGCTATGCTGTGTAGGTTTGGGGAGGTGGAGAATAGGCTGGAGACCTGCTGACTCACCTGCCCCCTTTCCACCATTGAAATTCTTCAAAGATGTCTCTGTTGTGCTGGAGGAAGGGGAGCATGGAGCACTGGGCCCACAGCTTTTTAAAATATGGACTTTCCATTGTTTGAAAACAGTGGGCGGGAATTTCAAAGGGGCCTAAGAGAGCTAGGATGCCAAATCCATTGAGCCTAGGAGTTCCAGATCTAAATAGAAGAGCCTCGACCATTTGAGCTGAAGGACCAATTCCTTATAGTTTATGGTGTATATAGATTAGAGTACTCTTGATATGCACCTGTGTGCATGTAACTCACAGATGGTCTTTATAAAAGAGAGAACTCACCTCAGCAACATCAGGATTGTGGATTAAGAACATTACTCATGAAATGTAAAAACGTTTAAAATGGACCTTGCAACTTGATCAATTCTTATTTTGCACTTTTGGTAATTGGAATTAGGTAGCTTTTTTCCCCCTCCTCTATCTGTCTAGGGCCTAGGCATTTGTGCCATACTCATCACAGTGGCATCTGAATGACTCCTTGGCAACTGAAGTATTGCCTTTTTATACATGGTACTTCAATAGATCTATACCATATAGGCTTAAGGAGTTGGTCGTTTAGCTCTTGTTTTGAGATCCAGAAATTTTGGGTTCAATCATCCACAAGATGATCCCTGTGTCATTACACTATATAATGTGTTTTAAGGAGAGGTTTTTATAAGTCTGGAGATGAATATTTGACTGGAACTGTTTGTAAGAGAGCTATGTAGTGAGACTTGATGATATTTAAACCCTCTCCATCTCTTATTTTAGTGAAAGATGGAGGCAAATTAACCATCACAATTCTACAAAGCTACAAATCTCCTAATACCTTCTCCTATCATTTGGCAGCCTTTATTCCCTTAGTGTAGTGCACCAGTTGACAGCTCTTTAAATTATCATAAGCACATTGAAAAGCTTTGGAAATTTAAAGGAAATGGGCTTTTGCACGGATTGGTTTCCCAGCAGAACTTCATGTCAATTAAAAACTATATACTAATAGGAAAATAAATCCTACCAGGGCTTTCTGCTTTCTACTGCCATTGCCCTATGCTCAGGTTAGTGAAATCGTTTTAACATACAAATGCAAAATAGAAGTAAGGTCTCAAGGAGAAAAGAGTAAACATTAGTCAATAGAAAAGAAACATTTCTCTAACAAAGTGTATTTTAAGATTGAGCTTTTAAAAGCTTCCTAAGGGGCAGTGAACACTCAATTTCCATTCAAATGAAACCCCTCGTGGCTTTGAAAATCCCATTCTCTGTGTCTAAGGGCCAGATTTTGTCACCCGTACTCACACTGAGTAGTACGTACCTGACATGACTTTGTGGGTGCCCCCATGATTTCATTCAGACCATTTGTGGGCAGTTGTCTACACATGCAAGCTCTTCCAGAATAAGGTAGGGTTTGAATTTAAAGCAGAATAGCTATTCCAGAACACTTCCACTTTCACAGGGCACATCTTCACTACCCGCCGGATCGGCGGGTAGCAATCGGTCTATTGGGGATCGACTTATCGCGTCTAGTGAAGACGCGATAAAATCGATCCCTGATGGCTCTGCCGTCGACTCCGGAAATCCACCGCGGCAAGAGGCGGTAGCGGAGTCGACGGCGGCGCGGCAGCGGTCGACTTGCCGCCGTCCTCACAGCCAGGTAAGTCGACCTAAAATATGCCACTTCAGCTACGCTATTCACGTAGCTGAAGTTGCGTATCTTAGGTCGACCCCCCGCTGTAGTGTAGACCTAGCCACAGATAATTTGGAAAAGGGCACTCTTATTCTGGAATAAGAGTGTCCACACATGGAGTTATTCTAGAATAGCTATTCCAGAATAACTCCATGTGTAGAGACGCCCTAAAATAAGCATGTGAGGAGTCCCGGTGTCTTCACTGGAGTCAGACTATATTTTTATATATATATATATACACACACACTTAAAAGGTAAGTATATATTTAAGTGTTTTGCTGGACTGGAGCCTTAGTCAAGATTATGCTTGCGAAAGCTGCCACATTGACAACCTGGCAATCAAAGTCTTACGTCTATGCACTGAGCATGTCAAGCTCAGGCAACACCATTGTAAGGTTTCTTTCACCATACAGCTAATCTGTGTCAGCTCTCAGTTTGGGGGATCACAGCTATGGTGGGAGGGTGGTTCTTTCTTGTGTCATTGGCCTTGAGGCTGACACTTCCAAGTTCCAGTTGTGATGTGGGCAGGGGTGAAAGTAACTTAAGGACTTACCGGTACTCCCAGAGTCCTTAGGAGGTGCGTGGCCTCTACCAGAAGAGGCGGGGCCTTTAAATCCCCGGGCGCTTTAAATCAGGGTTTAAAGGGCCCGGGGCTGGGGCTGTGGTAGCAGCAGCTGGGAGCCCCGGGGCCTTTAAATCACCCCCGGAGCTACGAGCCCCGGCCTCTGGCGGAGCTTTAAAGGGCCCGGGGCTCCACTGCAGTAGCCGCAGCTGGTAGCCCCTGGCCCTTTAAATCACCGCCAGAGCCCCGCCGCCGCTACCCCAGGGCTCCAGCAGCGGGGCTCGGGTGGCGATTTAAAGGGCCCCGGAGGGTAGCGGCAGTGGGAGCCCCAAGCCCTTTAAATCGCCACCCAAGCTGCGCTGCCGGAGCCCCGGAGTAGCAGCAGCCGGCGGCTCGGGCAGTGATTTAAAGGACCTGGGGCTCCGGTTGCCGCTACCACCCCGGGCCCTTTAAATTGTCCCCAGAGCCCTTCTGCCGGAGCCCTGGGGTAGCGACAGTGGTGCTCCGGCAGCAAGTTAAAGGGCCCGGGGCGGTACCGGCGGTTGAGTCCCTGGCCCTTTAAATCGCCGCCAGAGCCCCGCCACCGCTACCCCAGGGCTCTGGCAGGCTCCAGGGACGATTTAAAGGGCCCGGGGCGGTAGCGGTTACCGGAGCCCTGGACCCTTTAAATCGTCCCCAGAGCCCTGCTGCTGGAGCCCTGGGGAGGCGGCGGTGGGTCTCTGGCGGCTATTTTAAGGGCTCGGTAGCAGCTGCCGCAGCCCTGGGTCCTTTAAATAGCCGCCGGAGCCCTGTTGCCGATACCCCAGGGCTCCGGGGACGATTTAAAGGGCCCGGGGCGGTAGCTGCGTCAGGTGCCCCAGGCCCTTTAAATCGCCGCTCGAGCCCCACCACCGCTTCCCTAGGGCTCCGGCAGCAGGGATCTGGTGGCAATTTAAAGGGCCCAGGGCTCCAGCCACTGCTGGGAGCCCCAGGCCCTTTAAATTGCCGCCAGGGGAAGCTGATCCGCCCCGGTATGGCGCACCAGCTCTTGCCGGTACGCCGTACCGGGGCATACCGGCTTACTTTCACCTCTGGATGTGGGTTCCTGCTTGCTAAGAACTAAGCTGCAACTTCCAACTCATTACACATATGGGGAACAACTGTTAGCTTTTGACAGGGGTGAAAGTAAGGTGGTACGGGCCGGTATGGCATACCGGTAAAAAGTGGCCACCAGTACCAGCCCCTCCCGCCTTACTTTAAAGTACTGCCGCGGCATAAGGACCCTGCTTAAAGCGCTGTCACAGCAGCGCTTTATCGTCGCTGCCCCTTTTGCCCCCCCCCAGGCTGCCAACGGGAGTTGGGGGCAGGGGCGGGGCGTAGCCACCACCGTACCAGTAAGTTTTCAATTTTACTTTCACCCCTGTTTTTTGATTAAGGCTAGCCAGAACTAGACTTGAACTCAATGTCTATGGCTCTGAGCCAAAGCCCATAGAATTTAGTGGGTGTATCTTCACTGAGTTCAATGAACTTTGAATCAAGCCCCTAGAGAGGAAAAGTACAACGGCAAACCCCTGAACGAAACAAATGGTATCACTTCTAGTTGCAATATTATGCTGCCACAGGGGAAACAAGAAAATAAAATAAGGATTATAATCTACTGAATAAAGAAACATAAAGCAATTCAAAGTAATAAAGAAATATAATAAAACAGTGTCAAGGCCATATAGTGGCCTCAATCTATACCTGGGTGACCTAAATGCAGTTACTGTCTCCCTGTAAATTAGGCTTGAACAGGTCATTGGCTATTATGGTTCACTGGTAACTCTTGCCACTTGCTCACATTCTGCGCCTCTCAGAATCTTTCCAGTCTGGGTCATGGTTCAAGCAGCAACGCATACGTTGGATGTCATGGATCTCTCATGATGGCATCACTCGGAAGAAGTTGGACCACATCATCACACATGACAGGCGTCTCTTCACCTCCTGTAGAGTATATCATGGTGCAAAGTGTGCTGCGAATATAGACCACCACCTAGTGGTTGTCCGCATGGCATTGACACTCTGACAAGCAAGTAAGCTCTCTGCAATGATTAAGAAGTTTGACATCGAGGCACTTCTCTGTGTGCCAGGTTTAGCCAACAGGTTTTGTATTGATGTCAGCAATAGATTCTCAGCTCTAGCCGACCTGCCAGATGATGTTGAGGTTGCCTGGTCTCTGTTTACTTCCATCCTCCACTAATCCACTGAGCAGATGATCGGCTATAGACGCCCAGCATGCTGACCATGGCTATCGGCTATAGACGCCCAGCATGATGATCGGCTATAGACGCCCAGCATGCTGACCATGGCCTTCCAGACAATTAAATTGAAGGCCTCAGCCCGCCAGCACGGTGATAAGCGCTCTCATAATCAGCTGAAGCAAAAGTTCAACACCCTGGCACTCTGCAATCCTGAGGCATATTATAACCAAGTGGCGGATGATGCTGAATTTGGCTTAGTCAGGTGAGGCTTAAAACCAGCATTCTGCACGATCCGCAACCTCAGCAGGCAAGAGGTAGTTGCTACGAATGCCATCCTGAAGAACAGCCAAGGCCATCCATGTAAATTGGATGACGACATCCTCTCACACTGGGTGGAACATTATCACAGCGCCCTGAACCACCCTCCAGCTGCCGCTTGTTCAGAGCTGGATGATTTGGCAGCCACTGTGGTTTTGGACCCAGACATTTGTACTGATGCACCAACGTTGGATGAAGTGAAGCCCATGCCATCTGCAAACTGAAAAATGGATGCGCAGTCAGTGCTGATGATATCCAGAGCTGCTAAAATGTGCTATTGACCATGTAGCTGAATCACTTCTGGCCATCTTGTGCCTGGTGTGGAGAACTGGAACGTTGCCAACTGCCTGGAAGGACGGTATTGTCATCTCACTTTATAAGGGCAAGGGACCATGCAGTGAATGTAAGAGCTACAGGCCAATCACCTTGTTGTCTGTGCCAGGGAGGGTGTTTGCACATGTTCTACTGATGCATTTGGAGCCCTTGCTACATTGGAAGAGTCATTCCCAACAGTCAGACTTTACGAGGAACAGGTCCACATTAGATGGCATTTAGGCCCTCTGCTTGTTGTCAGAGATACACCATGAGTTCAAGAAGCCCCCGCATGTACTGTATGTCAATCCTAAGGCTGTGTTTGATTCAGTTGACTGAGTCGCACTTTGGAAGGCTTTAAAGGGCATGGGTATCCCAACCATTCTGCTGGACTTGATTAGCGAGCTGCATAATGGAACCACTGCCCGTGTACGTCGGGGGAATCAGATGTCGGCACCTTGTAAATCAATATCTGGTGTTAGGCAAAGCTGGGTTTTGGCCTCTGCGCTCTTTTGTCAGGCAATGGATTTCATAATGCAGCATTCCGTCAGGCCCATAAACGTTAAGATCATTGACCTCTCACTCTCAGACCTTGACTATGCTGATGACATTGTTCTTCTAGTACAGATCCCCGACAGGTTTTACGAGGCATCCCAGCAAATGGAAGAAGAGTCAGCTAAGGTTGGCCTCCATGTTTCGTGGTCAAAGACAAAGCTGCAAATTTTAGGACCAGGTCCACCCGTGACTCCAATCTCTTTGAATAATGAAACTGTCGAAGCAGTCTCCAGCTTTTGCTATTTGGGTTCTATACTCACCGGTTCCTCCAGTTCTCACATGGATGTTCTCCATCGGATTAGCATCACAGTATCTGCCATGGGTTGTTTACAGTGAATATGGAATCAACATCATCATAGCACGACAACAAAGTTCAGGATCTATTCGAGTTGTATCCTCTCCATACTGTTGTACAGTTGCAAAACATGGACACTATACTGCTCAGACTGGGCAAAGCTGGAGGCTTTCCACACAAAATGCCAATGTCATATGCTGGGCATAAAGTGGAATGACTTAATTTGTAATGCAGTCCGGTCTACAGACTATTGGGGCCATTGTCCACAGACGCCATCTTACACTTTTCGGACATGTCACGAGAATGCCACAAGATGTTCCAGCGAACACTGATTGCTTGGGAGGGAGTTTGGGTGCGGGAGGGGGTGTGGGGCTGGGGGTTGGAGCACTGGAGGGGCATGGGCTCTGGGAGGGAGTTTGGGTGTGGGAGGGGACTCGGGGCAGTGAGTTGGGGAACGGCAGGGGGAGTGGGGTGCTGAATCTGGGGGGTACTCACCTCAGGCAGCTCACCACAATCGGCGACCAGTCCTGGCTGCTCCTAGGTGGAGGCGCAGCTAAGTGGCTTTGCGCGCTGCCTCCCCTGCAGCTTCCATTGGTCATGGTTCCCAGCCAGTGGGAGCTGCAGAGCTAGTGCTCGGGGCGGGGCAGGGGCAGCACACAGAGCTGCTTGCTGCGCCGCCACCTAGGAGCAGCCTGAACAGGTCGCCGCTTGCGGAGAGTCACCTTAGATGAGCAGCACCCAGATCCAGCACCCTGCACCCCCTCCCACGCCCCAACCCCCTGTCCTGAGTCCCCCTCACACCCAATCTCCCTCCCAGAACCTATGCCCAACACCCCCTCCCGTGCCCCAACCCCCTGCAGGTCCCATGCCAACTGGACTATAAACTGGAATCTCAATGAAGATCAGAAATGACGGTTTATAGAGCTTTCCGGTTGGTGAAGTGCCAGATAAAACAGCTTTTACCGTATATGCTAAATAGTAATAATAATAACAAACAGCTGAGCCATTGGCTAATGTTAGCTTTTAGCTCAGACTATTTCACATCCCACATGTCCTCCTTTGTAAAAACACTGGTCACTATAGGGTTAAAAGATCAATTGATAACAGCGAGGTACTGATCTGAAACAAATTACTTTTATGGCCTACCAAGAAACACCATTTATAAAGTAAAAACAGGTCAGAAAGTTACATTTAATGGTTTTTAAAAACTCTGCTTAACCCAATCATAAGTAGGGTACGTAAAGAAAATAAAATCTAATCATGGGGGGCTAGATAGTGCTACCCTCACTCACATTAGGTGGCTCTTTACTCCACAAGCAGTCCTGTTGAAATCAATGGGACTATCCATAATGGAAACTACTATCCAACATGAGAAAGAGGATCACAATTTTGTCCTTGGGCCCTGATGTTACACACATGAATAGCCTCTAGGGTTGCCAACTTTCTATTAGCACAAAACCGAACACTCTAGCCCTGCCCCTTCCCTGAGGCCCCACCCCTTCCCCGAGACCCTGCCCCCCACTCACTACATTCCCCCTCCTTCGGTGGCTCACTCTTTCCCACCCTCACTCACTTTCACTGGGCTGGGGCAGGGTGTTGGGGTGCGGGTGAGGGCTCTAAATGGGGGTGTGGGCTCTGGGGTGGGGCCAGAAATGAGTGATTCAGGGTGTGGGAGGGGGTGAGGGGCTGGGATAGGAAGTTGGGGTGCGGGAGGGGGTGAGGGCTCCAGCTGGGGGCACTAACTCTGGGGTGGAGCTGCGGATGAGGGGTTTGGTGTGCTTGAGGGTGGGGCCGAAGGATTCAGAATGTGGGAGGGGGCTGCGGGTTGATGCAGGGGGTTGGGGTGTGGGAGGGGTGAGGAGTTTGGGGTGCAGGAGGGGGTACGGGCTCTGGGCTGGGGGTGCTGGCTTTGGGGTGGGGCTGGGGATATGGAATTTGGGGTACAGGAGGGGGCTCCGTGTTGGGGGGGCTCAGGGCTGGGGCAGGGGGTTGGGGCATGGGCTTACCTTGGATGGCTCCCGATCAGTGGTGCAGCGGGGCTAAGACAGGCTGCCTGCCTGTCCTTGCTCCGTGCTGTGCCCCAGAAGCATCCAGCAGGTCTGGCTCCTCGGTGGGGGAGAAAGGGAGGAGGCTCAGCAGCGTGTGCTGCTCTCACCTGCAGGCACCACCCCCCCAGCTCCCAGGGGCACCCCCGCTTAGGAGCCAGACCTGATTTTTAATGGCCCAGTCGGCGGTACTGACCAGAGTCGCCAGGGTCCCTTTTCGACCAGAACACCGGACACCCGGTCACCCTAATTAGACTCATTAACTTCAATGGGACTCATAGGAGGCAAACCAAGGTCCTGATCTCACATTTCATATTGCCATTGAACATATACCATACTAAATTACTTTTACTGTCCATCAGCTTCTGCCTCAAATTGCAGCTGTAGTCATTCAAAATAACAACATCAAAATCTTAAGTGTTCTTACGTGACATTCTGACAGCAGATTTTAAAGGCAAAACTTTATCAAAAAACAATGAATAAAAAGCAGTTTTGGCTTTACTACTGTAAATTATTTTGCTACAGATTTAGGTAATCTAGATGTTAAAGCCTGCATTGTACATTCTTAGTCTTCCAATCCAGCTTGTGTGTTTTTTCTGAGATGAATCAAATGCCCACTTAACAGCTACCATCATCAATATCGATCTAGCTGGCATTTTGATGGTCAGTTTTTAAAATTTGTTTGCAAATACAGACCCCAGTTCAGCAAGGTACTTAAGTATGTACATAACTTTAAACCTGTGAGTAACCCAGTTGACTTCAATGGGACCATGCATGCGTTTAAAGCAAGTGCTTGAATACCGTACTGAACCTGGGCCATATTGATTTAGAACGATAAAATCAATTTCAATCTCACAACAGCTCAACGATAATCCTAGGGACATATTTTTATCTGTACAGTAACTGATTACATTTGTAGAACATTTGATGGTCAAATCTTAAAAACCTACTGGAATCCCAAGAAAAATGACTGAATTATTATAGTTATGAAAAAAATCACTAATGGACAGTGGTGGAAATGGGGATACTATTTGGAGATGATATATGTTTAAAGTGGCAAGAACCTGTACCCACTCACTTTGGGCAGACTCCGGTTAATTCATTATGTGATTCCCTGATTGTGTCTTGGCAAAATCTTCTTTGCCTCAGTGCAGTACAATATAAATTTTGACATACTGTGAAAAATAATTAGGAATTTTCCAAAGTAAAACCTCTGGAATAAATCTTTTAAAAATTTTTTAAAACAGATGCAAGTGTTGCTGCATCAAATATTTCTTGTTTCTGGAGGCTGCTTTTGGAATTTAAATAAAATATATATTTAACTTTTAAGGGCCTGACCCTGTTCACATTAAAATCAGTGGTAAAACTCCCCTTTGGTTTCAGTAGGTGAAGGATCAGGTTCTTGTTACTTTTTGCCTCAGTTTGTCATCCTCTTCTGGAGTAATTGGATTTGATATGACCATTTTGCACAATTATTAGTTAGACAAGATGAATGAGGTAGTATCTTTTACTGGACCAACTTCTGTTGGTGAGAGAGAGAAAAGCTTTTGAGACACACAGAGCTCTTCTTCAGGTCCTGCATACATGATTATTAGTTGTATTACAGTAGCACTTTGAGGTCCCATTGTGCTAAGTGCCATAGAAACACATTGGAGCAGGGACTGTCTCTTCCTTAGAGTTTATAATCTAAATAAACCAGTGTCGAGCCAAAGGGGGTGGGCGGGGGGGGGAACTCGGATATACTCAATGAAGCCACACCAGGTACATAAGTATAACCGGTTTTACTGCCAAAGTATAATAAGCTTCCCAGCCTTCATGCGTTACTAAATACGTGCTTTCCAGCAAGCAAGCATCAATGCTTACGCCTCTTCTGCTATGGACAGTCCCAGACCCTCTAGCCTTGTCCTTGAGGGCTCGTAGCAGGCGCTGCTCCAGCGTGGGGAATTCCTGGGCACTCACAAGGCCAGGGTCCACAGGTGAGATTGTTCATCTAAAGCAATTCGCATAGCCGTTTTTAATCATCACCTCCTTTTAAGAGGAGGGGGGGCATATTCACCCAGAAGCAGGCTCTGTCAGGAAACGCTGCTGTTTTCTATTCCCACACTTCACAGTCTTGGGCCTCGCTTATCTCTTCACTTGTTTATTCAGTCCAGTGGCCGCATGCCAGCCCAGCCGGTCAAAGCCAGTTCACTACTAGCTCCCCCCCAAAACCATTCTGTAACAACAGCCCGAGGTAACTTGCGGTCAGCCCCAACAACCAGACACACAAAGAGTGGGAGAGCAGAGACAGAGGCCCAGACCCTCAAAGGCATTTAGTTGCTTAATTCCCATTGATTTCAATGGGAGTCAGGCACCTATCTACCTTTGAGGATCTCAGCCAAAGTGACTTGTCCAAAGTCCCAGCAGCTAGTAGCGCAGCAAAGACTAGAATCCAGATGTCCTAACTCCCACTCTTGATCCCTACTCACTAGGCCAGTCTGCCTTCTACTACTGTAGAATAAATCTTTCCCCTACATATTAGCTTTTAAATGATAGTAATCACTCCAAAACCACACTCTGTTGAAGTTATGGTTCATTTGGAGTTGATCCGTTGACTGCAATTGTGCCTCACTTAATGAATTAAAAGCATGCACATTTTCTACCATAATATTTGCCTGGTTATTTCATCATTCTTAGAATCCTCTAATGAAGCTGCTGTCAGTTCTTAATTAGGGTGACCAGGTGTCTGGTTTTCGACCAGAACACCTGGTCGTAAGGGACCCTGGTAGCTCCGGTCAGCACCGTTAAGGCAGGCTAGACCCTACGTGTCCTGGCACCATGCTGCGTCCCAGAAGCAGCCAGCAGGTCCAGCTCCTAGGAAGGGGGGCCATGGGGCTCCGTGCGCTGCCCCCACCCTGAGCACCGGCTCCACACTCCCATTGGCCAGGAACCGGCCAATGGGAGCTGGGGGGCAGGGCCTGTGGCGGGCGAGAGCAGTGCGTGGAGCCTCCTGCCTACTAGTGTCGGACCTGCTGGCTGCTTCTGGGGCACGCGAAACGTGTCAGGACAGGCAGGCAGCCTGCCTTAGCCCCGCTGCGCCGCTGACCGGGAGCCGCTCGAGGTAAGCCCCTGCCCCAGCCCTGAGCCCCCCCAAACCCAGAGCCCCCTCCTGCACCCCAAAGCCCTCATCACTGGCCCCACCCCGGAGCCCATACCTCCTCCTGCACCCCAACCCCCTGCCCCAGCCCTGAGCCCCCCTAAACCTGGAGCCCCCTCCTGCACCCCAAAGCCCTCATCCAGAGCCTACCCCCAGCCCAGAGCCCTCACTCCCCTGCATCCCAATCCCCAGCCCTGAGTCCCCCCAAACCTGGAGCCCCTTTCTGCACCTCAAACCCCTCATCCCCGGCCCCACTTCAGATACTGCACCCCCAGCCCAGAGCCCTCACACCCCCCTGAATCCCAACCCCCTGCCACAGCCCTGAGCCCCCCTAAACCTGGAGCCCCCTCCCGCACCCCAGATCCCTCATCTCTAGCCCAGAACCTGCACCCCCAGCCCAGAGCCCTCACCCCCCCGCACCCAACCCCCCTGCCCCAGCCCAGAGCCCCCCTCCCACACCCTGAACCCTCATTCCCGGCCCCATCCCAGAGCCCTCAACCCCTCCTGCACTCCAACCCCTGCCTCAACATGCAGCCCCCTCCCGCACTCCAAATCCCTTGGCCCCACCTCCCAGCCTGGAGCCCCCTCCCACACCCCAAGCCCCTGCTCCAGTCCAGTGAAAGTGAGTGAGGGTGGGGGGAGAGCGAGCCACCAAGGGAGGGGGAATGTAGTGAGTGGGGGCAGGGCTTCTGGGAAGGGGTGGGGAAGGGGGCAGGGCCTTGGAGAAGGGGCAGGGCTAGGGTGTTCTCTTTTGTGCCATTAGAAAGTTGGCAATGCTATTCATAATAAATATACCCTCTATGAAGCATGTGCAATATAAAGAGCAGAATTATACACTTGTAATCTTACAGGTTTATTTACCCTTAAATAATTGATTTGATAAATGTGCATTGCAGTAACCTCACAAACCTGAAGCTTTAGTCTCAGAGCATCATCATCTTTGAATTCCTTTGTCAGTCTTCCTGCATCCCCTTCTTGCTTTCCATAGCCCAATATGAAAATATTTGCCCCCAGAATTAGTGAATGGTTGGTTGTAAGTCACTCAGTGGGCTCTGCTGCTGCCATTCATAAACTGCAGGCTGCACTTTTGTGGCTGGCGACACCAGCAGATTCCACTGAGGGAATTACATCCTATGTACTCTGGGGCCATCTATCATGCTATGCTCTGAATGTACACTTGACATTTTTGTAAAAGTAAGTATCAGCATTTGCAGCACAATTATCTATCTCCCTAACTGTTAATGCTACTGAAAATTTACAAAGATGCAAATAATAGTTTACAGCAAGGTCTTACAGCAGGGGTAGCCAATTATTTTTTGTCAAAGTCCAAATTTCTTGGTCAAGGTCCAGACTCCAGAGAAAATAATATTAAAAAATAATTATAATAATAAGTAAAAAGATTTCTGGGTCTGTTCAAAAGCTTCTGGCGGTCCGGATTTGGCCTGCAGTCTGCCTATTGACTACCCCTGGCTTACTGGACTGGGAGAGAAACTATTTGCAATCATGTCAGTGGGTCATTGCATCTCAGAACCCCTAAGGTCTATCACTGTGTTAGCATGAATCCTCATCCACCAGCTGTGGCACATTCATGGACACAGACTAAAGCCCCTTCTCTCCCCTTATTGTAATAACACATACAGCAGCCTCTATAGTGTGTTCTGTGTATCGCAGAGCACTTTCTAAAGTTGGGTAGAGACAATTAACCTCATATTATAAGCAAGGCTGAATGACTTGCCCAAGGTCACATACCCAGTCAGTAGCAGAGCCAAACCTGATTTGCTAACTCAGAGCCTTATCCTTTATACCATAGGCTCTTATAAACTTGACTAGTTCAGCTCACCTGCTCCCTATTCCTCTCCTGAGCATAGAGTCTTCCATCTCCCAGGATTCTCAGTTAGCATGTGCATCCACACAGTAGCACCCTAATCCAGATTATAGCTGCATTTAAACAAAATGCTGTTAAATTTTTAAATTAAATTAATGGAGATACCCTATCTCCTAGAGCTGGAAGGGACTGTGAAAGGTCATCGAGTCCAGCCCGCTGCCTTCACTAGCAGGACCAAGTACTGATTTTGCCCCAGATCCCTAAGTGGCCCCCTCAAGGACTGAACTCACAACCCTGGGTTTAGCAGGCCAATGCTCAAACCACTGAGCTATCCCTCCCCACTTAATTTAAGGATGGGAGGAAAAAATGCCTGAAGCTAGCAGGAGGCATTTACATTTAATTTCACCTAGTCACATGCTCTGAGAAGCTGTGCTGGAAAGGTCTACAATTTACAAGGCCTAATTACAAAAGGTTAAAGAGGTGCACTTGTGGACCTTATGGAGGTAATGTGCAGACTCTTGTTCTCTCAGTGAGTAGCTCATGACCTGTCAGGACACCTTAACTCCAGAAAGAGTGTCAGTGAGGGAGACCCTTGTGTTGAAAGTACCCTAAAAGCATGTCTGTTCCTTAGCTTGGCCTTTTTGCTTTCCCTTCAAATTGTCTGTTTCATGACTCCTTGGAAAACTTCTGCAAAGCTGGACTAAGGGTTCTTTATCATAGGGATTCAAGGCTCTGTCCTAACACACGCAAGATGTATCCTGTGAAGGGCACTTCTCTGGCCATATAGTGTGCTGGATAGCTCATGAATCGTCCTTAAAAATCTGTATACAGAGCATGGCACAGCGAGAGTTCATTAAGGGCTCTGCTAGCTCTGGCAAATCTAGAGACACTCTGAACCTGACTCACCACTGCCTTGTCACTTATGTAAATATTTAAACCTGTGTAAAGTGGAGGTAAAACTGTACCATTCTCACTTGGTGATGTTTTACACTCACTTTGCATGAGAGCACTGTAAATAAGTACAAAAAGGGTACTACAGTATCAGGCCCAGTAAATCTGCTCATGGTCACAGTAAAGTTAATGGCAAAACTTTCATTTACCTCATTGACAGCAGGATTGAACCCTATGTCTACAATTCAAGCTTTGAAACTGGACATCAGCCAAAGGTCTTGTGTGAATCTGCTAACTCAGGGGTTCTCAGACTTTTTTACTGGTGACCCCTTTCACACAGCAAACCTCTGAGTGCGACCCCCCCTTATAAATTAAAAACACTTTTTTATATATTTAACACCATTATAAATGCTAGAGGCAAAGCAGGGTTTGGGGTGGAGGTTGACAGCTCGCGACCCCCCATGTAATAACCTTGTGACCCCATGAGGGGCCCCGACCCCCAGTTTGAGAAACCCCTGTGCTAACTGTACTTGTGCTGTAAACAGCTAAGATATTAATTGAACATTTATCTGTCTTCTGCCAAATGCTGCAGTAGATGGTTTTATTCTTGGTGTCCAGACAGAAGTCTTCATTATTTCAAACTTCTTTTAATGCTAGAACCAAGAATTTGGATCCAAGTTTTTGAATTATCCCATTTTACAGCTTGGGTTGGAGTCAAAAGTCTCAACCCTGCTCCCACTGAAGTCAATGGAAGTGTTGCCATTCACAGGGAGTTTAATGGGCCTGATTCTCCAGTGGCCTTGGTGTAAGCGTTCATAGTGCTCCTATGCAAACCGAGGACCAAGTGCTACCAGATTAGAATGGTAACATCATATCCCCACTTTACTAGGTATAAATATGTATTATTAAATTACAAACATTTAAGTCTGATCTACACAGAGTTTTTGCACTGATTTATTAGCAAAATCTGTTTAAAAACGATTTAGCAAAATTGGTGCCAAAACTGTTTGTAGACCAGCCCTTGCATTGAGAACATTAAGAATGCAAAGTGAAACACACAAAAGTTAGGAAATGCTAAATTATGGTTATCCATGCAACCTTAATTCAGCCCTCTTGTACTATTTTTGCCACAGAACCCTAGCTTTAGCCAGGGCTTTATCCTGCATCGTTAAAGTTAATTGGAACTGTTCCTTTAGTTTGAAAGGGAGCTGGATAAAGTGCTCAATGCTGAACTTGGACAGTAAATGAAGCAATTTTCTAGTCTGGGTTTTTTGTGTTTGTTTTTTTTAACATTTTTCTTTTTAAAAAAAACCCAAAATTCTATCCAGTGCATTTATTTGTTAGACAGCAATAGAACTCTGGGTATCAGAATTCCTGGGTTTTCTGTCTTGTTCTAAGAGGAGAGTATGTTCTAATGATGAGACCAGGGGATTGAAATTTAGAACTTCTGAGTTCTATTTATAGTTCCACAAGAAAAGTATTTTCCAGCATTTAGAGCAAGGGACTAAAGTTAGGACTCTTGGGTATTTTTTTTTTTAATCTGTAGGTATCATAAAGGTAAGTATGCAGAAGTAGCCCAATTTTACTGAAAGCATATCCAAGCCTATAGATTTGGCATATTCTTTGTGAGAAGCAGTGTGGCTAATGCAGTGGCTCTCAACCTTTCCAGATCACTGTACCCCGTTCAGGAGTCTGATTTGTCTTGCATACTAAGTTTCAGCTCACTTAAAAACTATTTGCTTACAAAATCAGACATAAAAATACAAAAGTGTCACAGCACACTAGTACTGAAAAATGGCTTACTTTCTCATTTTTACAATATAATTATAAAATAAATCAATTGGAATATAAATGTTGTACTTAGATTTCAATGTATAGTCTATAGAGCAGTATAAACAAGTCATTGGCTGTATGAAATTTTAGTTTGTACTGACTTCACTAGTGCTTTTTATGTAACCTGTTGTAAAATTAGGCAAATATCTAGATGAGGTGATGTATCCCCTGGAAGACCTGTGCGTACTCTCGGGGGTACACGTACCCCTGGTTGAGACCCACTGGCATAATGAATGAGAGTTTGGTGTGCTATATTAGAGATCTGGTTTGTATTTCTGGCTCTGCCAGAGCTAATCTATAAAATCGTGAAAATGATACTTGGTTCCCTCATTGCGCAGTGGTTCTCAAACTTTTTTTTTCACGGACCACTTGAAAATTGCAGAGAGTCTCAGTGGACCAATTAATAATCTTTCCAAATGTTGTTTGTTCCGTTAGCTAACTATTGTTAGCTAACTATTTGGATAAAAGCGCTATATAAAAAAAACCCTTAATAATAATTAATGTTTTTTTGTTCTACAAATAAAAGCTCACAACTCATATTTTAATATCAGTAGTCTTACCTTTCTAATGTGATGGATGTGCCCCTCTACCCCGCTGTGGCAGCCACCGAGCTGGGACTGGGAAGGAGGGGGGGTCTTTCCCCCGCCACAGCAGCCCCCGAACTGGGGCTGGGAAGGAGGGCCGTCTCTCCCCAGTAGCCTCAGTACTGGAGCTGGGGAAAATCACCACTTTCTCTGGCCACTGCAGCCCTGCACATCCCAAATGCTCCCCACCCCCTCTTCTCACCCCACTGCCCCCTCCCATTTACCCCTTATTCCCCCAAGGCCACCACTTCACCTTACATGTGTGTCTTCTTCATAGTCCAGGCACCTAATTAGTGTAGCCATGCCTGCGTGCGCACCTTAGAGGGAACTATCCGTGGACCACCTGAATGGAGCTCACTGACCACTGGTGGTCTGCAGACCACAGTTTGAGAACCTCTGGCATAGGGGAATGAGGCCCTGCCCAATAGTAATAGTTGTATAGTGCAGAGGGTGGGATTGGAGCTCATGGCTGCCTGGCTCTCAGTCTATGCACTTTTTCCTAGGCCAAAGGGCATTTTGGTGAGGAAAGTAGGAGCAGGCACCCTTTTGCCAGTGTTCTGAGCATTTAGAATTCTGTGTTCACTTTGAAGGGCTATGGGATGCTCATTAAGGCCTGAGAACATGTACAATACAGCCTGGTAGGAAATCAGATTGTACCAGAAACTTGTGCATATGCATATGCACAAATGATGATTTTCTGTGGCTTAGATTTTGGCTAAATCTAGATAGATTTTCATAGGAGCAGCAAAAGGCACCTCTCTGATCCCAGGACTATTGCTCTGCTGAAATTCAACTTCCTGCTGCAACCTTGTCCCAACCTTGTGCACCCAGGAAAGGGTGGCTGGAATTTATCCCTGAAAGCACAAGATGGCTATTAATCCTCCCATGAGAATGGAAGAGAACCCCTCCCCCTTTTCTCTTAATCTCCTGCCCCCAAAAAACCTCTTTCAAAAGTCATCCAAATTAGGGTTATATTTAAGAATTGATCGCCTATGCTGAAAGGCCAGTACTTCTCTCTTGCTAATTAAGGCAACACATAATACACTACTTGGAACAAATTTCAGATTCTGAGCACATTTGAACAGACTCAGACTCATGACGTTTAGGCCTAGTGTTCAGTGTAAAGGTGATGGGGTATGGGGGAAGGAGAATTCTGAAAAGTTAATTGGACTTTGGTTGGTTTATGACCAAAAGAAGCTCATTATATTCACTGCCCCAGTCAGATATACAGAAAAAAGAAATTTAATGGTGAAGGTGCATTAGTAGATAATGTGCACCTTTGGTTGTATGACATCTAACTTCTAAGGACATCAATGACCCTTCAACAGACATCTAATTAACTTTTATTTTTAAGGGCATTGGGACAGCTTGAATTGAACGTTAGGTCTACATAAAAGGAGGAGACATACTCTCAGTGGCTAAAGCATGTAACATTGTGCATTTCCTATTTGGAGAGCAGGATCTTGGTTCCAGAAACTTTCACACACAGAGAGCACCTCTAGTGGGTTGAAGGTAGTTCAGCCATCTGTATAACAGTGGGGATCAAAAAGGATTAAATATTTTGGCCGGGGTCATGGGGATAAACTCTTAAGGGCAAATCTTCAGTTTGTGCAAATTGTTATAACTTGGTTTACTATGGACATTCACACCAGCTGAGGATCTGGCCCCTGCTTGTATGAAAAATGCCATCGGAGCTTCAATACCCATGCAGCACAAACAGGTATGTGGTTGTTAAGGTCTGATCAGAAAGACCCACATACAGTAATGTACATGGTAGTAAATGTTCTATCTCTTGGAAAGATGGGGTGATTCTATTGGGATTTGAACTTCTAGTTTGAGGGAGGCTGGGTATTGCCAATCTAATACATAGACTACTAAACCCGTGTCTCTCCCAGCCCCATCCACCCTCCACTATGAAGGAGGTAATATAACGTGCTAGTTTACTACTTATTCTTTCTCATTATATAATTTTCTGTATGAATGAAATCGCCAGATGAAAATTAGATGATTCACCTCCACGTTTATCCCGGCCAAAAGTCTTTAATTAAATTGGAATTAAATTGCCAGAGTACCAGCCACTACAAAATTTAATAAAATTATTTACTGTATGCCAGGTGGGATCAGCCAATCTTCTCAAATGCAAGACACTTTTTAGACATTGGGCTGATATTTGAACATGTAGCCCCTGAAATGAGTTTATAGACAGTGTGTTATGTAAAGTGCCTATATAAAGGGATGATGCCTTTGTTACTAGAGAGAAGTTTGAACCAAAATCCAGGATGCAAACATCCATGAAGTTTCTACCAAAACTGCAGCTATCAACATGCCTAAACTTTGGGGTAGTTTTAATCTTATCCACACTTTGCAACTTGGCAAAGCCAGAGTCCGTAGTCAGGAGCCAGAGCCAGTGGTCAAAACCTGAGGTCAGAAAGTGCAGCAAGTAAGGTATTAGGCAAGGAAGGGCTCAAGGTAGGGACAGGACCAAGGCAAGACTAGGTACAAGGCAGGAGCAGCAGGAGCAAGGTAGCACAGGAGCAGGTACACTGGTGGGCATAAGTGTTGAGAAGGTAGCAAGCTGCTGCTCTTGCTGGCTTAAGAGCCACCCTGCTGGCCTCGGCAGCCATCAGGTTGTGTGGCTAATCAAACTGCTGCTGCAGGCCAGCTGTACTGATGAGGCTGCCTGGAGACTAGTCCTGCTGCAGGCCTTAATTCCTGATGGTTACATTGATGGCATTTTCATCCTCTGGACAGACAACCTAAACTCCTTCATACATTTCCATCATAACTTCAACAACCACCACCCCCATTAAAATTTCTCTAGAACATTCTCACATTAGCATCAACTTCCTGGACTCCACGATCAGCTTCAATAATGGAACCCTACAGACAACTATATACAAGAAACCCACAGATCACCACACCTACCTTCACAGATCCAGTAACCACCCTAAACACACCAAGAAATCTGTTCTCTACAGCCAGGCACTCAAGTACCACAGAATGTGCTCGACGAGAAGGTCTGGGATATACACCTTAATTCACTTAAAAACACCTTCACCCAACAAGGACACTCCATCAGAGAAGTAGGTCACCACATCATAGAACGGGCCTCGCAAATACCCTGAGAGAACCTGCTTCAATACAAAAATAAAACCCCCTCCAATCACACACCTCTTGTTGTCACCTGGAACCTATATGGGATATCATCAAACAATTACAACCCATACTTGATGGGGACCACATCCTAAAAGACATCTTTCCTGAACCCTCTCTTCTGGACTTCAAATAATCCCCCCAACCTGTCCAGGCTCATCTCTAGAAGCAAACTCCCCACAGACCAGGACCCATGAACTGAAACTGGCACCAGACCCTGCCAGAAGAACAGATGCAAAACCTGTAGCCATATCTCCACTGCTATGATGATACAATACCCCCCACAACACAACCTTTCAAGATCCATGAGTCTACCCATGCCTATCACAAAAGGTGGTGTGTAATAGGAAGAGGGCCTGAAACAGAAGCCCTTGTATCAGAGGCCTAGTATGAGGCCTGGGCTAAAGTAGTGGTCAAAGCTTTGCTAATATAAAGCAAAGTCAGTCATGACTAGAGGCAGGGCTTGCTCACAGGACCTGGCAAGAACAGGGCTGATATTGCAGAAACACCAGGGGTGGCACCAGCGCACCAAGCGCGTGCCTGGGGCGGCAAGCCACGGGGGGCGGCTTGCTGGTCGCTGTGAGGGCGGCAGTCAGGCGGTTTTGGCGGCAATTCAGCGGCGGGTACGCCGAAGGCGCGGGACCGGCGGACCTCCCGCAGGCATGCCGCCGAATCCACGCTACCAGCGGACCTCCCGCAGGCATGCCGCCGAAGGCTGCCTGACTGCCGTGCTTGGGGTGGCAAAATACATAGAGCCGCCCCTGAGAAACACACATTCCTAAGTAGTGCTAGGCACAAGAGTACACACACAAACACATTCCAGAAGGATGGTGGCACCTAGCCCCATCAGAGGGTGGCACCTAGCCCTGTCAGAGGAGCAGTACTTACGAACAAGGAATTGGTGTATAAAGAGGTATCACAGAGGGAGTTTCTTTGGCCAGCTGATGGGGGAATGGAAAGTCCAGCCATTCACTAAGCTGCGTCCATTGTCACGGGCATACATGTGCTAGTCCAGGGGTTGGCAACGTTTGGCACGTGGCTCGACAGGGTAAGCACCCTGGCGGGCCGGGCCAGTTTATTTACCTGCTGACGTGGCAGGTTCGGCCAATCGCGGCCCCCACTGGCCGCGGTTCACTGTCCTGGGCCAATGGGGGCGGCGGGAAGCCGCGGCCAGCACATCCCTCGCCCGTGCCGCTTCTGGGGAGCTAGGACTGTGCTTCGTTGACAATAAACCTGACCAAGTGCCTTCATACCTTAACAGATCTTGTGGTCATTGGACGGTTTGCTCAAGGTCTGCTGTGCCAGCTACTTGCACAGAACTGGAACGGCACACAGAGGGAACACACGCAGCCAAACAGCTAACAACATGGTGTACTTCTTCCAATGCACTAAATGCCCCAATAACAACTATGTGGGTGAAACAAGACAATCACTCTTGAATGAACTTACACAGAAAAATGATAAAAGACAAAAATATATCTTATCGCCTGTGGGTGAACACTTTTCACAAAGTGATCACTCTATATCTGACCTCTCAGTCCTCATCCTCAAAGGAAACCTGCACACCTTCAAAGGATGAGCCTGGGAGCTTAAATTTACAACTTTGCTAGATACTAAAAATCATGAACTGAACAGAGTCACTGGATTTATGGCTTCTTACAATAATCTGTAAACCACTTAACCCCCCTCCCCAGCCTTTTCCCCCCTTTCCCCTCTCCCATGACTGGTGAGATGTTAATGGGTCACTTCATCTTGAATGGTCCCTTGAAATATGTTAACTACTTATGCTAAACAATCTGTTCTACCTTGTATATAGCTGTGACACTCTGAGTACATTTCCCAAACCTGAAGAAGAGCTCTATGTAGCTCAAAAGCTTGTCTCTGTCACCAACAGAAGTTGGTCCAATAAAAGGTATTACCTCACCCACCTTGTCTCTCTATACCACTGTAAGACCCCATTGCTATTATAAAAATAATCATGTTCAGACTTGGCTGAGGGACATTGTCATGGCCCACCCTTGTTATAACATGGGATGTTTTTTTTCCTGGGTGCACTGTGGAAAGCCATGTAAAGGATGGGTTCTCAATCTGAGGATCAGCACCACCACCCCTGGATCGCCAGAGGGGAGACCTGAAATATTTTTCTTTTTAACCTGGGGTCACAGTTTGGCAAAGGTTGAGATTCACTGATAGAAAGGACCCAGGGGAATGGAGAGCCTATCTTAGGAAAGGAGACTAAAAGAGCTTGGCATGTTTATCCTAGCAAATTGAAGGCTGAGAGGGGATATGATTACTATCTATAAATACATTGGGGGAGAGGGGTAAATACCAGGGAGCGAGAAGAGATATGTAAGCTAAAGGACACTGATGGCACTAGAACAAATGGATATAAACTGGCCATGAATAAATTCAGGGTGCAAATTAAAAGAAGGTTTCTAATCATCGGAAGAGTGAGGTTCTGGAAGAGCTTCCCAACAGGAGTAGTGGGGGCAAACAACCTAGCTAGTTTTAAGACTGAACTTGATAAATTAGTGAGCAGGATTATGTGACAGGGTTGCCTGCAATAGCAGAGGACTCAACATGATGACCCTGGAAGTCGCTTCCAGTTCTATGTCCTATGTCACTGTGCTTTAGCCTAAGGCTCTAACAGGATTAAAACATGGCTCCATAACATGAGTAAACTGTGCTTTTTTTCTGTCCCCACACTCAAAAAGAAACTATGTTATAAAATAGCTGGGCCACCACTGTGTTTCCAAATCATCTTTAAATGTGTTTATTTCTGGAATCTAGAGCAGCTTAAGTCATTCTTAAAAGGTAATTTTGTCTTTTTCATCTTTGCATCCACTTGCACATAAATCCCCCATTAGCTCGCTAGTTAAATAACAGTTTCCATGGCTTTCCTGAGTCTATATAATTACAGGAAGATTGCTAGTGACAGCATTACATTTATTTGTCAAACTACACCAGCCGTTCGTTGGTAAATGAAGTGTCTTTAAACTATACCTTGACAGTAGGTGTTACATGTGCTGGAATTAATGAAGACTTAACCAGCTGGCTCTTATTTCACTTTGTGCAGTTCCAGACAATGTGACATCACTGTCAGCAGCTCACAAGGAGCCCTCCGATTGTGCCCCTGTAACACTATTCTGTTACACAATATGGGAAAGGAGGAGCAGCCTCTCCTACCACTTCGTATAGAGAGGAGCAAGACAACTTAATAATTGATGGGAGCAGGCGTGATCGCCTACCTGGAAACCTGAGACAACCTAGAGGATGCTGCTACAACCAACTATTGCCCTTCCTGGAAGGAACAGGCAGTTGGCCAAAATGATTCTCAGTGCAGGAATTAAATGATTTTTCTTCAGGGGTCTAAAGAGCAAGAGTATTTGCTTCCCCTACCTGCTCTAATCAGGACATCTAACGGGTCAAACATTATTACCTTGTCACTAACTGACTGTGGAAAATGCAATATATTTTACATTATTTACATTAAAAGGAAAATAATTAAGAGCCAAATCCTCGTGCCAGCCTGATAAGCTGGGCAAGTGCTGGGCACAGGAGTATGGTGGGGTGGAGCAGGAGGAATCCTCCTGCCAGGCCATGGAGCTGTGCTGCTGAGGCTCTGCTCCCTTCATGTGCCTCAGCCACAGACTGGAAGACCAGAGGATGCCCATTCCCTGTGTTTCCTCCCAAAACATTGCCCCTAGCCTCTTGTCCAGGAGAACCGTACCAATTATGCTACCAGGGAACCCTTCCTAGCTGTGGAGGCTGGGGCGAGATTTGCTCCAAGTGAATCACATTATAGGCCAGTCAGCCTAATTTTGATACCTGGAAAGATACTGGAATACATTAACAAAAAATAAATTGGTAAGCACCTAGAGTCAAATAGGGAACAGCTAGCATGGATTTATCAAGAACAAGTCATGCCAAACCAACCTAATATCCTCCTTTGACAAGGTTGCTGGCCTTGTGGATGAGGGGAAGCAGTAGATGTGATATATTTTGATTTTAGTAAGGCTTTTGACAGTCCCACTTGACATTCTCATAAGCAAACTAGGGAAACGTGGTCTTGATGAATTTACTATGAGTCTATGCTGGAGGAAGGCGCTGGAGTAACAGAGCTGGTGAAGAAGAATTTTCTCTTTATCCACAGAACTGCACACTGCAGTATGGGCAGTGGCAGGTTATGTTTCCCCACAGTGCCTGACAACATCGCTCATCCTTCACCTCGTGTTGGATCAGCAAGATGCTGAGCACTCTGGCCTCAATCCAGCAAAGCACTTGGGCATGTGCTTAGCAAGTGCATTGATAGATCAAGGCCAGAGTGCTCAGAACCTCACAGGACTGAATCCCTGGGGAGCTTGCTGATCTAGGTGTGAATTTTCCACGGTCCATTCACTTGTTGGCCATTACTGAGACCTCCACCAAGGGCATCAACTAGAAGCAATGATGATGATGGGCTTTTTGTGGTATGGTCAGAAGTGCCAATCCTCAGGGGGGAAAAAACCCATTTCTTATGAATGTTTGTAAACAGTGACTAAAAAAAGAAACAGACATGGCTGAACCAGACAGCCCTCAGAATCACCATGAGCTCTGGCTGCTGTGCTTGGTTGTAGTCAGCCAACTCTGCTTTGAAGTTTAGTAAATTATTTCCATCTATGCAATGGCTTGTCTCTCCAAATACCATTGGGAAAGTGGGTTAATTTGTAAGCTCATTGGAGCGGGACCATCTTTTTGTTCTGCGTTTGTACAGTGCCTAGGATAATGGAGTCCTGGTCCATCACTGGGGCTCTTAGGTGCTACCACAATATAAATAAGTATTAATAATAATTGTTTGCTATTTAGTTTGCTGTGTATATTTTGCAGTAAAAATTTAAAAGTTAAAAGACAGATTCCCCCAAGTCCATTTATTGCATGTTTTTGGCACAGAGATCTTCTTATTGGTCTTAGTCCCCTTTCTAGTCTGGTCATCTCACAATTCTGGGGCTAGCCTGAACAATGCCACACATAGCATGTATAGCAGACATGGTATGTTTTCTGATGTTTCAGTCCATCAATAAATAAAACCCTTCTGACAGTCGCGTCCTTAGTTTTAGGTCAGTTCACATTTCAGTTATTTTACAGCCTACATTTCCCAACACCTCATTGTGAACCTAAACCAGGCTATGCATAAGATTACCTTCTTTCCAGGAATGTAGAAGCCATTTTCTTGCAGTTGATAGCTGTATCTCTCTAGTACAGTAATGTGTTTTCTTTTTTAACAGGATTGTACCTTCTTCACTCGGAAAGAAATCCTTCGGTAAGCAGATCATACTTCATTCTTCCTTCATAATTTTTATGGAAAGGGCCACATTATGCTCTCCTCACTCATGTGAGGAAACTCAGTAAAGCCAATGGGACTATTCATGTGAGTAAATGAGCACAGGATTTGGTCCTAAAATGTACCTATAATATACAAATGTACGAACTCACCAATACCCTATTAGCTAGGGAATCAGTTCTGCTACTGTTCTTATTGTCATACTGTTACATTGGCAAGACAGGTGATAGCAAAAAACAACTCTTGTAGTACCATGGCAGGGAAACTCAGGGAAGTCATTCTTCTGTTGAATGCCTGCCAACTTGTACTGTCATCTAAAATAACTTTGTAATTGCTAAACCTGCTCAGTTTAACCACTAAGGGCCCCATCCTTTCTTGTTAATGAAAGTTGTGCTATAGACTTTAGCGTGAGCAGAACAGGTGGGCCTGAAATTGCAGTAACATTAAAATGTGTTGGCTTATGGACAGCTTAATTTTCTTGAAGATACTTGGGCCTAATCCCATCCTTCTGAAGCGGGCAAAAATCTCATTGACTTCAGTGGAGGTGTTTTGCCTGCATCAGTAGTGCAGGATTGAGCCATACTGCGATCATCTGTGAGAAATGGCAGGTAAAAGGTTTTTGTCTTTGCAAATGTTAGGAGCTGTGTTGAGTTCATGAATAAATGTGTTCTGTATGGAAAACATTCTTTGCCTTTGTCTTGTGTCTGTAAAACTCCATGAGTCAAATGTTCAATGAGTTCTGTCCACAAAAGACTAAATGGCTCCATGATGAGTACACACTTATTGGGAAAGTGGAGGTGTTTTAGCCAATAACTTGGATTATCTCTCTCTGTGCACAGAGGAAAGGATGCAGTCCTGCTCTGGGCTTCCTCAAAGCTACTGAGAGATGCATCCACTTATGCTGGGGCTGAATGTGTCCCAGGTCTCTACTGTCTGTAATTTATTATCTAAAATACTGCAGGGTTGTGGGAGAGCATTTCTGTGATGTGAATTGGCTAGATTGTGCTAGCTCTGAGCATGTGTGCAAGGGTGGGAGTGGATGCAAGGGCCAGACAAACCCAGTCCCTGAACACAAGGTGTGAAAAGCTGTTCCAAGCTAGCACCAAGACAGGCACTAACTTCTTCAAATGTAGCTGCAACAGGTGTAGCAGCTGCTACTCTCTCACCTTAGGCCCCCAGACATTGAACCTTTCTCAGGTGCATATTGTGATGGACTCGGTCACAGAGACCTCCTTGGGACTGTCACCGGATGTGCTGAAACTACCTCTGAACCCATTTTCCCTGCCAGGTTGGGACTCCAGAACCCTGTCTTGTTGAGCCAGACACTCTACTCCGCTGCAACACAGACCCAGGATCTGAACCATGCCCCCAAAGCTGCAGACTTTAACCAAAACTGCTCAGCAGGTTTCCTATCTACAGCACCCAGACACCCAGCTCCCAATGGGATCCAAACCCAAATAAATTTGCTTTACTCTGTATAAAGCTTATACAGGGTAAACTCATAAATTGTCCACCCTCTATAATACTGATAGAGAGATATGCACAGCTGTTTGCTCCCCCAGGTATTAATCACTTACTCTGGGTTAATTAATAAACAAAAGTGATTTTATTAAGTATAAAAAGTAGGATTTAAGTGGTTTCAAGTAATAACAGACAGAACAAAGTAAGTTACCAAGCAAAATAAAACAAAACACGCAAATCTAAGCCTAATACATTTAAGAAACTGAATACAGGTAAATCTCACCCTCAGAGATGTTCCAATAAACTTCTTTCACAGACTAGACTCCTTCTAAATCTGGGCCCAATCCTTGTTAGTTCCAGCTCAGGTGGTAACTAGGGGATTTCTCATGACTACAGCTCCCTTTGTTCTGTTCCACCCCCTTTTATATCTTTGGCACAAGGCGGGAATCCTTTGTCTCTCTCTGGGTTCCCATCCTTCCTTCTAAATGGAAAAGCACCAGGTTTAAGATGGATTCCAGTGTCATGTGACATGTTCACATGTCCTGTGAGACTTCATTACTCACTGGCTGGCACCCACATATACAGAAAGGCTTACAAGTAAACAGAGCCATTTACAACCAATTGTCCTGGTCGATGGGAGCCATCAAGATTCTAAACCACCATTAATGGCCCACACGTTGCATAATTACAATAGGATTTCAGAGTAATACTTCATATTTCTAGCTTCAGATACAAGAATGATACATTCATACAAATAGGATGAACACACTCAGTAGATTATAAGATTTGTAATGATACCTTACAGGAGACCTTTTGCATAAAGCATATTCCAGTTACATTATATTCACACTCATAAGCATATTTCCATGAACATATGGAGTGCAACGTAACACATGCCCCCAGAAGTTCCTGCTGGGATTAGGCAGCTCTGCACCATCCCACAGGTTGTGATTTGTTGTAGGCCTGGCTGTAACTTCTTTGAGAAAGCGTTCCTCCCCAGTTGTGTATCCCCAGGAACGATATGTTATCATTACAGCTGGAAAGACATGTCATTTCTGTGTTCAGTGTACCCTACAGAAAGCCATGCAGATAAAATAAAAATGAATGATAATTATATGTCCAGTCAAGGCTGCAGGACTCTCAGTTCTGCTGAAGAACAGCAACTTAGACAATAACAGAATTTGTCACAATTGGTACAGAGGAGTGAAGTGAGCACCAAACTAATGGACAAATTGTAATGTAACTTTTAGAAATTGTTCAGTGATATTCCTGGGAGTTTGCTATTGGGAGAAAGCATATAGCTTCCTGTGAAAATTCAGCCTATTTATGCAGACATGGCAGCAGTGTATTCATCAAGAGCTCTGTAAAAATCAACTGATGTTGCACTCCTATTGCACAGGTTAATTTGATTCTCATATGCACACACACACACACACTTTTATACACATCTCTAAAATGAA
>NW_020664418.1:17744984-17778390 GCF_002925995.2 Terrapene triunguis
CCCCCCCCCCCGCGGCAGCTTCCCCCCCCCCTGGCCGGGGGGAGCCGTGCGGCAGCTCCCCACCCCAGCTCACCTCTGCTATGCCCCCTCCCCGAGCACGCTGTTGCTGCTCCACTTCTCCCGCCTTAGAGCGGGGGCGGCGTGCTTGGGGAGGAGGTGGAGCAGAGGTGAGCTGGGGTGGGGGGCTGCCGCACGGCTCCCCCAGCTTTTTGGCGCCCCCAAATCTTGGCGCCCTAGGCAACCACCTAGTTCGCCTTAATGGTAGCACCGGCCCTGGACAGAGAAGATAAGTGACTTGCCCTGTTTCATACAGGAAGTCTGTAGTTAGGACTGAGTCTGTAGATAGGACAGGGAGTCTGTAGTTAGGAATGAGTTAGGACTAACACACAGCTCTCTTGATTTCCACTCCTGGGCTTTAATCTCAAGACCATTCTCAGCAGCACAAGGGTAGAGAATGCTTTTGATCATTCCCATGTTGCTGAAGGAGGTACTGTATGTGGATAGAATCTGGAGAACAAAAGGCCAGAAAGTCTGACTTAATTTCTGAGGAGAATCTATTAAGAAATATTGATTGAGGAGAAGGCTATAAAACTCTTTAATAAGTTAGAGTCTTTGACATATACGCTGGAGTTTGTTACAGCAGGCATCCTTCTGATGCACTCTTAGGTAACACAAAGTTAAGTGGTTTACGTTCAAGGTTCTGGTCGGCTGTGAGTTCCAATTTCATAGAGACATGTTAACAGAAGGTCAGAATGTTTGAACCTTTTTTAGGTGTGATGATTTGCCAAGCCTGATTCAAAGCTGCCTTTCTCTCTGGAGTCATTTCTCTCTCTCCTATTAGTTCATTTCTGAGGGCATGCTGGAAACACTCAGTAATAGAACCAATAGCCTGAGAGAATCATTGACTTCATCTCAGTCAGAGATGGGATGAATTTCTGCTAAACATACAATATGCAGGATAGGCAATCCAGAGAGAAAAAATTACAGACCAATAAAGAATTCAGAACACGTGCATTAAAAGCCTGGCTGAATATGTCTCGGGTGACAATCAGTACTAATGTGTCAACTAAATTTGTGGCAAGAATTTAATATTTGGAAAAAACAGATGTAGGCTCAAAAATGTGGAATCCCAGCAAAGAAAGGAATTAAGGATTTAATTTTCTTCATTAAAGTTCTTATTCCCAAACTGCTAAAGCTGAACATGCAGAAGAATTTTTTTTCTTATCAGAGAAAAATCGCTTTATACCCAGCCCCGTCACAGCCCTGCACCAGTGACCAGCTTACTTCAGCTGTCTGTCCTCTGGGCTAGAATCTCAGCTGTGCCGTGTCTAGACTCACTGCAGAATGGGAAGGAAAGGCCATCTTTGTGCTTCCAATTCTGGGGTATCCTTGGGTCAAAATGGCCCCCAGCATAATTTAGAGCAGCCTATGGGCTGTTCTAAACTATGCCATCTATAGTGGTCCCAAGGTAATCACAGTAGTCTCAAAACTGGCAAATTGTAGCTATTATACATAATTTAGAACAACTTGTGTGGTCTCATTGTTCCGCATGGCACAAATCTGTGTAATATATTGGTTCATGAAATTTGAACAAGCACAGTAATGACTGAGACGCTAATGACATTTAATTGGATTTGAAAGAGACAATGTAAGAGAGCAAATTTCCAAGTACAGATCATGGTTAATATGTTATTGTAGGGGAAACCCTAGTTAAAACTTCTGATAGGTGTCTGTACAAAGAAAATGTTTCTGCAATAGCAACTAAACAGCTGGAGAAATAGTTAAAATGGAATAGGTTCAGATGCTTATATGATTTACAAGCTCATTTGAGCAATTCTCTGGGTTATTATTGATTACCAAGCACATGTCCATTTTATGTGCTACTTGCTGATGTGGCAAGCAATTGAATCCATCCTTTGTTTCTATAAAAGTAAGGCTACCTGATTAATGTTGTCCTGCTCCAGCTGGCTGATTGAACCCACAGCCAATCTAACTGCATTGACAGGCAGTTGTCAGTGGTGATGAATCTCTATAGCGGCAATGAAGTAATTTGTTCAACAGGATCCTCCCACATGTTAGTGTTCTTATCTCTTTGGCCCACTGCCAGATTGGTTGCCTTATGGCATTGTCTAGGTCTCTAGTCCCTGTTACACTGCCTGGGTCTCATCATACAAAGGATTTGTGCAGTTGTCAGTTTCTAGGCACAGGAGGTTTTCTCCCGATGACTCTGAATTAATAATATTCTACTTCCTTGGAATCATAATCATCTTGATTTTTTTTAAATTACTTAGCCTTTGGTTTTAGGAAGGCCCCTTCACAACGATCCCTGTTAACATTATGTGATTTTAGTCTCACAAGCTGGGAAGTATTACCGAGCATGTTTGATCTTCTTAAGCCAGCTGACAGAAGGAAAATCTAAAAGATCATTTGTAGAAGATAAGATAGGTTTCTGCTTATTGTGGTCATTGTTTGTCTCAAAAACTTTTTTATATATGCAGCCATATATTTCAGTGGACAACCTAGAGATAAATTGAAGCGAAGGCAGATGAATTACATCACTTTTGTTAAAGCAAAAGTTTTGTTTGGAGACTTTTCCCTACAATATTTCATTTAGTGAATCTAGCTTGCGGACGGTGATGGACTGATGACTCTGGGGACAGAGGTCTTTGTCCATAGTTAGAGAGCAGACAGTAGCAATACAAGCTTCCTCATGCTGCCCTGTCAATGTGCCTGATCCCTGACCTAGAAGGGAACGCAGGGACTATGGCTCAGATTCTCAAAGGTATTTAGGCACCTAATTCCTATTGAAGTCAATAGAGTTACATACCTAAATATCTTTGAGGATCTGGAATTATACCCATTTAATCATTGGCCTATTCACTGAGACTGATTGAAGGAATGCAAATGTAATGGTGTTTTGTATGATCTGGAGCATGTGCACTCTGACAGAGAACTGGACTGAGACCATCAACTTATTTCACATAAACCGTAGAACAGGGGTCGGCAACCTTTCAGAAGTGGTGTGCCGAGTCTTCATTTAGTCACTCTAATTTAAGGTTTCGCGTGCCAGTAATACATTTTAACGTTTTTAGAAGGTCTCTTTCTATAAGTCTTTAATATATAACTAAACTATTGTTGTATGTAAAGTAAATAAGGTTTTTAAAATGTTTAAGAAGCTTCATTTAAAATTAAATTAAAATGCAGAGCCCCCCAGACCAGTGTCCAGGACCCAGGCAGTGTGAGTGCCACTGAAAATCAGCTTGCGTGCCGCCTTCGGCACTCGTTCCATAGGTTGCCTACCCCTGCCGTAGAACAACCTTTACAATTGGTAGGGACTATTGGTCACTACTGACTTGGGTCAGAAATGAATGAGCAACCTAAGGAGATAGGTTCTCTGTCGCATTATCACTTCCCTGATTCATCCAATTACTCAGCTATATTGTTTTAACCTACGGTTCAGACTGTGCTGTTGTAATGTCAGGATCAAATCACTTTGTTATGGGGGCATAAATATTTTTTGTCAGTAACCGTCTGCTTCATATAAGGTCCCTACAAACAATTTCTCATGTGCTTAACTTTAAGCAGCAAGCAGTGCCTCTGATGTCAATGGAACTACTCAGGCTTAAAGTTTAAGCATGTGCATAAGTGTTTGCAGGATCAGGATTTAAGAGAATGCATCAGGGGAATAGCACTGCACAGGTTTATTATACAAAAGCCAAGGTTTTAATAGTGGTCTCTCATCAGCTGAGACACAGTAGCAGTTCATTTCAATGTTCCTGGCATTACAGGGGCAGAAGAGCCACCAAAGTTACATGGAACAAAAATCAAGTGTCTCCTTGTCTTAGGGAGGCACAGTGACAATGGGTCTCCTATCACTCCTTCTAAGAGGCTGGCAGGCAAAGAGTTAATTCCCTAAGTTTCCTTCTCTCTACTTTGTTGTGTGCTCACAGGGTTGGTTAGTATTAGGGTATGTGATGATCCTGTAAAATTTAGGCTCTGTTTCAGTTTTATTTTTTGTTTAATCTAGGCGATTTACCTGGGAGGTAGGCACACACAAAAAGACTCAGGAGGAGGCAAAAGACAACCACAAAAGCACATTTGTCATGGTTAGTTTTGTGAAAAATCCTTCGTGCTCTCTTCTCTTTTGTGGAGTTTTCTCAATACGACTAAACTAGCGTGAGCATCACCCTTCCAAGCCAGTGAGTGGGCTCTATTTCCCCCATGTAACATAGATGGTTATGCAACATGCTTATGTTTAGCTTACAACAAAATATCCAGTAACATACTTGGTCCAAAATTTAGATTTTGTGTCAACAAACCTTTACCAAATGTAAGAGCACTAGGAATGTGAGTGTGATTTTTGTAATTCCAATGGAAAACTTTTGTCTTCTTAAAAAAACTAAAACCAAAACCATTCCTCAGAGGTGTCTGCATCCCAAATGATGCAGTCTTGTGCTAGAGCATGGAACCTAAAATTGAGACTTGTATGAAGGATGCAGAGTTAATTGCCACTTTTGAATATATGAGTAACAAAAAATTGTATTTGATTAGATAGTAAGCTCTTTGGGCAGGGGACAGTCTTTTTGTTTGTTTGTTTGTTCTGTTTATACAGCGCTTGGCACAAGTGATCCTGTTCTCTGAGTGGTGCTCCTAGATACTACAGCAACACATAGTAATGATATTAGGAAAATTGGAATTGCCATAACAAATCAGACCAGTGATCTCTCTAGTCCAATATTTGGTGTCCAACAGTGCCGGTGTCAGCTGTTTCTGCGGCAGGTGCAAGAAACCCCGCAATGGGTAGCTATGGAATAACTTGGCCCCAGGGAAGGGAGATTGGGAAATAAAACATTAGTTAGATGCTTGTAGATTTCAAGGTCAAAAGAGACCATTATGACCATCTAGTGTGACCTCCTGCATAGCACAGTCCCTACAATTTCACCAGCTGTAACCTGCATTTAGTTTAACAGGGATGGTTTGTGATCTGAAGCATGAGGGTTTATATTCCACTATTGCCAGCCCCAAACATTGAAAAATCACGAGTTAGAGTCTAAAAGATCATGTGATTTCTAAATACAAGGTTTTTGGGGTGCTTTTTATTCAGTTTCTGGTTTCTGAGCTTTTAGAATTTACATTTTCATGCTTTTCCCACAGCCATGAGGGGTAGTAACTGTTTTTAAAAATGAAAGCAGAGATTCTCATGTAATAACATGACTTCAGGAGCTGGGGCTATAAGAAAATCAACAAATATTGTGAGACTCTTGATTCAATCATAAGTTGACAACACTGATATCCCTCCCAAAACTCTTGGTCTTTTAAATATCCTTATTATAACTCTGGACATTCTTAGCCATATAAATGTCCAGTCTTTTTGATTAGTTTTTCTTCGTTGTCCAAGCTCAGTGAAATGCAAAAATTAAACAAGCAGTGAGAACTAAAATAGATCTTTAAAATACTTTCATTTAGAACAAGGTAAGATGTCAGTAGTACAGGGAAGGAAAATTGTTTTAAAATAGGATCATGCTCAGAGTCCTTCCTTAATATTAGGAAGTCAGAATTTGTATATAATTATATGGAAACAATCTATGGGGTTCAGAATTATTTTCTCTTGCAATATGTATAAAGGCACATAAGTCTTAGCACTGTATGTTGTCAATATCACATGTACAGCTTTGTGTAGCAAATTACTCAACCTGCTCTGGACAGTGCTATGGTTGAAAATTCAGGGCTAATTTATCAAGGATAATTGACCCTGAAGAAATCTGTGGCCTGTATTGCTTCTTATTCTGCTACTAATTTGAAAACTATAATGAGGAAAAATGACATACAAGTTCTTGTACTGCAAAAATATATGGTGATCTAATAGCACATTAGTAATACATAGTCACAGATAATGGATGAAGATGAAGAACAGACTCCTACAAAAAGCTGACAGACAGCAGTTTATGTATCAGTACTCTGGGGGAGGAAGGGTTGGGTGTGTGCAGTATCAACAAGATACGACCTCACTGAACATGGGGCCCTTGGTATTGATGGCAATAGCTAGGTGTCTAATTTTGTAAATAAGAGCCACAGGTTCTTTCTTTTTACTCCATCACCCCTAGGGGATCTCTGGGGCAAAAGATCTCTCTTCCCCTCTGATCTGGGCATAGTGCACAGTATTCCAAGTGGCCCACTTCTGGAAACATATTACATTTGCCTTTTTCAAACTTTTATAATTTTGGCACTTACTCTTGAAGAAAAATACCTAGTAGTATTTCCCCCTGTAAGACATATTGTGTTATGGTATAGAGGGGCTCATGGAGTCACTCCTCCAACAGAAACAGATGCCCTGTTCAGGGATCTACATGCAGATTGGGGGATAGAATTCACCTCCTAACCCCAGGGCAGGGCACGAGGAAGCAATCTAATCTAGTTGCAGAATACTAGATGGGAATCAGAAGACTGCGGTTCTGCTCCCTGCTCTACCACTGACTTGCTTATGTGACCTTGGGCAAGGCACTTTATCACTGTGCTTTTCATCTTTAAAATGGAAATAATGAATCTTATACTCCTTTGTAAAGTGCTTTGAACTCTGTAAATGAAAAGAGTTTTATAGTAGCTAGGTAGAATTATTTCTAACATACCTATCACCTAGATCCATAGGCTCTGCAGCCCCTAAAATCCCTAGGCTAGAATAGGAGCTCTGATTCTTGGGCACCCACTAGATAATGGTTTGTGGACATCAGATTGACTTTTATTGTGGACCACTGGCTACGCCCCTTCCCTTTGCCCAAACTCTTTCCCTTATCCCCCGGGTGGAGCTTGTGTGGATCGCAGCTAAACCACTGACAAGGGGTGTGAAGCGCACCTGTTAGGTTGGATTGAAATTCACCACTCAGCAGATGGGTCTAACAAATCTTTGTTAAGGCAAAACACCAGCAATCAGGGATCAGTTAATTACAATTGGGCAGCATATCGGGACAATCTCACTATTGTCTTTCCAGCACTGGACAATTCACAGCTTCTACTTCCCTTTATTAAGCTGATTTTATATAGCTTTTTGGGTTTTTTTTTAATGCATATGTATTAGTTTCTCATTTCTCTATCAGTTCTCCAGCCCTGTCAGTAAAAGTATTGTGCCAACTTCCAACTTTATGCTGGTCTTTTCTAGCTCTGTAGTTGCTTGCATCTTCTGTTTTCCTCACAAACTTGATTACTCTGCAATTTCTTACACATGTGCCACACTTAAGGTGACCAGACGTCTCGTTTTTAAAGGGACAGTCCCATATTTAAGCCCTCCTGCAGGTATCCCACTTTTTTCTTAGAAAAGGGCAAATTTTCCCAGATTTTTTGTCTCCCCCGTCAGTACTAGCAGGTCCTACTGCTGGGCGGATCCTTGCTCGCCAGCTGCCAGCCGACCAGCGGTGAGTGGCAGGGTCCAGTGACTGACGATGGGGATGGGTGTGCAAGGCTTATGGCGGGGCACAGCTGCAGCATGTGGGGCCGGTTGCTCCCCCTGCTGGTCCATTAGCACAGCCCCTGCTGCGTGCCGGCTCTCAGACAGCAGGACCCCGCCCCCCATCCCATTTCCGGACAGCACTGGCTGTGAGCTGCAGTGGCTGGTGAGTGCAGGTAGGTGCCAGGCAGTGGCCGGTTACATGTCACCTCTGCTGCCTACTCATTGTCCGTTTACGTGCTCCCCCTCTTGCTGTCCTCTCCCTGCTTTTCCCCTTCACTGCCCCCAACCCCACTGCTCCTCCATATCCCCAATGGTGGGGTGCATTCTGCTCCCAGACCCTAGTTGGAGTGCTGAGCTCACCAACAGCCTGGCTGGAAGGCTCCTTCCTTCCCCCACTGCCTCTGGCTGGGCTGGCGCCCTGAGAAAGCCCAAGATCCTCCAGACTGGGGCACTGTCCATGAGGAGCCGAGCCCTGCATGTGCTAAAGCCTGGCACAGCACTGGCATGGGGAAGCCTCTCCATCCCTCATTTAAGCTCTGGAGTGGCAGGGGGGAAGCGATTTCCAGCCTGTTCATGGCCCAACCCTGTAGGCTCCACAGCAGCCCCCTGGGCAGGGGCTTAGCACCCTTTTCACCCGCTCCGTCCCCTAGGCACCCTCCCCTGCTGAACCACCTCTCTGGCTGGGTTTGCTGAAGCCCCTGCAGTCAGGTTCCCTGGGCCCTGGTGCACAAAATGCATCCTTAGGACTTAACCCCTTCCTGCCCATGCTGTAGTCGGGGGACAGGTCGCAGCTGGGTTCTGTCGGTGGCCAGCAGCAGCCTGGAAGTGTTAGCTGCCTTCTGACACTGTGTGGGCAGGAAGGGACAAGCTGCTTCCAGCCATACGGGAGCGGGGGGTGGGTGGGAAGAGATAAATTCTGCAAAGACACAGGCCAGGTCATCCCTCCCTCCCCCGCCCCCCACCTGCCCCATGGCTGGAAGCAGCTCCCATCCCTTCCCTCCCACATAGTGCCGAAATGCTGCTGCTGGCCACATTCTGATATGAACCCTGGCAGAAATCTGGGGATGGGGGGCATGCAACCCTGCGTGCCCCCACACACGTTGCTTCAGGAAGACAGGGAGGGTCGGGTCGGTCGGTCACCCCCCCGTGTGAGAGAGATGTACGGGAGTGTGTGTGTGTGTCACATCTCCCCGTGTGAACCCTAAAGCTTTAAAGATAAGAAGGTAAATAAAACGAATCCAACTATGCCGTATTTCTTTTTAACAGGGGCTCAGTCAACTTGATGTTAATCTGAATGTTTGTACTGCATAGTGCTGATTGCCATTGAACTAGCTTGAACATGAGTAATTTTACCAGGTGTCCCGTATTCAGCATAGGGAGATATGGTCACCCTAGCTACACTACATATGGTCAAATTGTAAACCTTTTAAATCCCAACAGGCTTCTGTCAGGCCTAAATACACCTTCACTCCCAACAATAGGGAGCTGTCTACTCTTGTACAGTGGAGAACAGGGCCTTCTATGTCTATTGGTGAATCTTCTCCTATCTGGATAGTACACTGGTGTGAACAGAAGAACATAAGAATGGCCATTCTGGGTCAAACCAAAGGTCCAATCAGCCCAGTATCCTGTCTACCGACAGTGGCCAATGCCAGGTGTCCCAGAGGGAGTGAACCTAATAGGTAATGATCAAGTGATCTCTCTCCTGCCATCCATCTCCACCCTCTGACAAACAGAGGCTAGGAACACCATTCCTTACCCATCCTGGCTAACGCCATTAATGGACTTAACCTCAATGAATTTACCTAGTTCTCTTTTAAACCCTGTTATAGTTCTAGCCTTCACAACCTCCTCAGGCAAGGAGTTCCACGGGTTGACTGTGCGCTGTGTGAAGAAGAACTTCCTTAAAAGTTCTCCCTTCAAATCTAGGGCTTATAATCAATAAGCCTCTTACTGAATCAGCTGATGGAGGTTTTTTCTTTCTGCTGAAAGGCTGGATGGCTAATGGATTCTGCAGTACCATTGATGTCCTTGCTTAGTTTTCATTTTGGGTTCAGTTCCTCTCTGTTTCCAGAATCCTATCATTTATGCCAATGGTAACACCAACATGACTTCTTTTTAAAATTGAACATAAACTAGCAGCTGAATTTGTCGATGTGAAAGTCTTTGGGAATGCTCAGGAATCAGCTCCCTTGCTTGCCTGCTAGGCTAACTTGCAGTAAGCTGTCATGGCTATGCTTGCATCTACTCCATACAAGAGGATTCAACGTGCTTTCCAGTTTCATTCATGCAACAACTTGCGATGGGCTAAATTCACACCACTCCTCTTGCACACACATAACCCAAAATAGGGTGCCTGGAGAGGAAGTGCGGGGTACTCCGAGCCCTACTTCTGGCTTCATCAAAACCAGTTCAAGCTCTACAGTTTCTCTGCTGTTAAAACTGTGGAGTGGGTGACTGAGTCGAAGTGGGGGCTGGTGCAAAGGAACAGGATTGGCTCATTCATAGGCTCCCTGATGCACCCCTCCCCCATTTCACCAAGATCATTCCAAGCAGTGGTAGGAGTAAAGGGATTGGAGGAGAAGGCCTTAAGTTCACAGTAGCTGCTTTTACAGCATGGACAGGACAAGGGATGAGGTCAGGTCAGGGCAAAGGATGAGGCTGAGGCACCACTTCTCAACACTTTCCACTAGAGCTCCTGTGCAGTTTCAGCCAAAGATAAAGTTACCTGCCTGGCAGAGAACCTACAGGAAGGCGTCAGGAGTTAGCGAAGATGGATTATCTCATAGCGAAGGTCACTGAACTGAGACTAAGGAGGTCAATCCTTGTGTCTGCCATAGATGTCTTGTGTGACCTTGGACAGGTCACTGAATCTCTCTTTGCTTCTATTCTCCACCTATAGATACGGGGATAGAGAATACTCGCTCTGTCTGGCTTGTCTATTTCAATTGCAAACTCTGCAGACATAGGTGCTAGGAACTAGGGGTACTGGTGGTGCTGCCGCACCCCCTGGCTTGAAGTGATTTCTATCATATACAGAGTTTACAGTTTGGTTCAATGCCTCTCAGCACCCCCTCTATACAAATTGTTCCAGCACCGCTGCAGATCAGGGAGTCTCTTACTGTCTGTATATACAGTGCAGAAGGGCCCTGATCTTGGTTGAAGCCTTTAGGCTCTGCTGTAAGATGAATTGCACATAGTACTACCCCCAGCCCTCCCTTTAAGTGAATACTCTTTCAGGTGCGTGGAGCCTCGCTAACTTAGGGAGGTGTAATTCACCAGCATTGGTTAAACCTGGCTTTACAAGTCGAGTGATTAAAGAACTGGGAAAGCAATGTACTGAATGTTGCAAATGGAAAATTGTATTTAAATTAGAACCCCTCAATGAATCAGGGAAATAGATGTTTCTAGAAAACAGGGGGGAGGGGGGAATGTACAGAAATGTAAACAGAGCACTGTCTTGGCCTGCTCTTATCAATCCAGTAAGGCACCTGGGGATAAGAGATGGCACTAATGACACCAGAAATGGTAACAATTTACTGTGAAACTCAACTCGCTGCATTGTCCTGTGACAATTATCTATTGTGATACATCACAGTCTGACTGCCACAAAACCCTAATATATCCTGAGTATCATAACAGAAGTTGTGAGGAAGCAATATTTCATACCAGGCTGTTATGTTTCCCTAGACACACAGACCAAAGCATGCTCTTACAGCCTAGATGACTTCGGTCACCTAAAGAAAACAAGGGGCTGATCCTCGGATAGGACTCCATGTGGGGAGTGAGGGAACCCTGGTCTAAAAAAACCCCTTGCAGGATCTGGGCCAAAGAGAGAGAAAAGCGCACATCTCCATGAGAGAGAGAAAGCAGAGTGTGAATCTCAGATCCTTGCATTACATAGAAAACTGGCTTGTGAAAATAGACATTCTTGGGGCTAAAGCTGGGGCTAAACCCAGTGAAAATGGGTTATTCCATGGGCTGAAAAGATGCTTGTGTCTGATGCACAGTGTCTAGAACAAAAACATGAGAATAACACTATCAAGGGCTGAAAATCATGGGAGGGAGGAAGAAAGGAATGGAGGCTTCTTCAGATCCTCATGTTTCCTCCTCCTACTAGTGTGACGGTTCTGAGAAACTTTATCTATAACCAGCATACATTATCTGACAGACAGTAACCCAATCAGTGGCATTTTATTTACTGTATAAGTGTCTTCATTGAGTGCAGAGTATTATCTGCAGAATAGATCAGAGTGGGAGTCAGTTAACTTCCTGTTGCTAGTGTATGATCTTGGGCAACTGACATCCTCTTTCTTTCTGCCATAGTTTTGCCATCTGTACAATGGGGATAGTACTTACCTGCTGTGATGGGTTGGATCACAGAAATCACCTTGGGACTGCCAACTGATATGCTGAGACTACTTCTAACCCGTTTTCCCTTCCAGCTTGGGACTCCAGAACCTTGCCTGTTTGAGCCAGACACACTAGCCTGCTACAAACCCAGACCCAGGTCTGAACAACGTCCCCCAAAAGCTGCAGGCTTAACTGAAAACAGCTTAAGAAGTGTTCCTGTCTCCAACACTCAGATGCCCAGCTCCCAATGGGGTCCAAACCCCAAATAAATCCATTTTACCCTGTATAAAGCTTATACAGGGTAAACTCATAAATTGTCCGTCCTCTATAACACTGATGGAGAGATATGTACAGCTGTTTGCCCACCCAGATATTAATACATACTCTGGGTTAATTAATAAGTAAAAAGTGATTTTATTAAATACAAAAAGTAGGATTTAAGTGGTTCCAAGTAATAACAGACAGAACAAAATAAATTACCAAACAAAATAAAATAAAACACGCAAGTCTAAACCCAATACAGTAAGAAAGTGATTACAGATGAAATCTCACTCTCAGATACGTTCCAGTAAGCTTCTTTTACAGACTAGCCTCCTTCTAGTCTGGGTCCAGCAATCACTCACACCCCTGTGGTTACTGTCCTTTGTTCCAGTTTCTTTTAGGTATCCTTTGGGGGTGGAGAGGCTATCTCTTGAGCCAGCTGAAGACAAAATGGAGGGGTCTCCCAGGGGCTTAAATAGACTTTCTCTTGTGGGTGGAGATCCCCTCCTCTCGCCTATCCAAAATCCAGCTCCAAGATGGAGTTTTGGAGTCACATGGGCAAGTCACATGTCCATGCATGACTGAGTTTCTTACCAGCCAGGCCACATTCTCTCAGGAAACTGATCAACTGTTTCATGGAGGCTACTTAAAATTAAACAAGTACATAGCCAATATACATAACTTTGAATACAAAAATGATACATGCATACAATAGGATGAATATATCCAGGAGATCATAACCTTTGCAGAGATATGTTACATGGCATATCTAGCATAAAACATATTCCAGTTATGTCATATTTACTTTCATAAGCATATTTCCATAAAGCATTATGGGGTGCAACGTCACACCTGCCTACCAGGGCATTGTGAGGTTGAATTAACTACGCATTGCAAAGTGCTTTGAGAGCTTTGGATGGAAACTCTTTGAATACAACTGTTACGTGTTGTAATCACTGAGTATATCTCAGTTCTCCAATCGCACTTTTACTTAAATTATACTAAATTTACATTTTCCACTGAAAGATGACTGAGTACACTTACTTCCCCCAAGACCTATACACTATGGAGAAGGATTTAAAGTCTAGATACCAATAAAATGATCTTAAAGCTCTGAGTCAACAGCATGGACTTCGTTCTAGACCAAACATTGCCTCATTTTGGTGATGGTCAATGCACAGGGAAGATTTGTTTTTTTAAAATAATTTAAAAATGTATTAAAATAATTGAGTGCAGAGATTAAGAACAAGTTAATTTAAAAAATGTAAGGCCATCAGAATAGGCAGTTGCATCCTACACATAGCAACACACTTGCTGGATAATATTTTCTACTTATGACTAAGGCCATGGATTTAATGTAAAAATGTGCAGATATAGACCAAAGATCAGTGTGTGTTATGTGTACCCCTCTGTGCGCAATCCACAGAGGATATGAGTCTGTTACAGTCCTCAGAAACAACCCTTGACTCTTTGGCTCTAGAGGTAGAGACTAAAGCATTTTGCTCTGGGAGCCCCTAGCTCAATCTTTGGTCGTGATCAAAATGGAAATAGTCACACAGAACCCGGTAGGAACATGGGTCTATTCAGACCTTTCTATTGTCTTCTTGCCTCAGAGCCACACAGATTCTGTGCAGCTCAATCAGCAGTGAAGGCATGTGCACAACCTGTCTCTCCTGTAATTGCTGATGGTAACAAATGGTTAAATTGTCCCCTGTAAGGCAGCCGGTGAGCTATGGTATTTCTGTTATGTGTTTTGTCAATCTAATTTTCCAGCAGACAAGTTTTTATTCCGGTAATAATGTTTCTGTTAGCAAGCCCATCTGTTTCTATTTCTCCCTCTAGACTGGTATAATTTGGCAAATACCCAAGTATTGGCAAGTACAGGTGTTCAGGAATGCTTGACTCTCCCAGCCAGAACACACCAATTCTGTAAATAAAAGTTATAATGCTTGAGATGGACTGAGCCTGGCCAGCAAACTAGTGGGGGAACATGGTGCCAAACAGCATGCTGCAGAGGGGGTGGGCAAATGCACCCAACAAGCCTCAAAGCCTGCAAAGGAGGGAGAAACTGGTGCGTTCTCTTCTCTGCCCCGTATTCTACAGGATCCCTTCTGTGCCTGCCTCCCAGGGGGTGAAAGATATGTGCCGCTCAACATAGCATGCTCTCTTCAGCTTAGAGTGGCTTTCCAAGCAGAAATTTGCCTAGGAGTCATACTGGCCATACCAGCAGTGACCCCCATCTAAGGGGCTGGAAATCCTCCATTTAAAGGGAGCAAGTGCAGCAAACTACTGATGAGGGAGCACGCAGCTCTTACTAGAGCAAGCTGCAATGTGGAAAATGGGGAGCTGAAACAGTGCAATGGCTCTTGTTCTATACACACATTTTTACACCATCACTCCACATGGGGTGCTCAAGATCCACACAATTAAGGGGAGAAACCCCCTGTATGTTCAGTTTATAGGGAAACTCATGAGATTGTGCCCAACAGATTGATTTTGATGAAGCTCTGTTAGTAGATTGTGGATCTTCCTACCCCACATGAGAATAGCGTATAACCTGAAAAGTCTGTAGTGCTGACTCTAGTTTTAGATGGTTCTAGTTTTTAACTAATGTTTCTAGTCCCCTGATGAATGGAAAATGTGGCTTCCATACAAGTTTTCATCCCCTGCATCCCCATTCAGGTGCATCTTTTGTCAACATTTTCCCTTTTAATACTCCAGTTGGGATGCTCCTTTCCTGGCAGTCTCAGCTGAGACAGGGACTGAACTATTCTGCTTTCCAGGGGTGGTTCCTAGATGTCAGAGTTGAGACACCGTGGCAAGATGGGGAGTGTGGGAAGGGTGCATCGTGGAAAGGGGGAATATGAGATTCTTAAACAGTGCTGGGAATTCATATGACTGTAATGTTGGGAATAGCCACACTACATTCGCTGAAAGATAAAGAACAAATCCTCCCTAATGCATGAACAAAATGTTCACAGTAGTTTAATTATTCTAAAACAAAATGGTCATCATGGCTGGCTCAGGAGCTTGTCAACACAAGTAGAGTAGTATGTGGTTTGAAGTGGAAGTGGTGGTGAGGTTGGTGGGAGAATATTTAATATTGGTTTTAGTGGCTCTACAATTTATTTACTGAATTTACAGAAGGAATCAAGCTACATTTGACATATCTACAAAAAAATTGGCTACATGCCCATCTACCTGCCCCTTCTCTTTCCTTTCCCTTTCTTATACTATTTTATTGTAAACCTAATTTTTATAAACAATAAGAAGTTCTCCAGTGTATTTCTATTCAATGTAGAGAAGATTTAAATCAGGAAACAAGGGAGTCTGGATCCATAATACATCAGCATAGAGATTGATATCATACAACCTTCTAAACTTCTCAAATGCCCTTGTGGATACAATCCCCCTCCTTACTAATTTTTCTAGCCTTCCATCTCTCTATTAGAGAACAATTAAGTATTGAGCTGCAGGTCCCGCTGGCTAGGGTTCAGTCCTGTAGTCTCTGGTCTCAGTTTCTCCCTATTGTCACCCTGAGGTCCAGATGTAGCGGTTGCCCCATGTTTCCTGCTATGAGGCTGCTTCAGGTGTGTGGTGGGAGCACCCTTCTCTGCTAGGTTGTCCCAAACTCTTACAACTAGGGCTGTCAAACAATTAAAAAAATTAATCACGATTAATCGCGCTATTAAAAAAATTAATTGCAATTAATCACGTGATTAATCGTGCTCTTAAACAACAATAGAATACCATTTATTTTAAACATTTTTGGATGTTTACTACATTTTCAAATATATTAATTTCAATTACAACACAGAATACAAAGTGTACAGTGCTAACTTTATATTTATTTTTGATTACAAATATCTGCACTGTAAAAAACAAAAAAATTGTATTTTTCAATTCACCTCATACAAGTACTATGGTGCAATTTTGCTCTTTATCATGAAAGTTGAATTTACAAATGTAGAATTATGTACAAAAAAAAATGCTTTCAAAAATAAAACTATGTTAAACTTTAGAGCCTACAAGTCCACCCAGTCCTACTTCTCGGTCAGCCAATCACTCAGACAAACAAGGTTGGTCACAATTTGCAGGAGATAATGCTGCCTGCTTCTTGTTTACAATGTCACCTGAAAGTGAGAACAGGCGTTCGCATGGCACTGTTATAGCTGGTGTTGCAAGATATTTATGTGGCAGATGCACTAAAGATTCATATGTCCCTTCATGCTTCAACCACCATTCCAGAGGACATGCTTCCATGTTGATGATGGGTTCTGCTTGATAACCATCCAAAGCACTGCGGACTAATGTATGTTCATTTTCATCATCTGAGTCAGATGCCACCAGCAGAAGATTGATTTTCTTTTTTGGTGATTTGGGTTCTGTAGTTTCTGCATCAGAGTGTTGCTCTTTTAAGACTTCTGAAACCATGCTCCACACCTCATCCCTCTCAGATTTTGGAAGGCGCTTCAGATTCTTAAATCTTGGGTCGAGTGCTGTAGCTATCTTTAGAAATTTCATATTGGTATCTTCTTTGCATTTTGTCAAATTTGCAGTGAAAGTGTTCTTAAAACGAACATGTGCTGGGTCATCATCCGAGACTGCAATATCATGAAATATATGCAGAATGCGGGTAAAACAGAGTAGGAGACATACAGTTCTCCCCCCCAAGGAGTACAGTCACAAATGTAATTGACGCATTGTTTTTTTAATGAGCATCATCAGCATGGAAGCATGTCCTCTGGAATGGTGGCTGAAGCATGAAGGGGCATACAAATGTTTAGCATATCTGGCATGTAAATATCTTGCAACGCCGGCTACAAAACTGCCATGCGAACACCTGTTCTCACTTTCAGGTGACATTGTAAATAAGAAGCAGGAAGCAGTATCTCCCGTCAATGTAAACAAACTTGTTTGTCTTAGCAATTGGCAGAATAAGAAGTAGGACTGAGTGGACTTGTAAGCTCTAAAGTTTTACACGGTTTTGTTTTTGAGTGCAGTTATGTAACCCCAAAAAATCTGCATTTGTAAGTTACACTTTCATGATAAAGAAATTGCTCTTCAGTACTTGTATGAGGTGAATTGAAAAATACTATTTCTTTTATCATTTTTACAGTGCATATATCTGTAATAAAAAATAATAATATAAAGTGAGCACTGTGCACTTTGTATTCTGTGTTGTAATTGAAATCAATATTGAAATGTAGAAAAACGTCCAAAAATATTTAATAAATTTCAATTGGTATTCTGTTGTTATAAGTGCGATTAATTGCGATTAATTTTTTTACTCGCGATTAATTTTTTTGAGTTAATCACGTGAGTTAACCGCGATTAATTGACAGCCCTACTTATAACCATTGAGGAGGCAGGACTTCACCTGGGAGTTGCTCCAATGCACAGATCTATCCCAGAGCCTGTAATACCAGATACAGAACCCCTGTGACATTGCAAAGAATCATTGGTGGGAACAGGACATAAATCCCACAAGCCTAAAAGGAACTTTGTTTCCATCAGTCACAAACAATCTTGACAGCCCCTCCAGCCATGGCTCCTTAGTCCCAGGTTAAGGTGCCTCTTTCGCTTTTGTCTGTGGCTGATTCTTGGTTCAGTGCAGGCTCCTAGGGACCACATTCAGATTGTGCTCCTTGGGCCTGCCCGTCCAGCTCTGAGCTCAGACTCTTGGCCTGATATGTCCAGGCAGCAGCAGCATGCTGCCCGTGCAGTCCCTTCTCAAATGGCAGTCCCATCCTCTAATCAGAGGAGGATTAGGAGCAAGAAATAGGGCAGGATTTCCTGCCAGCTCTCTAGCCAACCAGGGCACTGGGAATTTGGAGAGGCCAGCCTGGGGTCTGGGCTAGGGCTAGTCTCCACAGTACTATCTGCTACTGATCTGTGGAATTGGGGGCTGCACATATGGATAAGAATTGGGCTACAGGCCACACTAATGTATGCCCTACACCTACTCCTTCCTGAGTGAAGTGGCTCATTTCCTCTGGGCCTAACACCAAGTCAGGTAAATGATGTTTCCCAGGATAATCCCATTTGCCTGGGCACCTTGGCTGCAACATCTTATCTGAACCTCTTGAAGAGCATTGGAGAGCAGCTGCCTGTGTGCTCCTGAGTGTTCCATCTAGGCCCCTCTCTGCTCAGCTTGTGCACCTAACTGTCCCAATAAAACTCATCACTTTGATTGTACTGAATAGCTGAGAATGCCAAGAAGAGTAACAAACCACTGCCTTGGACCTGCTGCTGCTACAAAAGATGGTGAGTACAGTCTGTGCAGCTCATGCCACCCCAGGTCATTACTCTGCCACCCTCTTCTGATCTTCCTCTAGGGCAGTGGAGCGCCTACACAAGGCTTCCTATATATTGCACAGTCCAGTGAATTTCTCTGGGCCTTGGGAAAGAGTTGAGGTCAGAGCCTGGTTCTGAACACTAGATTCCCTGGGTCTCAGTTTTTTTGTGCTCAGACCACTACAGTGTGTATCTTTCCCTCCATTTTAAAACAGTGCTACAAAGGAATAGTTAGCTACCAATTCCATTATCTTTTCTGTTCAAACTCCTTGGCCAATATTTTCCACATTCATATGCCTGTTATACTGGAAGGAGATTAACTTCCTGAAAATGATCTAGAACTTGGAGACTTCATTGTTACCTCCAGTTTTCTAGAAGCAATTAAATGTTTTTATATGCACAATTTAAATTCACCACTGGCATAAGCAGCTACAACTCCATTGACTTCAGCAAGACCGAAGGATCAGGCTTATAGTGACCAACTCTTCCATAGTTGCACTTCATGCCCTAATCTCAAATAGCCATGTAGCAATGTAGATTTTCTGTTTCTTTCAGGGTTTAAACCTTCACTGAGATGTTTCTTTGTCTTGTCTGATAGACGATACTGACCTATAGTAAAATTCACTACTGGAGTGAAGCAGCACAACTCCATGGATGCCAGAGGAATAGTGCCCGCTTACACCAGGAGTGGACTTGGCTGCTGCTGTGATTTAACCTGACCACATAAGCGCTTCAGTAGTGGGAACTGTGAGGGTGCATAACACCTTGCAAGATTGGACCCTAAAGTAAAACACAGATTTTCTTTGCCCACATAGGGTAGCTAATGCACAGAGAAACCTGCCTTAGAAATAAACAGCTAGTTCATGTGTTAAATTAATTACTAATGATACAAATGGATTGAAAATAATGCATAAAAATGAGTGTTTTGAATGGCACACTCTCACTTGAGCACAATCCATCTCTGAAATGGTTTTTTTTTCCCCATAAGCTAGAAGCCATATTTTGCACTGGAAGAAAACAGTATTGAGAGGAGCTAAGCTGATTTTGTTGCATTATCTTGCGATGGTGATAGGCTGATACGAGTCACTAGTGAATGGTGAACTGGGCACTGAGCACACAGCTGGTTTATAATGCTGACCTAATCAGCATTTCACTGATCCTGATAGGTCTTTCCAAAACACGCCATTGTCACTGAAATCTAGTGAAGCCATTTTGCGTGTAATTTTTTATAAATATGCAAAGTAATCTAGCATTCAACTTTAGATGTTTTTATTGAAATGATTCACACTATCAAATGTGTTGGAATAGATTCCTGATGTATAGGAGAATCTATAATATTCTGAATAAATATGTGCAATCTATTCTGACCTTGCCTCTACTACTAGCTTATGATATTGTGAAAGCACTGCAGAGTTAATGAGATGTTTAATGTATTAGGGTCGAATGGCCACTAAAGCTTCTACTTATTTCTAATCAATGAGCCATTACCAGCTTTTATCTTTTGTTTTCAGCATTCCTCTGTGTGTGGAGTTCTTATTACGAAGGCAGTGTAGCCAGCTATAGTGTGTTGTCATTGCCTAGCATGGTGGTGATTTATGGGTACCAGGCCAAAGAAGAGTTTGCCTTTGGGTCTTGCCTTGGGAAAATCTGAGCCTCGCTCTGATAAAAAATGGACAGCAAATGAAAACAGTCACTGCAGCTGTGAGAGCTTGGAAATCCACTTGGCCATTTTACTGAAAGAATAAGCTCTCTAAGCCCACACATGTGAGGTCAGAGTCCTGGGATGCTCCCTTCCTGAGATCGGTCACCAAAAGAGAACCCTCAGTGGGTCTGCTCCCTCCTAATCACCTCCACAGCACCAACTTCTTTCTTTCCCCCGTCCCCCCAGCCACCAGAACACATATTGCATCTGGGATCTTTACAGGGTCAAGACTGAACAGGTCAGAGTACAGAGCAGATGGATGCTTATCCCTCTCTGGTCCCTTGGAGATTCCATGGAGAAGATACTATAGCCTGCAGGACTGCTGCAGTCAATGGAACCATGTTGCAAGGGAAGTGGGAGCTGCTGGGGGCTAGAACGAGGGTGGCTTCCATGTGGTTGGCCCCAATTTCCCCCCAGATCCCAAGGGTTGGGACAGACCCTGAAACCTTTTCTAGGGGGCAAACCCCACATTGCCCCCTTCTGACAAGATATGGAGTTTTTCATGAGCGGGGACAGGACCAGAGTAATTAATGCAATTTTAAATTATTTCCAAATACCCTTCCTCCTTTGAAGGGCATGGAGAGCTCAGAATCTAGGTAATGCGAGAGAGACCTTCATCTCCAGGCCACTGATCCATCGGATCCAACTCAGGCTGGTATGACCAGAGGTCATCAAATGAAAGATGAAGTGATTTCTGCTCCTGTAAGAACACAGCAAGTGTTAGAGCTGCTAGCCTTTAGCATAGAGGTTGACTGATGTGCTGTGTTAATTTGGGATTAATAATAATTTTCAGCAAGAGATGACTCTCAGCAGACAATATTCCATGCAGTGCCATTCACTGCAACTTTTGGGAACTGGTAGCTGAATCTGACTCTCAGCACTAAGAACTGTACTTGTTTCAAATAGTGGCTGTTGCATGACCGACTGATGTGATTATCTGCCTCATAAAAATAGGAGGATTATGGCCCTGAAATGAAGCAAGTATTCAGTTTAGGAAATAGTCCCTCTATACTTTGGCTTTTACACTGTAAGATTGATTAGAAATGCATTCAGCTCCCCTGTCAAAATCAAATCTGAATCCAAGTCTGCAGAGGTGAAAAGCTAGTGCAGTAACCCAGGTAAACTGCAGCTTGTTACTAAAGCACATTCCTGAATGACTATCTAATGATGCCATGCTGCATAATCAAAGCTATTCCACTCCTTCATACACTGTACTCTGTCTGCCAGTTCTCCATTAAGGTCGATTGTAGAGATTGACGATACAACATTCAGCTCCCATAAAGCACAGTGTGTGCTTACCAGAAACAGCCTTCTAGAGAGGAACTGGTCTGCTCAACAACACAAGTTTGCAGGGGATTTGAAAATGGAGTTAATCTCTGCAGCTTGAATAAAGCTAGGTGGAACCTAATATGTGCCCTGTTTTGGCAACAGAAGCAGGCCTATGCTAGAATAAGATAGTAATATATAGAGAGGGAAATAAAAATGAATGGAAAAGGCATGCAGAATCCTTGATCATGACTGAGCAGCTGCCCTCTCTTCCTCTAAAAGATATTTTCCTTAATGGTGAATTGTTATCCTGGGATGGGTTAGACAGTTGCTATTTATATTAGACAAACACAGAAACAGATGTGCTATGCTAGATCTTTCTTGTATTTTTCTTCTCCTTTATTCGGAGTTCCATCATTTCCTGATTGTGTCGTTTCTCATCTGCCAGGATCTGCATCTGAATCACAAGTAGCATTGCATACACAATGTAAAGGTAATTACAGAGTTACAGGACACGGAAAAAGGATATAGCAACAACAGGTTAATTGAGTTACACTAATATACATTAAACAGGATGTAGGTAGATGAAGACAAATACAATTAACATCTATTCTAAAGAGTGAATTGCCTAGATATACAATAGTACCTTTTAACATTCTTTTGAAGCTCACCCGCCAATGAACTGGTACACTTAATACTTCTTTGAGGTCTTGACCTGAGCTAGCCAGCTGCCAGTGCCACATAAACCACCTCCTATTTCCCTAAATACACACCAGAATGCAACTTTAATTCTAGATATTATCAGCTAAATTATGAACCAGTGGCTCTAATGGAGAGGTGCACAGTTGACTACATAGGTGTACATAGGGTAAGTTCAGGGATAAAACTGGTGGAGTAGAGCAGGTCACATGTTCAAAAGTGGCCCTTCCTACACTTTTTAGAGGTCTGTGTTCTCTCCCCCTAGCATCAGTCTCCACATGCTAGCAGGAGCTTAGAGGGGTGCATCTGTGGACACAGTCCAGTTTCAGCAGTGATTGCATCCCATAAGGATGCAGTGGGTACCTCAAGGAGCCTCCTGCAATCTCTTCCTTGCCTCCCCATGCCAAGGACAACTGCCCTGAGAAACTGAGATTACCTTATCCTATAGGGCAGGGGTTCTCAGACATCATTGGACCGCGACCCCCTTCTGACAGCAAAAATAACTTCACAACCCCAGGAGAGGGACCGAAGCCTGAGCTCACCCAAGCCCCACTGCTCTGGGCAGAGGGGCCAAAGCTGAAGCTCAAGGGCTTCCGCCCCAGGCAGGGGGCCTGTAACCTGAGCGCTGCCACCCAGGGCTGAAGCCCTTGGGCTTTGGCTTCAGCCCTGGGCAGTCAGGCTCAGACTTCAGCCCTGAGCCCCAGCAAGTCTAAGCCAGCCCATGCAACCCTTTTCAAAGGGGGTTGCAACCCACTTTGGGGTCCCGACCCACAGTTTGAGAACCGCTGCTATAGGGAAAATGTTCCACTCAGAAGGTGCATTCTCAGCCCGTGCACAACAGCATTATCCTGCCTTAACTGTTTATTCACCTCACAGTGTTTAATCACAACTGGAACTGTTACTCGAGCTAAAAATGCACTCCCTCTTCTCCTGTAATTTGTGCAGTCATCCATTATCCTGAATGAAATGTTTTACAATAAAGCAATTGTTTGTAAAGTTCAGCCATGAATATCATTGCAGCAGGCGATTCCATTCACTTGGTCCCATCTCCAAAGATTCTCAGAAACCTGTCATTACGTCCTGTCTGTCAGACTCCAGAAAAGAACAGGGACAGCCTTTGTTTTTTGTCTAAAAGGTTAATTATTTACAGGAAGTAGCTGGAAATCCTATTCCACTTCAACGGATATATTCCCAGCTCTCCGTGCTCGAGGATCAATGCCGGAATAAACAGTATATGAAAAAGCATAGAAAAAATCAATAGATACATTTTAGTAAAAACATCATGGCAGTGAGATGAAAAGCCAGGTGATCAGACAATTGCCTGCGTGAGAGAAGAGATAGAACTTAGGGCTGAATGGGAGAAGTTTGTGACTCTGCGTTTCAGTTTAGATTGTCAGACTTGTCTCTCCCTTCAACTGAGAGTGAGCTAGAACTAAAGCCTATGGGCCCAATCCTCAGCTAGTAAAAACTGAAGTACTGGTCCATTAGTTAGTAGATGGATGGGCCCAAGGAGAGATCTGATCTGTGGTAACAAAGAAACAAAGCAAACAATAGCGAATAAAATATTATTTTTTCTACCATTGGGATGGTGGCATTTGAACCCTTTCTGCCCTTTACCTCACAATTCCTCTCTTCTAACTCCCTGGTGTTTTTATGGGAGAGTGGAAGGAGGGAGGACAATCAGATGGGTGAGCAGCTCAGTCAAAATTACTGTTAATTATTAAACCATTTACAGAGTACCCTGCCATGCGTCCCTGCTTTCACAGCTAGCATTGGCAGAATGGCTCTGATAAGCAGCTGTTGTTAGTTCAACTGTCTTTAAAAATAAACCTTTGTGTGTCTTCATAGAGAGACTTCCAGGTAAAACACATAGGTGCTTTATTACCAAGTACAGGAAGGACAGATATTCAGGTACATGGTGCTGTATTTTTCTACGTAAGAATATGCATTTTCCTTCTGATTCTAAAAACCGAACTTAGTTCTCTGATCAGAAGTGTTGTCCAGTTCTAAAATTCTGGTCATGCTTCCCAGCAGTAGGGCAAACTGGAATGGGTTTTATTTATGATCTCTGATAAGCTAACCACATGGAACATACTCCTCTCTATGTCTTTCTGCCTTGTTGTGTAGCTTAATCATTCTAATAGCCTGCCAAGGAACATTGCTTGTAACGTTCCCTTGGTGATGCCTCCTAACATTCATGGACTGCTGAAATGCCACAAAGAGATGCAAATGTGCTGCAGGAATATCGTTTTCCTTTATGCTGTTGCAACAGCTAAATGTTTAAGCAATGAGAAAAGCACAAACAAGGAGACAGGATACATTGGTCAAGGAGGCACAACTCTTGCACAATTTTACTTCCCAAAGTGCTTTATAAGGAAGCTAATTACGTGAAATGGGTCCATGGTAAATAAGGTGAGCACTATTGTTGGACTTACACTGGAAGACACAAGTGGCTTGGTATCCTGTGGGACAACAAAAGCAGTTCTGTAATCTAATATGAAACTCAGTCGCTTTTCTGAACAGGATGAGATTGACAACACCATACTCTTATTTTGCAATTGAAACTCACATATCACGTTGATGAGCCACATCAGAATTTGGACCCATTTCTATATAAATGGATTGATTTGGTTTCTCTGGATGGGATAGGGGGTTCATTAGCAGGAAAGGTCCTTTTATTACTCTTGGGGTGTGTTTACTTTGTGCTAATGTTGTATGTGTCACAAAAAGACTGAGTCTCAGTCTTCATACGGAGCAAAAATAACGGCTATTCCAACTGCTGCTCTCCTCCTAACCCTCCCCACCACCCACTCACTGAGCCCTCATCTATTGCTCTTATTTTAAGAAGTCAGATACTGCACACAAACACAAGTCCATGATAGCTGGGATACATCGTTGCCATCTCTCACACACCTGCCCAGTGTGTTGTTCCTAGCAGAATGTTACTTGCATGGGGGACATCATTTATTGTGACACCAGTTAATTTGGTGAGCAGCACAAGACGCCTTTGTCTCTCTACCAAAATTTCACTCAAGACTGGGTGAAATTCTACGCTGTGTTGTGCAGGTCAAACTATGATCTTAATGGTTTTCTCCTGGCGTAAAATCTATGAAACACAAACTGTTGCTCTAATTCCAGCAAAGCGTCCTAAAATGAGCAATGGGTAAATGCTACTTTGCTATGTGTGACAAAGTTCCTCCTCTACCTTGGTGGGTCCTGCGCTTATTGGCAGATTTGGTCGCCTCAGAGCTCTTCTCCTCTGGTGGTACCCACAGTCCGGGTCAACACTTCCTATGTCTGATCAGGAGTTGGGAGGTTTGGGGGGAACCCGGGCCCACCCTCTACTCTGGGTTCCAGCCCAGGGCCCTATGGACTGCAGCTGTCTATAGTGCCTCCTGTAACAGCTGCATGACAGCTACAACTCCCTGGGCTACTTCCCCATGGCCTCCTCCAAACACCTTCCTTATTCTCACCACAGGACCTTCCTCCTGGTGTCTGATAACACTTGTACTCCTCAGTCCTCCAGCAGCACACCCTCTCACTCTCAGCTCCTTGTGCCTCTTGCTCCCAATTCTTCACACTCGCACCATAAACTGAAGTGAGCTCCTTTTTAAACCCAGGTGCCCTGATTAGCCTGCCTTAATTGATTCTAGCAGCTTCTTGATTGGCTGCAGGTGTTCTAATCAGCCTGTCTGCCTTAATTGTTTCCAGAAAGTTCTTGATTGTTCTGGAACCTTCCCTGTTACCTTACCCAGGGAAAAGAGACCTACTTAGTCTGGGGCTAATATATTTGCCTTCTATCACTCTCCTGAAGCCATCTGGCCTGACCCTGGCACATATCCCCCCCTCTGCTCAACACCACGGGCCAAAAGCTTGCTTTCTGCCGTGGGTACCAACACCATCACCCGATCCCCTGGTTGGAACTGGCGGACTTTTGCCTGGCGATTGTAATGGGTTCGCTGGGCCTCCTGCGCCTTTTCCAAATGTTCCCGTACAATAGGGGTGACCCGGGCAATCCGGTCTCGCATCTGCAATACATGTTCAATTATATTTCTTCCCTCATCGGGTTCCTCTTCCCAGATCTCTTTGGCGATATCTAGTATGTCACAGGGGTGGCGCCCATATAATAATTCAAAGGGTGAAAACCCAGTTGAGGCCTGAGGTACTTCCCGAATGGCGAACATAAGGTAAGGTAATAGGGTGTCCCAATCCTTCCCGTCCCGACTTACCACCTTCCTTATCATAGCCTTGAGGGTTCGGTTAAACCTTTCTACCAGCCCATCGGTCTGCGGATGATACCCTGAGAACTTCAGTCTGTGTATATGGAGCAGCGTACAGAGGTCCTTCATTAGCTTTGACATAAATGGGGTTCCTTGGTCGGTTAATATCTCCTTTGGTAGCCCCACTCGGGCAAAGATCTCCACCAACTCTTTATTGTTTTAGAGGCTGTGTTCCTCAGGGGGACGGCTTCTGGGTAGCGAGTAGCATAATCCAGAACGACAAGTATATATTGGTGGCCCCGGGCTGTCTTCTCCAGGGGTCCCACTAGGTCCATGGCTATTCACTTGAAGGGGACCTCTATGATGGGAAGGGGTACTAAAGCTGCCCTCAAATGGGGACGGGGACTGTGCAGCTGACACTCCGGGCAGGAAGCACAGTACCTCCACACTTCTTCATGTACTCCGGGCCAGAAGAACCGTCGTAGGACCCGTGCCAGGGTCTTCTCTACTCCCAAATGTCCCCCCAAAAGATGACTATGGGCAAGACTTAATACAGAGTTCTGATGTTTCTGAGGTACTAGGATCTGCTGTACCTTCTGCCCCTGTACTGGTGCGACCCGGTATAAGAGATCCTTCTTCATTATGAAGTAGGGTCCTGGTCCCTGGGTTTTCCCTTCCACGGGGACCCCATCTATTTCGGTCACCTCCTTTCTAATGTTGTTGTACCTTGGGTCTTCAGCCTGATCCCATCCAAAATTTCCCTCTCACAGGGCTAATCTGCTCGAGAGCTAGAGGCCCAGTCTCTGTTGCCTCTACTGGTTCAGAGGCGTTAGGGTGGGGGTCAGACTCGGGTGCTTCTCCCTCCTGGGCGGCCTCCTTTTCAGCTGCTCGGGTTCTCCTACCTACGAGAGCAACCCTCTGGCTTTGGGTCAGTATTCGGGTTCCCAAGGCCTTAGCAGCCCTTCTTTCCCTTTTTGTCTTCCTACCCTGTCTGGGAGTGGAGAACAAATCTGGGGCTATTTCAGAGAAGACTGGGGGTTGACAGTCTACTGTGGATGCCTCACTAACTTCAGGGTTCCCCTCTTTCTTCAATCCTCCTACTGGGAGTAAATCTCCAAACCTTGGGAAGTCCCTCCCTATGAGCACCGGGTATGGGAGTTTAGGGACTACACCTGCTGCTACCTCAGTAGTGTTCCCCTGGATTTCAATTTTTACTGGGATGGTGGGGTAGTAACTGACTGTCCCATGGACGCAGGTTATCCCCGTACGTTTAGCCTGCAGCAGCTGACTACGCTTCACGAACTTTCCTGAGATAAGCGTGATAGCACTCCCCGAATCAACCAGTGCCGTGGTCTCTACCCCATTTAGTTTCACTGGTCTGGTGTACATATGTGGGGTTAGCGAGACCCCTACAAGGTGGATTAGGGAGCATGGATCTGCCCAGTTCCCCAGGTTACACTGCATAGGCTCCTCGGCATTGGGAGACAGTGCAGCTATGTGTCCCCACTCTCCACAGGCATAACATCTGTATGGAGCCCTAGGTGGTCCCTGGTCTCTTGGTTTGGGCAGTCTAACATCATGATCCTCTTCTCCCTCAGTGCTCCAACTCTTTGTGGCTTCTGGTGGGCCTTCAGCTCCTCTCTTTTTCCACCTGGGCTCTCCTGGTGGCCCAGTCACCCGAGCTCTAGGGCTTGGTGCTGCTAGTTTAACCCGGGGTGCCTCTTCCTTAATTGGTCAGGTCAGCTCCCTCGCCGTCCTTCACCTCTCTACCAGTGCGACAACCTCATCATAGGTGGAGGGTTCGTTCTGACTTACCCAGGCACGAAGGTCTGGCGGTAGCCCCCTCATGTATCGGTCGATGACCAGAACCTCTAGTATCTCTTCCGAACTCTGGGACTCAGTTCGCAACCACTTTTGTGTGAGATGGATGAGGTCATACAATTGGGACCGTGGGGTTTTGTTTTCCTGGTACCTCCACTCATGAAACCGTTGGGCCCGCACTGTGGTCGTTACCCCAGATCTGGCCAGGATCTCTGCTTTCAGCTGGGGGTAGTCTGCTGCAGCCTCTTCAGGCAGGTCATAGTAGGCCTTCTGGGCCTCCCCACACAAGAATGGGGCAAGGATGCCAGACCACTGATCTCGAGGCCAGGCCTCCCGCAGGGCTGTCCTCCCAAAGGCCAGAAGGTATGCCTCTACATCATCCTCCCGCGTCATTTTCTGCAGCCAATGGCTGGCCCGTATGAGCCGCATCCCATCATGGCCGCGGTTCAGCTCTGTAAGAGTTTTTACCTGGTTTATCAGTTCCCGCAACATAGCACGGTCCTGAGCAGCCTGGTCCATTAGCAGGCGATTAGTCTCTTGCTGCGGCCGTACTGACTCCTGTTGGGCGGCTGCCTGGACACGGGTAGCCTCCTGCTGGGCTGCCGTAGCTTGTATTAGTGCCCGCACTATGTCATCCATTGTGGTGAGAAAAAAAAAAAAAAACCCTCTCCCCTTTTTTTTTTTTTTTTTTAAATATATAATCACCCTCCTTCTTCCGCCGTGCTGTGCACACCAAGATCCCACCCCTGACACCAGTTGTGATAAAGTTCCTCCTCTACCTTGGTGGGTCCTGCGCTTATTGACAGATTTGGTCGCCTCAGAGCTCTTCCCCTCTGGTGGAACCCACAGTCCGGGTCAACACTTCCTATGTCTGATCAGGAGTTGGGAGGTTTGGGGGGAACCCGGGCCCGCCCTCTACTCCGGGTTCCAGCCCAGGGCCCTGTGGATTGCAGCTGTCTATAGTGCCTCCTGTAAGAGTTGCATGACAGCTACAACTCCCTGGGCTACTTCCCCATGGCCTCCTCCAAACACCTTCCTTATTCTCACCACAGGACCTTCCTCCTGGTGTCTGATAACACTTGTACTCCTCAGTCCTCCAGCAGCACACCCTCTCACTCTCAGCTCCTTGTGCCTCTTGCTCCCAATTCCTCACACTCGCACCATAAACTGAAGTGAGCTCCTTTTTAAACCCAGGTGCCCTGATTAGCCTGCCTTAATTGATTCTAGCAGCTTCTTGATTGGCTGCAGGTGTTCTAATCAGCCTGTCTGCCTTAATTCTTTCCAGAAAGTTCCTGATTGTTCTGGAACCTTCCCTGTTACCTTACCCAGAGAAAAGAGACCTACTTAGTCTGGGGCTAATATATTTGCCTTCTATCACTCTCCTGAAGCCATCTGGCCTGATCCTGGCACATATGGTTACCTAGGAGGTCACATTAGTGGCTGTGCTGAGGGAAGTTCTGGTGGATAGACAGCACAGAAGCCAGATAGGAGGGGACTAATGAGAGAACTGGAGAAGAGTAAATCTAAGCAATATGAATAGGCACACTTCATTGTAGGTGTGCTTTGGAATGGAGTCCAGAATGATGCCCAGCTATCCCATTGACAATACATGTGGGGAAGCTTGGAGGGAATGGAATACCATATTTTCGTAGAATGAAACACCATTCCAGTCTCTGAAGGCTAAAAAGGGTTAAAACATTAATTAATCCTAAAAAATAATATTGGTTTGGAGGTTTTGCTTTCAGCTGCTTCTCCCAGTGCATTTAGAGAAGCCCTTGCAAATGCTGTTTAGAGAACTGTTTAAAGCTAGAAATGGCTGCTTTATCTCAAAGTGCACAGTATTTATGAAATTGCATATTGGACAGAGTCAGCAAACTGTGTGATAGCAAGTGCTGCTGAAATGTGATGAGGTCAGTGGGATATTTAATTTCTGTATGGCACAATTCTTGCTGGGCATCGTAGTTGAAGGAATTATTTTCTTAAGATGCAGGCAAAAAATGCTAACAAGACTTGGACACTCCTTTTATGTTCAGCGCCATCTGCTCTTTGTGATACTGCCACGGCTGCAGTGAGAGGGGGACTCCAGAAGGAGCTGCCAGCGGGATATTTTCCATGAAGATACCTTGACTCCAGAATGTGGTCCCTCACCTTGGAGTGAAACAGCTCAGTTCTTATATAAAGAATATCTGTTGGCTGTGGCGTTGAGGCCAGGCTGAGGCCTCGGGGGGGGAGAGGTTTTAGTGGGGTCTTGCTGCTTGAATGACTGGCTGGTTGAATTAATTCTGTTGTGCAAGGGCTCAGTACACTGCTGTGTCTCTATGTGACTTATCAGTCCTCATCCTTGAAGGAAACCTTCATAACACTTTAAAAAGACAAACTTGGGAGCTTAAATTCATTTCTCTGCTAGACACTAAAAATCATGCACTGAACAGACACTGGATTTATGGTTTATTACAACAATCTGTAATCCATTAACCCCCTCTTTTTGTCCTATGACTGCAGAGGTGTTAATAGGCCACTCTACCTTGAATGGTCCCTTACAATATGTGCTAACTACTTAAAATCATAGAATCATAGGGTTAGAAGGGACCACAAGGGTCATCTATGCTAAGATGCAGGATTTGTTGGCAGGATATGCTAAATATCCACCGTGCATTTTGCTGTGACGCTGGAAGTACCTTTCCCAGACCTGAAGAAGAGCTGTGTGTAGCTCGATGGCTTGTCTCTCTGACCAACAGAAGTTGGTCCAATAAAAGATATTACCTCACACAGCTTGTCTTTCTAATAGCCTGGGACTGACACAGCTACAACTACACTGCATACATAATATCTGTGAGAACTGTTATTTTAATTGTTTCCATGCCTGCTGGTGGGAATAGATTTATCTAAACTGAAATAAACAAAATTAATAATAGCAGTATTATTATTTTTATTGCAGTAGCACCTAGGAACCCCAGTCATGGACCAGGCCCCCATTACGCTAGGTGCTACATAAAGACATGATTAAAAAGACAATCCTTGCCCCCAAACAGCTCATGATCTCAGTATAAGACAAGACACAAACAACAAGTGGATACAGACAGTGGCAGTTACAGTATGCAGCACCTAACATCTTCGAAGTGTTTTACAAACAGTACCTAATCTCTGTTCATGATTAGCAAGAGTACGAAAGTTTCTTCCTTGTGCAATAGAAAATGAACCCATACTATTTTGTTGCAAAGTTATGTTAAGGAAGCTAAAGGTTAATATAACCATCAAGGAAATACAATATAATCATCAGGGAAATATAGGCTAAAGTTGAAGCAGAAATAAATACCTGCAAGATATCCTTACTGACAGCTGGAGATTAACCACCGGTTATCCTCCCTCTGAATTTTATCTCCTATCACATGGGAATGTGAGAAACCGTTTTCCTTGAGTCCCTTTCACACTTGGGGTCAAATCCTGACGACCCTGAAGTGCATGAGAGATTTGTCATTGATTTCACTTGGGCCAGGATTTCACTATAGGAGTCTGACTTTTTTTTCTGGCCCCATTCTATCATTATTCATATACCTCCAAATTGCAGCACCAAAACTAGTTAACTGAAGCTGTATGACAAAAGGCATTGTAAATTCATTTGATAAATCAGAAGCTTGCTGACAGAGGACCATCCATTAGCATGTAACCACATTCATCATACTGTGAGTGTGCTGAAAGCAGCTTTTGCACAGTGATAAAGAAAATGTTATTTCAATAGTTGCTGATGGTTATATGAGCCAGAAGCTGATTGAAATGAGCTTAGAGAACCTTCTGGTGTGTTGCTGAATATGATTGTCAAGACTGTGGTTCTTTGGTGTTTGCACCCTTTGGATTGTTTAAACAAATGCATCTCTAAAAAACTCTTCCCTATTCTTTTTCTATCTAAATAACAACCTGATTCATGTCATTATTGGATTCTTTTCATGATCAAATTTAATACCAACTAGATCTACAATAGATGGGAGCCCTGGGTGTTTTTATATGCTTATTTTTCAGCACTTGATGTCATAAGTGACCTCTGAAAAATGCATGGAAAGAGAACATAATCTCAGAAGAGCACATAATGCAAAGCATATATTGTCCTTTGGAATGTTGCTCAGAGTAAAATTAAAACATCTAAAGTGCAGTGGGAGAGGATGAAAGAAAAAACATGGGGGCACAAGGAAGCAGAAGTAAAGAAATGAGATTATAGGGGGCACATCGTAGCTTTCAGGTTTGACCCACTTTTATTGCAGGTGAGCTTGAATCCATCAAGTATCACTTGAGAAAGTTTATTTGTGGCATTTCTCAGGTGCCTAACACCTTGGTGTCTAAGTGCTGAGTGAGTTCTGAAATTGCTCTGGCCCCGAGTATATTTGCTTATTCTGAGTAGTACCTTAAATTCTGAGTAGTCCCACTGAATAAAACAGGATTACTCAAAAATAAGATACTACTCAGCATGGTGGAACAGGGTCCTTGGTGAGCATGCAAAACGTCATGATGCAGTGACATCCTTGATCATGATGACGTTGGATTATAACATTGTGTAGTATCATGACTTACCAAGAAAACATCCTAGCATGAACATCCTGATCTTGTGAGTCAGGAGCTTGTTCTGTGGGACAGTTTAGGAAATTGGCAGCCTTAGAAAAGAGATGAGAATAAGACTTGGGGCCTGATCCTTGTAGTTAGTGGGGCCTGTGTACTCATGTACCCCTCAAATCAAGCCTATAGACTGGGAGACAATAAGTATCTTCTCAATACTGTTATTGTTTTTAAATAACTATACACAATAGTGCAGCCTCGTGAGGATCGGCCCAGTGTAGGGGCCCCTCAGTGTTGGCCAAATAGGGCCCGTTTCCCCCCGGAGCTTACCTAATTACACCAAGGAGGCACGGAGAGACAAAAAGACGGGTACCAGGTTCTTTATTAGTCAGTCAGCTGAGAGGGTGAGCTCTCATCGGCTAATGCCAGAGGAGAGACACACCTTACATGGGCGACATAGGCCCTTTTTATAGCCAGTAGTAAACAACTTAGCCTTCGTCGTTTTGCGTCATTATACTAACCTATAGATAATAGGTTACACAGGATACATATATTATTTTGGGGAGGGGGGTACAAGAGACATCTGTTGCGGATACATTTGTCATTTTGAAGGGAGAACACGATACGTTCCTTGACCCTTTGCACTAAATACCTTGGGGATATATGGGAAAACAGCTGCAAACTAACTATCTCTCTGTTCCCTCCTTATCTCTATTATTTCTGCTAGTGTGAGTGAAACTGCAGCCATCTGCTAGTGTGACGTTATTGATATAATCTGGGACCATATAGATCATTGTTGCA
>NW_020664418.1:17778400-17811114 GCF_002925995.2 Terrapene triunguis
TGAGTTGGCACTCTCAGTTGGGTTCCGCCAGAACCGCATTGTCACAGCTAGAAACGCTGACCAATACATTTCTGCTTTAACATGTAAGCAGTTAGCACAGAAGTAGATGAGAGTTCACAAGATGGAGTCTGGGGGTTTCAGATAGGCCCAGAGCAAAAGAGCTTCATTGACACCTTGGCCTTCCACTCTCCCGAGTTACCTGGTAGCTATGCCTAGTGGATCCCAACATCAGTGAGTCAAACACAAGTCATTGGGCTCGATATAGGCGTTACTGGGTAAAATTCTATGATCTGTGATATACAAGAGGTCAGACCAGATGATCTGCTGCTCCCTACTGGCCTTAAAATCTATGAGTTTATGACACAGAGCTAGTGTAGAGGCTTCTATGCTACCTCCCCTTCTCCTGCTCCTGGTGCAGCAGGTATAACTGGAGGAGAAAGGGGACATGGCTGGAGCTTCCTTATCGTCCAGCAAACTTTGGTTGCTGTATCAGGCCCTTGTGCCTTTTGACAGCCAATGTAATTTAGAGCAGCTCTTAGGCTGTTCTGTGTTACACCCGGCGAGCAAAGAGATGCATAGACAGGTCAGGCGTCTTTGCAATATCCCCCCTGAGGTGCATTGTGTGATCCTTAGCCATAGCCAAGGCTCTGAGCCAAGATGTATAATTCTGTCCTCTAGGGTTTGGTGATTATCAGCAAGCTAATCAGGCAGTGGTTTATAAATGCTTTGTATATAATGTGCCTAGATTCCCTTGATGAAATTACATCTGTAAATGTACCTAGATAGGCTATATCATACTGTCGTATAGTACTAAGAACATCCTATAGAAACCTTCCAATAAATTGAACCTGTAAAGGAAAAATATGACTTTCATTTTTCTACTAAATGCATAAAAAGTTACTTTAGCCAAAACGTTACACATGGAATCTTGGAAGCATAAATGAGCTTTTTAAGGGATCTAGAAGTGGTTAACTGTGTTTGATAGCTGTGGGGACATTAACTTCTCTTAACATTTTGCTCTTGGAAACCTTTGTAAAACAGTCTGGCCTACATATGACACTAAAGAGCACATCCCAGCTTGACACAGCTTCTCTGTGAAATGCACTGACTGCAGCTGAGGAGAATTGCAGAGAAACAGCTGACAAATTATAATGCTGATGCAGATCAGCCTTTATGAGACCCTTCAGATATTTCTTGCTGTATAGCTAGGTGATATAAAATATTTAGGCACAAATAGCTGTATAAAATCATTTCAAGGGGCACTCGACTAGATGGCATAGGGAATTGGTACTGTAATGCAATCTTTCACTTGTAGATCATTGATACTGATCCAAACTAGGGGCCAAATCCTGCAAAGAGAATGAAAATTGTCCTTATCTTCCCATGGGACTAGTCCTTACTCAGGTGTGTAATGCCATTAAACTTAGTGGAGCTACCTATTCATAGATTCCAAGGCCAGAAGGGACCATTGTGATCATCCAGTCTGAGGCTGTGAGTGAGGGTGTGCAGGATCAGACGGTAGGTCAACAGTAAAGAGCCTTTGGCATTGTTAAGTGAATACATGCTCTCAGTAACAGCAACTACTGAGAAACCTTGCTGTATTTTCCAGTACAGCCCAAGGTTAAGTTTCCTTTATCTCACTAGAACATATAGCAAATCAATGTCAGTGGCAAAGCGACTATGTTATCCTCCTCTAAACCTGTCCTTAAAACCCATTTATGGCATGCTGCTGGCAATGATTAAGGCAGGTGGTGCACTGTGCCCACTGCTTATTACACTAATTATAAGTGACTCTTTGTTCCCCTGTGTGTGTTTGTATCCACCTGTTGTCTCTCATCTTCATTAATCTGTAAGCTCTTTGGGACAGGCACTATGTGTACAGCACCTAGTATAGGGGAGCCTGATCCCAGAGTGGGGCCCCTCGGTACTACTGCAATACAAATAATAAGGTGCAGCAGTGGTGTGAGACGAGGGCTCCTCTGAACTATCGCAGCTGGATACTGACAAGTGCCTTCTCCGGTATTTGCTTCTTTTTTGCTTTCTGTCTTGTGACTGGATCTCTGACACACAGATTGTCAGGGCAGCCATTATCACTGAGCGAACAATTTATAGCAAATAGTGTGTTAGGGAAAGAGGTGAAATTCTATGTGTGAATTGTCCGCAGAGAGCTAATGATTTTTTCTTAGATGTGGTATTCTTTAAAATTAGTCACCAGACAATTTTTGCAAATAATGTTTGGTCTGCAGGTTGTTTGAGAGCAGTTCATTGTGAATATATAATGCCCAGAATCTGAGCTCAGTTAGATTTGATTGGACACAAGGTATTTAGGCTCCTTGAAATCAGTGGAAGTTAGGAGCTTAAATACCTTTGTGGATCTGGGCCACTGTTCACATGGGATGGTTCTGTTAGAATCAGTTTACTGAAGCAAAGACTCATGTTTGCAAATTCAAAAGTTTGTTTCCTGCTAATGTTCTTCAATGTTTTCTTTAAAACTGGCTGTTTCTGCAAATGCTGCCACCCATAAACTCATTCACTGGAATATTTGCCATGAAAGGACACAGTTGGGGTGCAAGCACATTGGAAGCGACTTCATTTAGAACCAATATTTGTGCAGTTTTGCCCAACTCATGTGGGGACAGCTCTGAGTGAAGAACTGAGCCATAGCACTGCCACGGCATCTCCATATCAGTGTTCGGAATTTGCTGTAATGCTTTAATGAAAGATCTAAACTTACATCAGTACCTAAGGATTTAGTGAATACAAAAAGCCTCTGCCTCCCCCGCTCCCAGTTCCTTCTCTAAACGACATGATTATGTATCATTATTATTTTATTTTATTATTTTAGTATTATTTTTATTTATTTATTTTATTTCATTTTGTTATTATTGGCATCATAGGCTGTGTTTATAGAGTGAAATTGGGTTTAGGAAGCTCCTGGTTTGCTTCTCTATGGGGAAAAACCTAGTAGCAGACTATCGCATTTCAACACACTAGTTTGATTGATCAGCTGTGGCAGTGGTGGGCAAAATAGTCATGTGGAGTGCGTGAGATAGACGTATCCTTTGCAGACTGGTATAATTCATTGCTACACTAATGGGTCAAAATCTCCTCAGTGAAGGGTGTGCAGGTAGAAAAGGGGGCTTGGTTTATGTATCCATGGCCCAACCAAGGATGCTATTGTCCACTGGGGTGACCACGAGCACAGTCATGTATCCTTTGTCTTTTGAACACCTTTTTGCCCAGGTCATTGGCCCTCGAGGGGTATGTCTATGCTACACCCGGGGCAAGCCTCCCAGCCTGGATCTACAGACTAGTGTTAGGGGGTCTCGCACTAGGATGCTAACAATAGCTGTGTAGACATTGCTTTGGTGTTGCAGCTCAGGCTGGAACACCCCTGCCTCAGGCTTGACAGCCCAAGCTCCAGCCCCTAGCTACAACATCTACACAGCTATTTTTAGTGTGCTAGCGTGAGCCCTGCTATCATAAGTCTGTGGAGCTGGGCTGGGAGTCTCGCTCCCAGAAGCAATCTAGACATATTCCAGATGACCCTGTTCTTGCATCACTGCATATCAATTGCATAGACATACCCTAGCTGATCCTGTTCTTGCGTAGCTGCACAGCAAATACAGCTAATGAATGGCCCTGGGCCACATTTGCTGTGTGGACATATTATATAGACTGGGTCTGACCCACCCACGGACTCACCAGTTCCATACCTAGCTTATTGTATACTGACACCTATGAATGCCACTCCTGCTTTGCACCCTGATAGGGGTCTAATGGACATTACTTGCTGTTTGCATGTTAGGTACTGGATCAAGCTCTCTTTTTTTCTCAGTAGTATGCAAAGGTTTAGAGAAAATTATGAAAGCAAAAATAATTAAATTCATAGATCTAAACGATAAAGGGGATGTATTGCAATACTGGTTTACCAAAGTTAGATAAAGCCAGACTAATCTGATTTCCCTCTTTGAGAAAATAAATGATTTTTCTGATAAGGGAAGGTCAGTAGATCTAATATATTTGGACTTCAGTAAAGCATTCGACGCAGTTTTAATTCAATTTAATTAATGTAATTCAATTAGGGAAGGTGCGGTCAGTACAAACACTGTAAGGTGGATAAGGAATTGGCTAAAGAGAAGAAAACAGGTTGTGCTGAAAGGTAAATTATTGTATGGGAGAGAGATTACAAGTAGAATTCCTTAAGGATCAGTCTTGGGAACAATCTTATTCAGTATTTTTATTAATGACCTTGGCTGAAGAAGTAGGAGTGTGCTAATGAAATTTGCTGCTGATGCAACGTTGGGAGGCGTCGTCCATACAGAGGTGGATTGGAGTATTATACAGGAAGATTTGGATGAACTTGAAGACTGGACTGACAGCAATGGGTGGAAATTCAGTAGTACAAAGTGCAAGGTCATCCATTTAGGGTCTAATAATAAGAATTTCTGCTACAATTTCTGAGGGCTCATCAGTTGGAAGTGTCAGAGGCCATGAACATATTCAGGCTGGAAATTAGAAGAATATTTCTAACCATCATAGGAGTGAGGTTCTGGAACAGCCTTTTCACAGGAGTTGTGGGTCAAACAACTTAGTTTTGAGAGAGAGCTGGACAAATTTGAGTGCAACTGTATGACGGGTTGCTTGTGATGGTGCTGGCAGGGCTCAACAGCCATGGGGCTCACTTTTGGTTTGTATCCTATGTTTCTAAAGCTCATGCTTCACGGCTTGAGCCAGCCACTGGCAGGAATTAGGAAAGGATTCACCCTCCCCCCTCAGTGTATTCTGGGAGGTTTTTTTATCTCCTTCCTCTGACGCAGGCTAGGGCTCTGCGGTGGCATCAAGCTTTCTCTCTATCAGGTGCTTGGTTGGCTAGTTCTTGCTCACATGCTCAAGGTCTAACTCAGGGGTCGGCAACCTTTCAGAAGTGGTGTGCCGAGTCTTCATTTATTCACTCTAATTTAAGGTTTTGCGTGCCAGTCATACATGTTAACGTTTTTAGAAGGTCTCTTTCTATAAGTCTTTAATTTATAACTAAACTATTGTTGTATGTAAAGTAAATAAGGTTTTTAAAATGTTTAAGAAGCTTCATTTAAAATTAAATTAAAATGCAGAGGCCCCCGGATCGGTGGCCAGGACCCAGGCAGTGTGAGTGCCACTGAAAATCAGCTCACTTGCCGCCTTCGGCACGCGTGCCATAGGTTGCCTACCCCTGGTCTAACTGATCGCCATATGTGGGGTTAGGAAGGAATTTTCCCCCAGGTCACATTGGTCATGACCTTGGGGTTTTTTTGCCTTTCACTGCAGTGTGTGGGAGTAGGTCACTTGACAGGATTATCTGGGTATATCTCATTTAATCAATTCCCTGCCATTGTAGGGGCCTTGAGCACTGGTTCACTTTGGTCCCTCCCATTCTCTGCCTATGGCACATGATAGTTTAGTCTCCTGTGGGTCTCATTTCCATTGGTCTCATTTCTATTGTTGCATTTAGTGTGCTGGGTGGTGTTGGTGTACTCTGTGATATACAGGAGGTCAGACTAGTTGATCCCTTCTGGCCGTAAATGCTATGACTCAAGCAGCAAGACTCTTGTTTTAATAAAAGTAAATGGGGCCTAGAGCAGCAAAACAATGTGAGCCTGTTTACTGAATGGAATGGAATTAGTTACTTAAAGGGTTGCTTTTTTGCTTGTTTGCAGGTTGCACGGCCGATACCATGAAATGGCACCGAACATTGTGCCCATGGACTACACCAAGGATCCAGATGTTAAACTACCTATACAGCTTATAATTAACATGCCTGAACTAAAGGTATCGCTTCTTAATGCTTAAAAATGGCATCATGTTAAATTTGCCTCAAGGGAGTGAGTTTGGTACCATGGTTGAGTGATAACTAATGTGAGAAGCTGAGTTCCTCCCCTTCCTATTCCAGGCAGGACCAATGTCAGACATTGGAAATGATTTATGTAAGTACAGGAAGTACAGACTTCCCCATCACCAAGGGAGCCAGGACCAGTACTTGAAAGGGTGGAGAGGTGTCTCATCATGACATCAGCTGCATGTATGCAACTCCTGTTGAAATTGATGGAAGCAGTATGCAAACAACTGATAGGGCCCCCCAGGAGTTCTTGGCTCCTAGATCTGTGCTCAGACCACTAAGCCAGTAAGTCTTTCACTGTGATCTGTGGAGAACTTGCTGGTGGTCTTCAGAGAGCTGGCTTATCACAGGTGCTGGTTCCTCTTCCTTGTTTCCTGATGCTAAATTGCCTAAAAAAGAAGCTGAGAACACACTAACTACTCCCCATATTACTTTTCCATATAAGCAAGAGCTTGTGTTGCTACAGGAATATCACATGGTCTTAGTGGGAGGAGAGGGTGTCCATAAGACAATCAAAATGTGGTTCACATCATGCAAAAATTTGGAGTAAGAAATATGAGTCCGCACATCTATCCTTTATCTAGTACAGCAACTAAATGTACCATAGTTTAATAGGACAAGTGTAGATTGTTAGACACCATTTAACCTTTTGAAGCAAAGTATTGAATTGTACCAGTTATGACATAATATGTTTGTTTGTTTTTTATGTAATATAAAATAGGTTAATAGAGTTTCTATGTACTATCGTGCAGAAACCACAGTCCACACACTGCTGCCATCATTTGAAGTGTCACCCAAATATTTAAGGGAATAGTGCAAAAATGTAACTGGTGGTCTTCATTTCAATGGTTTAGAAAATCTCCATAATGTAGCACAGCAATCAGCACCTGAATGGAAGCAAAAGCAAATGCATTATTTTTGTGAAAAAATAAATGTACAGTTCTGAAGTCAGCATGCATTGAAACGCATTTAAAGCCAAACTCAAACCGAAGTTCAGCACTGTTAGTCCCCTGACTACCATGTCTGGTGCATGCTCAGGGCAGGGGCAACATCATACATGTTCCCAGAAGCCCATTTGACTCAGAAAAATGTATTTATTGAAGCACCAGACATGGTAGTAGATATCTTGACGATATCTAGAAGTACATAATTTGTTTAATGTAAATAGAGAAATGAAGGACTTTCAACCTGTAAGGATTTATTTTATAAAAAGATCTTTTAAGACTTTTTTGAGAACTTCTGGCATAATTATGATTTGCCGGAGGCCTAAAACATGTAGTTCAGTAGTAGGATTCAGGAAGAAAATTGGAGGTTAACCGAGGGTTCTTTTGTGCTGGGATACTTTGATTTCTTTAGCAAGATCAAAACGTGAGTCTTGTAGTATTTATAAATTCTCATTATGTGCTAACCCTTTAGGAGGCATAGAGAGGGTACAAGAAGATGCAGAAGGCTTTCAAAAGTTGTTACCAAAAATGTAACAAAGAAACACTTTACCAAAAAGTTCAGAAAAAAGTCCTCATGTGAATCAACCTTTTGAATGCCATCAGTATCATAAATACCACTGTTACCAGCATTATAACATATTGATATTCAAATTTTATCACACGTCACTTTTTCGACATTAGTGGTTATCTACCTTATATTGTATCAAAGTCACGATGTGTGATTTAACTCATTACTCTAAAATTAGGACAAATAGACTTTCTACCCTGAAGTCCAGCTGTTCAGCCCCTAGCTCATGAAGCTAGGCAACTCAATTCCACCCAGATCAGAATCCAGCCCCAGAATGGTTTTTACTAATTAAGCATACCAGCTATACGGGAAGCCTCTACCCTTCGTTGCCATGATAATGCTATGTATCCAACCAAACATTCCCTGTCACCTCACAACTCATCTCTTAAGAAAATTAGTGATATTTTAACAATGTGAGACAACATGTGGATAATCCATGAATCCAAAAAGATTCCCTCCCATGTTCACCATGATATATAGCATGACAGTAGGAACAAAAGACAAAATGAGGGCAATTCGAGGTTTATTACTTATTTACAAACCTATAATATATGCAATATTCCAAGAACCATTATTCTTCTGAAACATTCTGTGAAATGATATGTTTTAAAACATAATGTTGAATTGTTAATTTTATCATTTGTCACAGTAAAGAACATTTTAATAGCTCATAATATGAATAGACTATTTTGGAGCAGTAAATATTTATTTCAGAACCCTTTTAATCAGTCACCTATGTCCTTTTACATAAAATATCCTGTTATTAAATCTATAAAATATTTTTCATAGAGCTCAAAGCATGTGTTAAAGGTGGGTAAGTGTTATTCCTATTTCACAGGTAGGTATACTGAGGCACAGAGATTAATAGCCACATTCTTAAAATATGGCCTTTAATTTTAGATACCTCAGTTTTTTAGTGGATAACTTTAGACATATTGACTAAGATTGTCTGACTTCAATGCCTAAAGTTAGGCTCCTAAATCCATATTTGAGCACTTAAATCAGTGGCCTGATTGTCAGAGGTGTCCAGCACCCAGCAGAACCAATTACATCTTTGGGCTAGATCCTCAGTTGTGACAAGATACATGCAGTGCAGCTGAGAGGGGAGGGAAAACAAAGGTGGTTTAAAGTCTCCTTTTGCTGCTCCCCAGCCGTACAGCCAACCCCTAGTGTAACTTAGAGCAACACCCAGGTTGCTTTAATTTATACGCCTTTGCCTGTGGCCTGAAGGGGACATTCCAGCAGCCAGGGGTCTATGGCGTGCAAAAGTAACCTGTCCACACAGCCTTCCTCCTCTGGCTGCAAGGGTGGATGGCATAAAGTGTCTCTGGTGGCTCTGTTATTCCTAGGGAATTCCTGATGCTGGGGGAATAATGAGGGGGCCAGATGCACCGAGTTTCCAGTTGTTGTGTGTCACTCAGGTGGTGCAAGGCAACTAGAGTGGGACCAAGGATTTGGCCCCTCTATACCTGTCTATATCAGATAAGTATGCTTATCTGTAAAATGGGAATAATACTTACTCACTGCTCTGAATTGCTGTCAGATTACTAGATGAATAGTCCTATACACAAGTGCAAAGTATTGTTGTTTGGGGCACTATGTTATACACCAGATAATGCCAGTTGCCAAATCTACATTGACACAAAGTGAAAGGTGGTTGATCTGAAGAAACTAGCCATCTCACATACGTGGTAAATAGGAGGGTAAAGCAGCATGTGCTTCACATTTAACATACTTATTCAGAATGGAAATATGTCCCCAGTTGTGTTTAGCCTTCCACCTGCTGCTGCTTTTTCAGAAACATTGCATGCAAACTGAATTATGCCCCTGTCAGAAATCCAGTCATCACTCAGGGCTGTTTGATTTAGAAACAGTTTCTTTGACTCATCCATCCCCCGCAAGGACATTTTACGTAGATATGAAATGTATCTCTCTAATCTGTCATACTGGCAGCTCACCCATCATGGCAGAATCTAAGGGCTTGTGGAGTTTATATGAAGAGTCAGCACACTTTCTATTTTACATAAGCACCAAATGGAAGAAGTGGGGTAACTGAAGAGCTCTGGGTATTGGTAATGGGATATGAAACCCTTTGGCTTTAGTTCAGTGATATGAATCCAGAACTGGATGGCACCGACAAAAAATGTAACTGTCAGATAGTGGTTAGTGACCCTACAAAAAGTAAGTTGTTAGGACAACTGAGAAACCTCAGTACTGCTCCCATGTGATGTCAGTCATATGAGATGGGGCCGTTGGCCTTGAGAACTAATCCCCAGAGTGACCAGGAGGAGTCACCAGCTCAGCAGTGAGTGGTGCATCCAGTGACAGGCCCCAAATGATGAAGTCTCTAGGAAGCTACCTACCGTGAGAGAATATCAATTGATTAGGTATAGTTCCAATAGAACATACTTGTTCCTAAATTACTAGTGAGGCATAAAACAGAAGTTTCTTTTTAAAATGTGATCAGATTTTGAGTTGCAGGAATAAGACTCCCCCTCCTAAGATTGAGGCAGGCTGCCTCGAAAAAGAATAGGATGTAATAGTGTTATATCGCTTCTCGGCTCTCCAAGCTCTGGTCAAGTGTAGGTAGTCTCTTGGTCTATCCAAGGCCGTGATCAAATGTCTTGATGTTTTTGGTCTTTTGGCCTCGAGATGAAAACCTTGTCTTTGCTTCTGGGACCTTGAAGTGAAAAAATATTTTCTTTATGGGCCAGAGTTCTCATAACTACCTTTAAATTCAGCAGAATCTATCTGGTCTTCTCAGTGAGAATATGCAAAACCTTTAAGGCTTCTTGGTTGGCTTTGAGAAGGAGCTTATAGGAGAAAGGAGCTGGATGAAACTCTCGGAACTTGCTTTTGTGAAAACAGTATGACAAAACTCAGTGTCAAATTTGTGGTTATTACACAACAGTTTATTTTTCAGTTTCATAAGAGTTTGTAGATGTCTTGAAAAGATTGTTGTCAGCTTGCAAATTTTTGTTGGTTGAGAAACTGACTCTCAGACTATTTGTAAAGAGATTACCTGTATTTCAGTGGCTGACGAATTTGCTTCCTGTGAGGAATTTGGTTGGAAGGAGGGGATTTGATTTCCTATTTTTGCCAGGGCTGTCTTAAAAATTATTTGTATTTATTTGTAGTGTGGCAGCACGTAGGAGCCCCAGTCGTGGACCAGGACCCCATTGTGCTAGGGGCCATACAGATAGAACAAAAATAGCCCCTGCCCAAAGAGCTTAGTCTAACAGCAGTGGTCCCCTTGACTTATGTGCAAAGAAAAGATGCATAATCTAGCTCTGCATTTGCAATTTTTCCAAATGTAATGCCAAAGAGATTGCTGTAGTGGTCTTTCCCATCAGTAGCTTTTCAGCGTCGTAGAGTTGAAGATAAATCTAACATCTGAGTCTCTCTAAAAAGAAACAAACAAAATATCTATTGAATTCTAAGTAAATTTGAGAGATTTCCAGTATACCTGGCTTTTCTCCTACATTTTTTTTTCTTTTTGTATCATTTGTAGTTACTGCCAAGACTGAGCTCAGCACCACAGCCGCAGGATCTGATAAATAGATAGAATCAATAATGCACTTTTCTAAATTAGATTCAGAGGGAATTAGATGTAGAGGAAGAGGGATCACTACTACACACACTAATGGTTGAGCCAGGCTGAATTTAAATGCAACTTCCATAACTCAAGGAGAGAAAGTTTGCTGACCGTCACAAACCTTAATCTGCCAGGAATCATGCATTATTTAATGATAAAGTGAGAGAAGAGCTTCTATTGCCTGAGGAGGATTCAGTGTTGGGACAGGAAAATATATACACGTATTAGGCCAGATGCTCAGCTGATGTAAATCTGTGTTGTTCTATTGAAGTCATAGAGCTATGCCAATTTATCCCACCACAGCGGCTGTTAAATTAGGTTCTAGATTCTCTAAATTTTAACAGTTCCATTACATAAACACATGCTAATATATCAGGGGTCTTTTTTTTAGTCCTAAATGGGCAGCACTACTAATAGGCTGGACCTTGAGGGTTTTTCACATTCAGCTGAAACATGCTGAGTAGAGGTCTTCCTTTATGACTAGATGGCCACATCCAACATGATCATCTTGTCCTATATAAACCATGCCTGACTATAGCTTCGTGACTGAAAAGCCATTGGTAACTTCACTTTCTAGAGTTAGCTTATATTGGAGAGAGTCTTTTTGTTCCATCTGCTGTCCACAATGCCTTAGGCCCTGGTAACCCTATCAACCTGCTCCTACAGAAACATCCACATGGGGTCCTACAGCATTCTCGTTGAACCATTCCACTGAGGATGGTTGGACCTCCACATCCCTCTGTGTTGGCTCCAAGGTCCCCTGCACTATTCCCTGACAGGGGGGTTGCAGTGCAGGGATGCTCAAGGCCATTTTTACACCTTTGATTCTTCGTCTGAGCTCTTCTCCCTGTGTTGATGTGGCTTGTGTGCTCTGTCCATTGGATCATTCACATGTTTAAATATTTTGCTCCTTTCTGAAATGTGGCAAATAGTAAAACAGAAACCCAAGAACTGCCACTGGATAAAGCAGCACAGACAATAAGAAAAATCCTTTAGCTGGTTATGAGCTGGATTTTTGAGCAGAGTGTTAGGTGCCAGAGAACTGGAGCAATTCTTGATCTGGAAAGACACTGTGCTGAGCTATGGATACAATAGTCCCCAGTGTCTTTTGTTTGCTGCCTATGGTGAAATGGTTGCACATTTGGCTAAAATATGTCATTGCAGTTAGCAATAGAAAAAGTTTATTAGATCATTGCATCTATTCCTCTGCCTTAGCTAAAGAACTTATCAGATATTAACCTGATACCTAACATGATCTTAGCTAGCATCTAAAAGCTGTGTGACAAGCTCAATCTCAAATTTTGGCATTTCTTTTTCATTATGTAGGGGAGGTAGCTTGGTTGATAATCAAACAGACAGTTGATCATCCAGATCTATAAAAGAGGAAAGTAGAAACAAAAGAGACTTTAGTCTGGCAAAAGTATGCATGCACGTTCCATATGTCACTCAGGCTACTAGGATATTATTATCCTTATTTAGCATCATGCATGTGTATTGTGCTTTACAAGCAAAAATAAAATAACAAGGGCCTGAGTTCTGCTAGTTACACTGTGACGTTGCACCCCATAATGCTTTATGGGAATATGCTTGGGTAAAACATATTCCAGTTATGTCATACAAGCTATGTCATACAGGGTAAAATGGATTTATTTGGGGTTTGGACCCCATTGGGAACTGGGCATCTGGGTGTTGGAGACAGGAACGCTTCTTAAGCTGTTTTCAGTTAAGCCTGCAGCTTTTGGGGGACATGGTTCAGACTTGGACCTGTGTTTGCAGCATGCTAGCATGTCTAGCTCAAACAAGGCAAGTTTCTGGAGTCCCAAGCTGGAAGGGAAAACGGGTTAGAAGTAGTCTCAGCACATCAGTTCCCAAGGGGTTTCTGTGATCCAACCCGTCACATATACACCTACCCACATTGAAATCAATTTGGAGGCACAGGTATAGCTTAGGGCAGAATTTGTCCCAAGTTCCATCCCTAGAGAAGCTTAGAATGTAAAGGAAATTACTAGAATTGGGTCCGACCACAAACAATATTCAGTAAATATTCATTTAAATCTCCCAGAAAACTGGTAAAACAAGCTACAGACAAGAATTATTTGCAGCAAATATGCGGTAAATTCATTTTGATTAATGAATACAGCTGAAAAAATTGCAGTTTGCTCAATAGCAATCCATGACCAGAGGTGACATTTGTCCAATTACTTAAGAATTAATCATCAAGCGCTAGCAATTCCACCTTTCCCTTTCTAGTCAAGTGCTTTACTAGAATCCATATCCACATGAGTAAATTAGTATTTTGGGAAATGTCAGTAGATAAGGGACCTTTTTAAAGGCTACAAAGATACTTTTCTCCTGCTTCTACATCAATTATTGCACTTATTATTGTAGATGCAAGTGGGGTCAAGACGTTTATTCTTTTCCATACTATATTCAAGGCCAAGTGGTGACATAAACCAATCCTAAAATATGTGCTCTCTGGTCAAGGAGTCACCTGGGAATGTCACAGAGTGGCAAGTCTTTGAATAGCAATGTCAAAGCTGAAACGTAGGAGATTTAGTATAAAAGCAAAAAATGGCCAATGAGACCTCGGGCCATAGAGGCTGGGACTCTCAACATCTAAGGATGTTAAGAGTCCAGCTCATCTCAGTGAGAGATGGGGATGTAATTCCCAGAGGCTCCTCTGAAAATCTTAAATTGCGTCCACACTACCCCAAATTCGACCCGGCAATGTTGATTTCAGCACTAATCCCCTTGTCGGGGAGGAGTACAGAAATCGATTTTAAGCACCCTTTAAGTTGACAAAAATGGCTTCGTCGTGTGGATGGGTGCAGGCTTAAATCGATCTAAGGCTGCTAAATTCGACCTAAACTCGTAGTGTAGACCAGGGCTTTGTTATAGTGCCCTTGTCTACAAGTATGACTCCTCTTGGTATTAGTATATGGGTCTTAAGCATTCCAGATGAATCTGCACTATTGATTTACATAACACAAAAACATTTATAATGCCATCTTTCTCCATCCCATTCCTTATGCATACTAGCATCTTATTTGATATTTTGACTACAGCTGCACATTGAGCTAACACCTTCATTGAGCTGTCTACAGTGATGTCCAGGTCCCTGAGCTGACACTGTTAATTGAAAAGGTGTGTGTTTTAACTCTGGATATTTGTTATCCATATAAATGTCCAATCCTTTTTTGAATTTTGCTAAGTTATTGGCCTCAATGACATGTATTTCAATTTTTTTTCCCCAATGTGCATTGCTTTTCATATGTTAACATTGATTACCATCATATTGCACACTGTAGACTATAAAACTCCCTTATACATATCTAGAAAGACAGACAGGATGGACCCAGACGTTTTAAAAATATTTAAATAATCATCTCCCCAGCCCTTGGTTATACAACTTTTTTTTATCAGCAGACGATGGTCACATCTGCTAGTGAACTTTTTAGCTGTTTAAAGCATCCATCCATGATATGAACATCTCAAGTTAAAAGTAGAGATGGGCCCAAACCAAAACACCCCAAAATTTGGGGAACTTCTCATTCTGACCAGTTCAGGCCAAGTCCATTTCTGTTTAAAACATCCTAACATGACCTCAGTAATCCACATAGCATATTATTCTCTTGTTGATGCAGTGAAACTCCTCCATTAAAGTCAAAGGGGATTTATGTGCAAACACGGAAGGGAGAATACTCTCAAGATTTGTTTTGATATTAAGGCATTTCTTAATAACAACCAAGTCACTCCTGCTTGGTTATCTTGACCTGTTCACAGCCCTGAGTATTTCCAACGTGCAATCAGCTCATGCTCACAGTACACAGTGTTCTGAATTCACTGATCGAACCACAGATAAATACAAAATGGATGGGATTAAAGCAGAACATGAATGTTTTATAAAAGGCTTTGGAGAAAAATGATAGAGGTGTAAACAACAAATTGCATGTCACAATTCATAACTAGAATGGCAGAAAAGCTTACATGTAATTACACATACTGTAATGGCCAGGTGCTGCCTTGGTGCATTGTATTCCAGGACTGCGTTTCATAATATACATTGTAGCATGTCCAAAAATCAATAGAAAGGGTAATGGTTATAGTAAAGGTGGGTTAAAATAATGAGCCTAAAGATTAATGACAAATGTAATAAGCCCATCCAAAGGGGTTCTGATGATTTCAACCCACCAGAACAATGTTCAAGCAGTCTATTAGATTGCAAAATTCTCAGCATTAACGGTTCTTTCCTGCTTCTGTCTCTCTTTAATTTATATTGTGACAGGACATAAAAAGTTTTTTTAACAAGCTAAACCCAGGTTTTGAATTTTACAATGGCTCTTTTTTAAACAATGAATGCTGAAGGGAACACAAGAAACTAGGAAGGAACACAATCCCACAGTTTATGTGAAAATGCTTTTCCCTTTAAATATTATGAAACCTTAATCTGTGCTCGATAATATCTGTGAGAGTAAGGGGGAGACGTTTATGGCGGGGTGGGAGGTTGAGGCAAATCGCCTGGCGGACGATTTTGAGCAGCCAGACACCAGGGCGATTAGAAGAGCACAGCTAGACGTGCTGTGCATCAGAGAGGCTTTGAAAACCAGTTTCATGACTGCCCAGGCTATAGTGCGACAGTTGTGTGTGTTTCTCCTTGATGCAAACCCACCCCCTCTGTTGATTTTAATTCCCTGTAAGCCAACAACCCTCCCCGCTTTGATCACAGCTGGCAAAGTAAATAAAGTCACTATTGTTTTGAAACCATGCATTCTTTCTTTAATTAAAAAATTCTTTTTAATTTAAAAAAAAAAGTGAGATAACTGACAAGGTAGCCCAGGTGGGGTGGGGGAGGAGGGAAGGACAAGGCCACATTGCTTATTGTAGCCACACTACAAATCAAAACTGTTTGAATGACAGCCTTCTGTTGCTTGGGCCATCCTCTGGAGTGGAGTGGCCGGGTGCCCGGAGCCTCCCCCCCAACACGTTCTTGGGCGTCTGGGTGAGGAGGATATGGAACTTGGGGAGGAGGGCAGGCGGTTATACAGTAGATGCAGTGGCAGTCTGTGCTCTTGTTGCCTTTCCTGCAGCTCCACTAGATGCCTGAGCATGTCTGTTTGCTCCCCCATTAGCCTCAGCATCACCTCCTGCCTCTGCTCATCATGCTCACTGTATGCTTTCCTGGCCTCTGTCACTGTATGCCTCCATGCATTCAGCTGTGCCCTATCAGTGTGGGAGGACTTCATGAGCTCGGAAAACATGTCATCGCAAGTGCGTTTTTTTTCGCCTTCTAATCTGCGATAACCTCTGGGACAGAGATGATAGGGGGAGCGTAGAAACATTTGCACCTGCAGGGGGGATAAAAAGGGAGAGTAGAATTTAAGAAGATACATTTCTGAGAACAAAAGGGAGACTCTTTCACAGTGAATCAAGCCAATCACAGCAGACAGCACATGTGCTTTAGGTACAAGGTTACATTTTATATTGAGCACCTGCCGGTCTGGTGACACATCACACACGACTGGGCAACAGAATTCAGTTTCTAGGCAGCCATGGTAAGCGGGTTTTTTTTTAATTATTAATGGAGATATCCTATCGCCTAGAACTGGAAGGGACCTTGAAAGGTCATCGAGTCCAGCCCCCTGCCTTCACTAGCAGGACCAAGTACTGATTTTGCCCCAGATCCCTAAATGGCCCCCTCAAGGATTGAACTCACAACCCTGGATTTAGCAGGCCAATGCTCAAACCACTGAGCTATCTTCTTCCGCCTTCATACCCTGTGGGAATGGTTTCAAACTGCAGCGCCTTCCTTTCCCGTAGCAAGCAATGCCGGTTGGGTTTGCTGTTTAAAAGGAGGAGCTGCTGTTTTCGGATGGATGTGCAGCACACCCCTCCTCCCACCCCACCGTGTGGCTATTCTCTGGGATGATCCCTTTTAGCCAAGCGCAAACAGCCCAGCATGAACATGGTCCTTTTCTGTTCCCTTACAAAAATTCCCCTATTTCAACCAGGCGACCATGAATTATATCACTCTCCTGAGGCTAACACAAAAAGATATAGACCGAATGTTGCTTGAATGCCACCAAAACCCAGGACCATTCGCTGCCATGCTTTGTGCTGCAATGATTCCAGGCTACTTGCTACTGGCTTGGCGTGGTAAAGTGTCCTACCGTGGAGGATGAAATAAGGCAGCCTTCCCCAGAAACCTTCTGCAAAGGCTTTCAGAGTACTTCCAGGAGAGCTTCATGGAGATGTCCCTGGAGGATTCCCGCTCCATCCCCAGAGACGTTAACAGACTTTTCCAGTAGCTGTACTGGCCGCAAATGCATCCCAAGTCTTCAAGGAAAATCAGACATTAAACACAATTGCTTTTAAACCCGTAGTGTAGTTACAAATGTGCACTCACCAGAAGTGCCTTCTCTGGGTTCAGGGTCTGGGAACCCGCCTTGGGAGGGCATTTGGCTCCAGGATGATGAAAAGGTCCTGGCTGCCAGGGAGAACGGATTCTCCGCTTGCCTGCTGCACATTCTCCTCCTCCTCCACAAAATCATCCTCCCTGTTGCGTGAGACTCCTCCTTTGCAGGTGTCCACAGACAGTGGTGGGTAGTGGTAGGGTCCCCCCCTAGAATGCCATGCAGTTGATCATATAAGTGGCATGTATGGGGCTCTGACCCAGAGTGACCGTTTGTCTCCTTTGTCTTTTGGTAGGCTTGCCTGAGCTCCTTAACTTTCACGTGGCACTGCTGTGTGTCCCTGTTGTAGCCTCTCTCCACCATGCCCTGTGCAATTTTGGCATATATGTTAGCATTTCTTCTTTTTGATCAGAGTTCGGCCAGCACAGATTCTTCTCCTCATACAGCAATCAGATCCAGTGTCTCCCATTCAGTCCATGCTGGAGCTCGTTTGCGATTCTGGGACTGCATGGTCACCTGTGCTGCTGAGCTCGCCATGCTGACCAAACAGGAAATGAAATTCAAAATTTCCCGGTGTTTTTCCTGTGTACCTGGCTAGTGCATTGGAGTTGAAAGTGCTGTCCAGAGCGATCACATTGGAGCACTCTGAGATAGCTCCCGGAGGCCAATACCGTTGAATTGCATCTGCACTACCCCAAATTCAACCTAGCAAGGTCGATTTTAGCACTACTCCCCTCGTCGGAGAGGAATACAGCAGTCGATTTTAAGAGCCCTTAGGTCGACGGAATGGGGTTGGATGTGTAGCCGCATTGCTTATAAAATCGACCTAACCTTGTAGTGTAGACCAGGGCTAACAGATTATTTGGGCATAAGCTTTTGTGGGTAAAAAACCCACTTCTTCAGATGCAGTCAACTTCATATAAAGTGGGAATCCATCATTTACAGCAGAATGCCACAATCGTGTGCCTGCAGTTTTCCTTTGAAGGCCGCTGGGATTACTTAAACTCATTGCCGTAGGAATGCATAGTGATTCGGTATTGGCAGGAGAGCAACGTCAACAGAACGATGGTTACCATTCAAATAATGTCTCTGAGTTTTTTAAAATGACACACAAGATCTCTTCCCTAATGTGTTACTAATTTTTATTTGCCATTTGTCATGACTCATGTCATTCTGTCTTTTTCCCCATATTTGGTTTCGCTCCATTGTATAGAAGCACTGAGCTGGGGGTGTAGAGTGATTTAGGAAGGTAGGGCTGCTGCTGGCATTGTATTTTCTGTTTGGCTTAGGAAAAAAGGGTATGAAAACCAGATACATCATATAATTAATTGTTCCTAAAGAAATAGGGTACTATGGAAGTATGGTGCCAGTAGTATATTTGGCCCAGCCATGACTGTACAATACCACAGTCCTTTTTGGACCACATGGATTCTACAAAAATCTGTGCAAGTTCATAACAAAGAAGTAGGCTGTAATTCAAGTTTACCAATCCGGAGTGTCCCTTTTTATATATATATATTTGATTTCCAAAATGTACTGTTTATTTTCTTGTAAAACGTATAGTGTTAGTTCAATATGATGCAGTTGCAAAACAGGCTAATATCATTCTGGGGTGTATTAACAGGAGTGTTGTATGTAAGACATGGGGGGTAATTGTCCAATTCCACTTGGCATTTGGCACTCAATTTGAGTATTGTGTCCAATTCTGGGCACAATGCTTTAGAAAAGATGTGGACAAATTAGAGTCCAGAGGAGAGCAACGAAAAATGATCAAAGGTTTAGAAAACCTGAGCTATGAGGAAAAGTTAAAAAACCAAATGTGTTTAGTCTTAAGAAAAGAAGATTGAGGGGGGACCTGATAACTAGGGTCCTACCAAATTCACTGTCAATTTTGGTCAATTTCATGGTCATAGGATTTTAAAAATTGTAAATGTCATGATTTCAGCTATTTAAATCTGAAATTTCACAGTGTTGTAATTATAGGGGTCCTGACCCAAAAAGGAGTTGTGGGAGGGTTACAAGGTTATTGTAGGGGGGTTGCGGTACTGCTACCCTTCCTTCAGAGCAGGGCTCCCGGCCAGCAGCTGCTGCTCAGCTCTGAAGGCAGCGCCGCTGCCAGCAGCAGCGCAGAAGTAAGGCTGGCATGGTATGGTATTGCCACCCTTACTTCTGCGCTGCTGCTGGTGGGGCGCCGCCTTCGGAGCTGGGTGCCTGGCCACTAGCCACCGCTCTCCAGCCACCAGCCGCCACTCTCCAGCCACCCAGCTCTGAAGGCAGTGCAGAAGTAAGGGTGGCAATACTGCACTCCCCCTCCACCAAAATAACCTTGCGACCCTCCTGCAACTCCCTTTTGGGCTAGGACTCCCAATTTGAGAAATGCTGGTCTCTCCCGTGAAATCTGTATAATATAGGGTAAAAGCACACAAAAGACCAGATTTCACAGTGGGAGACCAGATTTCATGGCTGATGATGCATTTTTCATGGCCGTGAGTTTGGTAGGGCCCTACTGATAACATTCTTCACATATATTAAAGGAGAACTGTGATCAATTGTTCTCCATGTTGACTAAAGGTAAGACAAGAAGTAATGGACTTAATCTGCAGCAAGGGAGATTTACACTAGATATTAGAAAAAGCTTTCTAAGTATAAGGGTAGTTAAACTCTGGAAACAGCTTTGTAGGGAGGTTGCGGAATCTCCGTCATTAGAGGTTTTTAAGAACAGGTTGTACAAACACCTGTCACAGATGGTCTAGGGTTACTTGGTCCTGCCTCAGTGCCGGGGCTGGACTCAATGACTTTTTGAGGTTCCTTCCAGCCCTACACTTCTTTGATTCTGTTTCTTTTTTGAATAAAAAGGGTGGCATGGATTCATATTTTTCCTTGTAGACTTTCTGTTAAATTCATTTGCTGCCTGGAACTTAGAGGCAATACGATATATTTTTTTAATGATACAGCCCATCTTGGTCACTTTCATTTTCCACTTAAAGATACATAAATATATTCATGTGATTTGTTTGGAAATATATACTCAGCAATATATATACACTAAAATGCCTGAGTTGGCAAACTTCAAAGTTCTTTGACCACAGAGATACCAAGGCCATACCTACATTAGTGAGCTTACAGCGGCACAGCTGTACTGATGCAGCTGCGCCATTGTAATATTGCTCATGTAGCCACTCTATGCCAACGGGAGAGAGCTCTCCCGTCAATATAATAAAACTACCACAACGAGTGGCAGTAGCTTTGCTGGTGGGAGATGCTCTCCCACTGACATAGAGCTGTGCACATTACCACTTATGCCAGTGAAACTATGTCGCCCAAGGGGCTGGGTTGTTGTTTTTTTTTTCCACACCCATGAGTGACATAAGTTTTGCTGACCTAAGTGGTAGTGTAGACCTAAGTGGTAGTGTAGACCTAAGACATAAGTGGTAGTGTAGTGTAGAATTACCTTATCTTACTGAAAGATAAGGTCATTCATTTGACTGTGACCCACACACTGAGCAGCACGATTTCAAAGTCAGAGTCAGTTTTGAAATTACCCCCTATAAAAAGCCATACTTCTGGGAGTGACATTGACTCTTAAGTCAACAATGACCAGCTGACACATGGTGGTAGGCATGGGAGTGATATTATAGAAGTGTTTTAGTATCTACTACAGTGTCAGGTTTTTGTTATACAGTAAAAGCTTTGTTATCCAGCGTGTTGGGGAGACGGGGGGTGTGAGCTAGTTAAAAATTCCGGTTTACTAAGAGTTATACTTACTAATGGAATATCAATCTTCAAAGAACTAGAATACAATAAAATGAATAAAGTATAAAATAGTATACAGGTACTCACCAATCCAGTAGTAATACTGCACTGCAGAGTGGTTGGTTTCTTGAAGCACTTAGGTGTGTATACAGGTAAAGTTTTCTATGGGGTTATCTTATGACAGTACATATTACTATGGGCAGCACATGGCGTACACCCAGATCACTAAAAATGCACTTAACACTAAAACTATATTGAACATAATTTAATCTTTCTTTGATGATTCAGAAGGCACTTCAGGATCTTCCAGTGCCTCAGGGTCATTATTATCAACATCAATTATCATAGTAGATGTAGAAGGTGTAGGAGACTGGGCTGAATCTGTAATGACCATATGACCAGGAGTGCTTGAACAATTTTTATAGTGGGAGTGCTGAGAGCCACTGAATCAAATGTTAACCCCTGTATATAATGGAAACCACTTCAAGCCAGGGGATGCTGTAGTTCCAGCACCTACGCCTATGACACACCCTGGAAGCAGCTTTTTTTAATAAATCCCCGATATCAGCTTGCTTACTTGTCTTCTGCCTCTTTTGCATAAAAGTAGAGAGCAGAATGTGCAATTGCATAACCTCCTGGGCAGTATAGTAGTCCCGGTTACTAGATTGAAGATTTGTATTGGGAGATATTAGAAATGCTGGTTAATAGAGCTTTCTGGCTGATAAAGTGCTGGATAACACAGCTTTTACTGTATCTAGATTTTAAAAACTAAACAAGTTGCATGCAGTCTTTACAATTCCCTATTATTTTAGTTAATTCATCCAGGGCCAAATTTTCCTTGCCTGATTCACACAAGTAGCTCCATTGATTTCACTGGGACAACTTTCATGAGTAAGGTAAGCAGGATTTGGCATCCAGATCAGTGTATCTGTGTGGCTGTTTACCTGACCTGCCCCCATCCTGTTCTCCACACCAGCCTATTTTACCTCCCAGGCTGCAGTTTGCAGGGGGGAGTCTGGAGGCTGCACTGTGTGACTGCTGTGCTTGCTGCTTTTGTGAAGTCCCAGGTTCTAAAAATAAGCCTATGTGTTTTATGCAGGAGAACCCCTTCAAGGAGAGGATTGTGGAGGCTTTCTCAGAGGATGGAGACGGGAACCTCAGCTTCAATGACTTCGTGGACATGTTCTCTGTGCTCAGTGAAATGGCTCCCAGAGAGCTCAAAGCAATCTATGCCTTTAAGATCTATGGTAATGTGTGGGGATGCTGTAGATAAATGGCTCCATTAATTCAGATTAACTGTCTACCTAGGAGAGATGTTCACTGTTAGCTCTGTGCTTAACCAAAAAGCAAAATGGCTTAGTTTTGCAAGGTGCTGAGCATCATCATCATCATTTGCTGAGCCAATCAGCAAACATGCACTAACTTTAAAACCCCCGGAACTACTTACATTCTTGAAGTTAAGCACATGTAGGATCAAACCCTAGGAAGAGATGTTTTGGTATTAGAGATGACCTTAGTGTAATTCAGGGATCTTCCCCTCTAGATATACTGTATTATTTAGTCCACTGAAATGTCAAAAGATCTTGTGGTATGTCATTGTGACAACAGCAAAGATGGTAAATAAGATTGTTTCAGACTTCCAATATCAATTAAATTCTAGAAACCAGAAGACCATCGGAGAGCATGATGTTCACACAAAGATAGTATCTGAATTTTTCTCTTGCTTTTTTCTTCTGGTCTGTTTAGATTATCTTTGCACATCTGATGATTATCTGTACAAGTCCACAGCTGATCATTATGATGCTCATACGCAATTCTCATTTTGTGTTTCTAATTTTAGACACATGGAAGAATGCTAAATGAAGCACTAATGGTTCTGAAAACATGAATCAAATCTTTTTATATTAGCACTTAGGCAACATTTTGTAGAAAATATTCTTGTTGTTGCATCTTTGCACAACAATTTCCTGGGAGAAATCCGCTTCATGTGCTTTCCAGGATGTTTGCAAAGCAGTAATAACAGAGCTCAGGCAACAAACTGCTAATTTCTATAATAATCAAAAGGTTGAAAGTTCTTTATTAGCTAGAGATTAGTGGCTAGATCCTGGGGTCCAGCCGAAAAGGATTGAGCACAAGTGAAAAAAGGTAGATGCAAAGGTGGACAAGACAGCATATCTCCAATCCCCCCTGTCAGTACAAAATTACTGCCTCAGCTTGCCCTGTCTTTGAAATGGATCACACCTTTCCAAGTTCAAAGCAAGGTCTCCCCTCCTGGAATCTCACTTACTAAGAAGGTCTCCCCGCCTCTTTCCGGCTTCCGCCCCCTCCCCCGAGTGATGCCGGGAGCCAGCAGGGCGGGCAGAGCAGGGTGGGCTGGGGCCGGGTCACTCACTGCTGTCAGCGATAGGCCCCCCGCTAACTCCCCAGGCCGCCCTGGACCCTGCGTCCTGCTGAAGCGCAGGGCCCTCCAAAGCGCGGTAAGCCTAAACATTGGTGAAGCCGGGCCCACGTTCCTAAATATTGATGGAGCACGGGCACCATGGGCCCATATAATTCGCCACCTTTGCCTGTGTAGGGTTTCCTTTAGTGAGAGCAGAGAGAGGCAACCACTTGGCTATAGCCCATCATAGAAAAGCAAGCAGGAACCAAACCTGCGATGTGTACATTTTCTTGCCAGATAACCTACTAAATCTTGAGGCATACAAGGCTGCAAATCTGACAGTTCCATCAGGCTTGGAATATTGCTACTCAGTGGACAATTAGGTTCTGAGTTCATGTGACCATGGAAGTGCTACATGGAGATTTATTGGCAACTTATTAGCTGTTTGTATGTTAGATGGAGCAGTACAATAATTTACTATTTCCCCCATCACTTCTGTGGTTGGTGTCTCAAAACATCAATGTTAGCAGAAACCCGGACTGAATGGTAACACTAAAAATAGTACTCCGCAGATAGAGTGCTTTGTTTTCAAAGCACTTTCTAAACTTTAATTGATCCTCCCAAGTATTTGTTATATGGATGGGGAAGCAGACTACTGTGTTCTTGATAAGGCCTTGATTCTGTAAATTGCTCCATGCCATGATCTCCTCTGGAAGTTCACATATTGCAGGATCAGTCTACAAGTATGGATGTGATTACGTTGCCTGATAATGGTTGACCCACAGAGAATATAAGCTCTACTAAACAGATATACAGGCTGTCACTTGCCACAGAAACTGGGTCAGATGTCTTTGGGAGAATCCAGATGTTGACCAAGAGCTTTGGATTTGAGTTAGATGGAAATGCTCCATATTTGGTCAAGTACAGCATCTTCTGAATGCTGGCCTAGTGCTTGCTTGTACCGTACAGAATCAAGTCCTGTTGAAATAAATGGGAGTTACCTGTTGTGAGAGAAATTGGCCCCAAGTTCATAGACTCATAGACTTTAAGGTCAGAAGGGACCATTATGATCATCTAGTCTGACCTCCCGCATGATGCAGGCCACGAAAGCTGACCCACCCACTCCTGGAATAATTCTCTCCCTTGACTCAGCTGTTGAAGTCCCCAAATCATGATTTAAAGACTTCAAGTCGCAGAGAATCCTCCAGCAAGCGACCCCTGCCCCATGCTGCAGAGGAAGGCGAAAAACCTCCAGGGCCTCTGCCAATCTACCATGGAGGAAAATTCCTTCCCGACCCCAAATATGGCGATCAGCTGAACCCCGAGCATGCGGGCAAGATTCTCCAGCCAGACCCTCCGGAAAAAGTTCTCTGTAGTAACTTTTAATATCCCATCATTGACCATTGTTACTAATTACCAGCGATGGCACGTTATTGACCTATTGACTAAAATCACGTTATCCCATCAAACCATCCCCTCCATAAACTTATCAAGCTTAATCTTAAAGCCAGGGAGGTCTTTCGCCCCCACTGTTTCCCTCGGAAGGCTGTTCCAGAACTTCACCCCTCTGATGGTTAGAAACCTTCGTCTAATTTCAAGCCTAAACTTCCCGACGGCCAGTTTATATCCATTTGTTCTCGTGTCCACATTAGTACTGAGCTGAAATAATTCCTCTCCCTCCCTGGTATTTATCCCTCTGATATATTTAAAGAGAGCAATCATATGCTGGGTTGAAGACAGACGTAAACATTTGCTTAAACTGTTTTCTTTTGTACACATTTTGTTAGAGTAAATTAATCTGGAGAGAGGTATTGACAATCTTCTTTTCTTTCTTCCTATTCTTGTTTAGATTTTAACACAGATAACTTCATTTGTAAATCTGACCTTGAAAAAACCCTCAACAAGCTGACACGAGAAGAGCTAACAGCAGAAGAAATCACTCTAGTTTGTGAGAAGGTGATAGAAGAAGCTGATATGGATGGTGATGGGAAACTAGCATTTGCAGACTTTGAAAATATGATTTCCAAAGCACCAGACTTTCTCAGGTATAAGAATTGCCTTAAAAACTATCAAAAGTTCTTTCTTTACATATTTTGTTGCAGTTGGAAAGATGACGGCCTTGCCAAATGTTGACATGCTGGAGTAACATTCGACAGGCCCTAAGGCTGAGTTACAGTTTATCCTCTTTTGAGGACAGAAAAGCAGCAATGCTTAGGGTTTTTTATTTACACTTCTGCCCTGGTGTTCAGCCAAGGTCTCTGCACTTTCTCCAGGATCAATGCCTTGCCTATACTTGCCTTTTTATATTATTATTCATTATTATTATTTATTATTATTATTCTGGAAGATCTCCTAAAGTGTAGTGTAAGCGGAAAGACACCCCTGGGCTCATATCCTCAATGGTATTTAGAAGCCTAACTCCTATTAATTTCAATGGGAGTTAGACGCACAAATACCTTTTGAGGATCTGAACCCAAGTCCTTCAGCGGCAAACTAGGGGATGACCTCTACCCAGAAATCCCTTACTTTACTGACTATTTGAAGACCAAGAACTAAATGAGTTTTGATTATCTTTGCATTTGATTTTCTTAGATATTTTCTTAGATGTTTTGATCTTTTAAAAGCTCAAATGATACTGTCCTCAGGCAGGCCCGCTGACAGCAGTTCCAGGCCCCAGAACAGTCAATGGGCCTCCACGCACGCACAAGCCACTTCTGCGCAGATGCAGTCCACCTGACATTTGGGCGGTGCTGCATCTATGCTGCTGGTGCCCAGCGAGCTCTTCCAGCACAACCAGGGCTTCCATATGCCTGCTGCTCGGTAGGGTTGCCAACTGTCTAATCGCGCAAACCCAAAAACTCTTGCCCCGCCCCTGTCCCACCCCTTCTCCTAGGCCCCACCCCCTGCTCACTCCATCCCCCCTCTCTCTGTCACTCACTCTCCCCCACCCTCACTCACTTTCACCAGGCTGAGCCAGGAGGTTGGGGTGCGGGAGGGTGTTCAGGGTGCGGGCTCTGGGAGGGAGTTTGGTTGCGGGTTGCAGGCTCTAGCTTGGGGGGTGGGTTGGGGTGCAGGAGGTGCCATTGTTGGCAGGGATGGCTGTACCACCTCACAAGGCAGCTGCATGAGGGGAATCCATGCCAATCCTTTGCTATGGGTTTCTGGCCCTGAGACTTCAAGCAGCTGAGCCCTGTAGCTGTCTTTCCTTTCCCAGACCTCTTCCTGTATATTTAGACTGGCCTCCTCCCTGGCTCGCTGCTTGCTCTTTAATGGTACAATCACTTCCAGCTCCGTTCTCCCTGAATGACCACTGTCCTATCTCACAGCAGACCTGATTCCTAGTTACATGACCCCTGTGCTCTCTCATTCCCTCCAGCTGGGGAGGCAAGCTACACCTGCCACAGATGAGGCTGAATCCCCAATCCCCTTAAAGGGCCAGCTCACCCTGTGACACCTGTGTTCTGGGAATTTGTTCCATGAGACAATGTTAGAGACCCAAATGATGTAAACAAGTTCCTTCTTTGCGTAATGGACCCCTGTGGAAACTCCTAGCCCAATTGCATTGCCATGAGTATTACTTAGGGGAACTTGGTCTTTCATTGTGCAGGACAGTTTTTGGTCATCATCTTTAGATCCTGAATGAGAGGGCAGACTGTTTCTAGATTTGTTTTTGTTGCTTATAGTTGTAGCCATTATAAGGAATTTAACTTAGCCATTATGTTCATAAATGGATATCAGTCCCTTCCAGTTCATCTTGGAATTCTCTGCTAACAAGGAACTGGTAGTGCTACTGAAATGCCCAGATTTGTTCCAAATAACATGATCCATGGCACAGTAAAACAGTCACAGAAACACATTGCTGTCCTGATGACATATTGTATAGAGGAATATGACAATGTTAATGTCCTGGAGATGATTGTTTCATTGTGGAATATGTGGAGTGTAGATCCAGACATACAGGCTAACCAGATTCCCACGCCAGCAACAGCCATATGCGAGATCCCCATCCCTTCCTCTTGATGAATTTCAAAATAGCGCTGTATAGTGGACATCTCAGTACTTATTATAAAAAATTGTCGGCTGGAAGCAGCCCAAGTGGTATCTTCCATCATGAGTAGATGCCTAACTGTGAGAATCCCTAAATTCACTATTTTCTGGGGTTCCTCTGTAGTATGGCTGGCATCAAAGTTCCTACATTTAAGCAGTTATCTGTTAAACTTGCTGATTAATCCAGTAGTGGTCTATGATCTTCATTGAACTGCTCCTCAGTAGGATGTGGCAGCAGAGGAGCAGAAACTTCATTCTGACCAGCACCACATGCCAATATCTGCTGCTCCACAGTCCTGACTGTCATGAGCATCACTTTCTCTGGCTCTTTTTTACTTTTTTTCAATACTGCCACGATCAGCCATTGGCAGCTCTGTTGTCCAATCTGCTGTGGATTTTTCCTTTTTCTGGATTCTTTTTCACCACTTTCAGCACTGTCACAATCGGGGAATTGGCAACTCCGTAACCCTGTCTGTCATGGCCCTTTTCTTGTTTACACATTCTGATGCCACATGAAACTGCTCAAAATGGCGTATCCATTTTGGCCGCACTGATTTATCAGCAGTTACAGCATCTGAAGTTGTTATGGGAGCCATTAGCTCCATTGTCTTTATTGTGCTTCAGACTCTATGTATGCTGCTTCTGTCCTTTAAGGTAGTTTGATCTGTCTCTCTGTCCCTGTAGAACTGGCCCCCCCCTTTTCTGTTTCTAGAGCTCCCTCCTGCAGCTCTCCATGGGCTCTCTCTAGGGCTCCATGCTGCAGAGTTTATTTTTCTGGGTTCTCCCTCTTTTTGCCCTTGTCACCTCTTCTCTATGCTGGAGCTTTTCCTGCTCTCACCACCCTTCTTCAAGCCTTCTCTGCTCTCTCTCTGTTCAGCCCCAGCTTGCTCTGGGCCTGCTCCAGTACTGGCAGGTGAGGAACTCAGACTGTTCCCTCTCCCTGCAGAAGAGTTACACTGACCTTTCTCTTCCTTTCCTTTTTTGTTTTGTTTTCTGTTTTCTGCTCTCTCTCTCTCTCTCTCTCTCTCTCTCTGTCTCTGGAGGTGGATCTGTCACTGCTGGCACAGCTAATGTGAGCCCAGAGACTCGATACTGCAAGCCCTTTAGCAGAGAATAATCTCCTATCCAGAGGTCCCTCAATTTATTAACTTTTTTACAACATGCTGGTCCTCTCTGATAACAGGGGGACCATAAAACCTATGAGTAAAAGATATCTCCCTACTGGGCACCTGTACCTTCACCAGTGGAATCAACAGTGGGAGCACTAGCACAGGCAGAATACAGACATTTTGTCTAAATCCTGCTCTGAGCACAATAGCCTTTAAAATGAAATGGAACTCGTTTGTTTACAGATGGGCTTGGGGTCTCTTCTCAGCATTGCTACACCCACTGGGCCTGCAAAATGCTGTATTATCTGAAGAACATGCTCTGGGATCTGAAAGGGCAGTGCTTACTCTGATAAGAAAAGACCAGACTTTTTTGGAGAGGGAGGGCTGGCTAACAAAAGGCCCAGTGCTATGAGGTGCGGAGAACCTCCTGTGAAGGGCAGATTCCCCTCAATTCCCACTGTAGTTATGAGGAGATAAGGATGCCCAGCACCTAATGGAATTAGGCCCTCAACTTGTATTGATTTTTAAAATTATAGAACGGTAGAAAAAAGAATTAAACTGAAGACCATCCTCTTTCTGGAACAGAAATGGGAAATATGTAACAATGAGTTTTTCAGGGCTTGTTGGGGCTGGATTAATTATATTCATTGGCATAATTTATTGAATGTAAGTCATGATTAAGGCTGTGAGTCTGTCATGGAGGTCACGGAAGTCACAGATTCCGTGACTTTCTGGGACCTCCGTGACTTCTGCAGCCTGCTGGTGCTGCTGACCCCAGGACCACCCCAGCACCTTGGGAAGCCCTAGGGCCAGCCGCACCGGCTGCTGCTCTGGCAGCCCCAGGCAGCTGGTCCCTGGCACTGCCCTGGAGCAGCTGTCCGGGACCGGTGGCGGTGGGACCCCAGACCGCCCCCTGCCAGGACCAGTGGGACCCCAGGCTGCCCCCTGCCTGGACCAGCAGTGGCGGGGCTGTGGGGCCCCAGGCCACCTCCCACACGGACTAGCGGTAGCAGGGCCACAGGCCGACCCCGAACCAGACCGGCGGTGGCAGGGCCCCAGGCCGCCCCTCCACTCCCCAGCAGCAGCAGAGCCCCGGGCCACCCAACCTCCAGCGGTAGCGGGGGGGGGGGGGCCCGGCCCCCCCCCCCCCCCCAGCAGAAGCATCGTCCTGCACTGCCCCCTCCCGCCCCCCCCTGCAGCAGTCTTCAGGAGCGCCCCCCCTCCCAGCAGGTAAGATTTAGTCACAGGTATTTTTAGTAAAAGTCATGGACAGGTCACGGGGCCATGACTTTTTGTTTATTGCCCGTGACCTGTCCATAACTTTTACTAAAAATACCCATGACTAAACCTTAGTCTTAGTCATGATTTATGAATATACATGAAAACATTGTGGTAATTTGTCCTCATGAAATTAAAGCCAGAGACTATAGCAACTGTATAATTCATACTGGTAATACAGAACCAATTAAAATAATTAAATACTGCAATCTTTTCTGGATCTGCAGTTAGTTTTGTTTTTTGTTTTGTTTTTTGGCAATTGATTTTCTTTTGTTTTCTAAATGCTACTTGGGCCTATTACTGAGCAAGAAAGATGCCCTCTAAGCAAAGAAGGGAAAGTTGAGCTTAATACCAGAATCAAAATCAATTATTTAGCTCACACCTACCAGTTTTTCCAATATATTGGACTTCTGGAAACCATGCATGTTTTCCCTTGCACATTTCATATTTAAAGGAACCTTGTGAAAAGGCAGAGCTTCCACTTGTACACACACCTCTACCCCGATATAACACTGTCCTTGGGAGACAAAAAATCTTACCGCGTTATAGGTGAAACCACGTTATATCGAACTTGCTTTGATCCGCCAGAATGCGCAGCCCCGCCCCGCCCCCCCGAGCACTGCTTTACTGCGTTATATCCGAATTCGTGTTATATCGGGTCATGTTATATCGGGGTAGAGGTGTATTAATAAAATACTCTACATAGCCCTTCCGCCTAGCATAGTACCTAGATACTACAGTCATAACCACGTTATAGCTACCACAGGCAGATAATGCAATTGAAATGCATGAGACTTTCCAATGACTGGAGAGGATTTGCTGATCATTGGACTATCTTCCCCTGCTTCATCATCATGCAAAGATTTCACGCTTTGCTTACAGTGTCACAGCAGGTACTATGGTACAGAAGGATGATCTCCATTCCAGTACAGGAGTCTCTCTGGTATAGATAGTGAAGGGGAAAGATCTATTTTCAATTCACTAGTTCCCATCAGCCATGAATTTACACTGAGTATATTAAAAGGGATTTTTAAAAACTAGATTTCATCTATAGAAATGTCCATTATAACTATTGTTTAACAGGTGAAATTCACCACCTACCTTTGTGTGGCTGCATGTCAGAGAGGGGGTGTGAGTGGAGCATCCATTCAAGTGTCCGCTACACAAATAATCACTGCTAAAAAGGCCTGTGGGGCAGGGTGGTGTGCAGGTTGGAAATGGAGCCATAGGATCTGCACTTTTGTGACCACAAATGCCTGTAGATGGGTAAATTCCACCCTTCCCTAGTTCCTCAGGTTTTGTGCAGGGAGGACTGAATTATACCAGTAATGTTTCAGACGGGACTAAACCAAGACCACAGACCTAAATACTCAAAATTTTGAGGAAGATCGGATTTAGATCCAGACCCTATTTGCATTACCAAAGCCCCAGGTATGAATTCTTCCTCTCTTTGTTCTGGCCCTGAACTTTGAGGCTTGGGCTCATCTGTCCCTAATAATAATTGCCCCTTGTTAACTTGAAACTGAGATGTTTTCCCCACAACTCTTTGTTCAGACATAGAGCATTTAGTTAGTGTGCACTGGACTGGTGGCATTGGTTTTAAAAAGAACAGAACAAGGGAACTTGGGAAGAAAATATATGTCTAGAGAATTAAATGGACTTTACAAACACTTGCATTGTAAGAGGAAAAAAACAGGTAAAGCCAAATTTGGACTGTTAATCTTGGCACCACTGGCTAGTTTTATGACTTGTAAGTAGCCTGGAGGACACACAGCAGTTACATGTATTTATTCAGCATACAAAATTTGAAAAATGTCACATTGCAATGAAATTTTATACTGTATTTCACTGATGCTGACTGGGAACTGAGTGCTGCGTGCCCACAGGGACATCACTTGAAGAAGGTCATTGACAATGTACCAACTCAAGAGGAGCTGCCACAGTGTCAATGAGAGAGTCTCCTATACATTAAAGGCTGCATGTCAGGCATCACTTGACTAATCAAGTGTATCAGTTTGAGCAATTTTAGTATCAGGTACCCAGGCAGTTGAGCATGTCCTCTGAAATAATAGACAGCATTCTAATTCTTAACTCAGTTTAAAAAAAAAACTCCTTTGTAAATTTCTCCGTGTAGATTCATTGTTTTTTTCCTTACAGTAGGAAATGCTGCAACTATACATGGAAACCAGGTAGAGAGAATGGATCAGCTACAAGGGATGGGGGCAGGCATGAGGGCTCTGTAGAGGCTGTAGTTTTATAGGCTGCTTGTGCCTCCACTTTCTTTACAGTTGTACAGTGGAGACTTGCAAACTGCTGTCCTAAAACTCAAAGGCAGCTGAGGATGCTATACAATCCCAGCGGCTCCTGAGAGAGGATGAGGCAGTGGAATGTTTGTCACTGTAGCCGTAGAGTCCCTGCACCCTTTCTTTTTTTCCCCACAGCGTGTGGCATTTTGGGATGGTGGCAAGGGAGTAAGTGGGTGGCTTGTTGGTGGGAATTGAACTGTGGATGTAGGTGAGAGAGCAGATGGATGGAAGAGCTGGTAAACAGTTAAACAGTTAGAAAACTATCAGAGAACAAGGGATCTCTGACAATACCGATGGCTCAAAGGACTATTTTCAGAGTAGCAGCCGTGTTAGTCTGTATCCGCAAAAAGAACAGGAGTACTTGTGGCACCTTAGAGACTAACAAATTTATTAGAGCATAAGCTTTCGTGGGCTACAACCCACTTCTTCGGATGCATATAGAGTGAAAA
>NW_020664418.1:17811514-17812110 GCF_002925995.2 Terrapene triunguis
TTTTCACTCTATATGCATCCGAAGAAGTGGGTTGTAGCCCACGAAAGCTTATGCTCTAATAAATTTGTTAGTCTCTAAGGTGCCACAAGTACTCCTGTTCTTTTTTCAAAGGACTATATTAGCAATCCTCCTCCTTTCCACCCCAATCCCCACTTTAATAACCACTTCTGCCCCAGTGATCCCCTGCTATCACGATGGCCTCACAGAGCCACAGGCAGCCAGCTGTAAATCTATTCCAGGGCAAGGCTGGCCCCATCTGGCCTCTGGGCAGCATACAGATGACTTAATGCTGGCCCCTCTGGTGGTGCTTTGATTGCAGGTTGAGTGAGCCACAGGATCCTCTCTTTCCAGAGGGAAGAGTCTGTAGAAAGAGTCTTGCAGTGCTCAGACTGAAGTGCTCCTGATAAGGCATGCCCTGAAGTGATGGGCTTCCTTCCAGTCTCTCACTGAAAGCCATCTGGCTCACAGCTTCTGACCCTGAGCCTTGCAGCTGATCTCTTCCATATTTAAATCCTCTGTTGTGCAACACTGATACAAATGCATGTGCAGTCTCAGGTAGGGTGATCAGATGAGAGATGTGAAATATTGGGATGCGG
>NW_020664418.1:17812210-17834010 GCF_002925995.2 Terrapene triunguis
AAAAAAAAAAAAAAAAAAAAAAAAGAAAAGCCGGAGCACAGGAAAAATTGGTGGAGGCTGAGCACCCACCGGCAGCTCCACGTCCCGCCCCCGCCACACACCAGCTCACCTCCGCTCCGCCTCCACCTCCCCTGAGCTGGCTGCCGCATTCTGCTTCTCCCCCCTCCTCCAGCGCTTGCGCCGCCATACAGCTGATTAGCACAAGCCTGGGAGGGAGGGGTGAGGAGGAGGAATGTGGTGTGCTTGGGGAAGAGACGGGGCCAGGGCGGGGATTTGGGGAGGGATCCAATGGGGCAGTGAGGGGGCGGGGCTGAGGGCAGGGCAAGGGCGGGAATTTGGGGAGGGATCCAATGGGGGAGGGAAGGGGCGGAGTTGGGGCGGGGCGGGGCGCGAGCCCCCTCTGCCTGTGCGCCGGAGTGCAAAATATCGGGACAATTCGCGTCCAGACCGAACATCGGTCTGGACGCGGGACAAACAAGTAAATATCGGGACTGTCCTGATAAAATCGGGACGTCTGGTCACCCTAGTCTCAGGGCCAAGAGGAGGCTGCATGCTGTGTTTTCTCAGTGGTTTCTTTTAGAGCCACCATGTAATGGCTACAGGAAATGAAACAGACAGTTCCCAGGAGCCTCTTCTAAGCAAGCCAGGCTGCATTCTGAACTTGAGGAGTCGCCTTTATCTGCTGCTTTATTGTTTGATCATTAAGAGACATTCAGCAGCTTCACAAGTCTTTGGTTACACTATCAGCAGAGATGGTTGAAAGGTTCAGGATTCAGGCATGAGGATGAATCCGGCATAGGGTAGGGGTTCATGAGATTTCTGCTGTCTGATCTGCATCCGAACTGGAAAATAGTTTCCTTCTGTTTTAAATGGAACCTGGAACACACATTGATGGGCATATTCAAAGGTGGAAGCTGAGCATTCACACTCCAGGAAATTCATCTGGCTATGTTTTTGAGACTGTGGGAACATGAGTATGATGCATCATTAGTATTGTTTCTGACAGCTGTGCCTACCTTACTGCCTGTTTGCATTATTTTTTGTAGCTGGATTTGGTATGTTTAATTATCCACTGAAATAAGGGAATTATATTATTACTAACCACAGCAAAGCATACTGCCGGCACATGTTAGACAACTGATCCTACCCTCTCCTGTTAATGCATCTCTGTCCCAAACTGCACACATCCTCCCCAGTCTCACCTTGGAGCTCCTATTGAAATGCGATGACCAATCATGCTGAATCTCACAAAACTTTCTTAGTGGCAATAAGATGTAGATGTGCATTGAATAGGGACTAGTGCTCAGAGTTTGTATACTAATGATAGACAGGGTGGATAGTAAGTTGACTGGCAACTTCCATTTCATTGACTAAAGATCAAGTTCTATTCTAGGTTTTCAGTGGTAATGAAGCTTTTTATTTAACAGATGACACCTGCTGCACCTTCTGTGTACAATATAGTAGCATTCCATTGGACTGGTTCTTTGACACTGTATAAGGTCTTATGAAACATTGGATGGCCAGCTGCTCCCCCTTCTCTGCTCTCACCAAGCCATGATGCAATACTTAGCTCTGACACTTCTTGTACTGTATATACTGTGGCATGAGTGTATCATCACTACACAGAATGTCTCAAAAAATCCTTGACTGCTTTTGGGCCTAGGACTGCTATTCTACATACTCAGTCATATGCATCTCAGATTAGTATGGCCCTTGTCATTTTTTCAATGCACATTTTGTGGAAGGTATCATTTGCCCCTTAAAGAGAGAGAAATTGGCATTGTTGTGGCTTGCCTTTTCTAAGTTACCATTTGGATGCCTCTGTATATCCCCTTGTAACCTTCATTATTTCTTGTATTGTCTTGACTGGTTCTCAGGGTCTGTACCTGATCTGTTTATACAACAGAAGGCATTTATTAGAGGTCTTCATTACCTTACTCCTCCTGTGTGCTCTGTATCCTGGTCATACTTGAGTCTTATACTGAACTCTGTGTTCTCAGTTGTTTACCCTTGGTTTTGAAAATCCGTGCAAGTGTATTTTTAATATGAGGCACTCAGATTCAACCCCCAGTGGGGTAGGGATCTACTTCACAAACTACCATCACAATAGGGAGACCAAGAACTGAATGGGTCACTGAGACTAAACAGCTCTCTCTGATGGTCCCTTCAGAACCCGGGCTGGAGCCTGCTATTCGATAGCAGTGCAGCAGAAGCTTGCAATTCTTACATCTGCGGTCTGATTGCAAAGCTTCCAGTGTTTTTGCTCTGCCTTTGCTTGCAATCTCCAAGGACTCAATCATGAACTCCGCATGGTAAGGAGAAACCATAGGGTTGCCGGTACCTCTCCCACACACATGGGCAGACAGTGGGCAGGCAGGGGTGGAGAAAGGGCAGAGCCAAGACTCCATCCTTTCAACTCACTGACTAGCATAACTGAATGGGTACAGAGGGGGAAACTAGGACCCTGCCCTGTTTATGGGGCAGTGTAACAAGCTAGCCTTCTCCCCAGCTCACATAGGATCCACTACCCCACACAGTCTTTTCCCAGGCAATTTTATTTTCCTAATATAGGCTAAATGAACAAAATCAGTTTCTCAGCTGACTCTGGGCTACTGTTCCCAGGGGATTCTCCCTCTTTTCTCAGTCTTCTCTGCTTCAGGGCTTCCTGTAGGAATCTTCCATGCTCTGCTTACTGAGCACTGCTATCCAGGGCTTTCTTCTTGGGGGCTCTTTTTCCCCACCACCTTGCCTCCCCAGAGGGCCTGGCAACCTCTGCTGGGGAATTCCTGCCGCACCTGCTTCTTGCAGATCCTTGGCTCTAACTCTCTTGTCTCCCTGGATGGGCCACCCCTACTTTGCCACACCGTTCAGCTTCTTTGGCTTCAAAGAAGGCTTCTTTTGAGTGCCTCGCACACTAAGCCAGTCTGGGACCACCTTACCCAGCTATGGGGTCCCATGGAAAAGGCCTTCAAAAATGTCTCCAGGACCACTCAGTCCATAATTTTCTCTATGGAACTAGTCTCTGGGCATAACCACTGGGCAGCCAGGTCCACTACCCCTGTTCATGCCCTCCACGGGAATGACTCAGCCCAAAAATAGTGCTGGTATGCCTCCAGGGTCAGTCCCAATCTGTTTAAGATAGCAGCCTTCATCACGGGATAGGAGCGCCTGCTTATTGCTCAACACTTGGTAGGCTGCCAGCCCCTCACCTGTCAAACCGTGCTATGTGGGATGCCCCAGTGAATTCTTCCCAATCCGCTGCACTGGGCACTAACTGGAAGGTACATAGGGTGGCTTTTGCATCTTCCCCCGACCCCAGCTTTGCCAGTCCAGGGATCCGCCAGCTCAAGCTACCCTAGGGTGACCAGGTGTCCGGTTTTTGACTAGAACACCCAGTCGAAAAGGGACCTGGCGGCTCCAGTCAGCACTGCCAATCAGGCCGTTAAAAGTCCGGTCGGCAGTGCTGCGGAGCTAAGGCTAGTCCCTACCTGTCCTGGCTCCGCGCTGCGCCACTGACCGAGAGCCGCCAGAAGTAAGCCCGTGCCCCAACCCCCTGTCCCAGGCCTGAGCGCCCCCCAAACCCAGAGCCCCCTCCTGGACCCCAAACCCCTCATCCCCAGCCCCACCCCAGAGCTTGTACCCCCAGATGGAGCCCTCTCCCCACCTGCTCCCCAACCCCCTTCCCCAGCCTGGAGCCCCCTCCCACACCCTGAACCCCTCATTTCTGGCCCCACCCCAGAGCCCACACCCCCAGTTAGAGCCCTCACCCTCACCCCCTCCCACACTCCAAGCCCCACCCCAGCCCAGTGAAAGTGAGTGAGGGTGTGGGAGAGCGAGCCACCGAGGGAGGGGAAATGTAGTGAGCGGCAGGCAGGGCCTTGGGGAAGGGGGCATGGCCTCGGGGAAGGGTCAGGGCTAAGGTGTTCGGTTTTGTGCAATTAGACAGTTGGCAACCCTAAGCTATCCTCTCTAATACCAACCAAATTCCCCAGAGTCTCTTGGGCCAGCCACTTTGTAACCATTCTTCTTGCTAGAAATAAGCCTCTTGCCACCACTGTTGAATGGCAAATGTGCCTCCTGCTGTTTCTGGAGGCTCTCCATTAACTGAAGGAGCCTGGGCTGGGGCTGTTTCTGTTTCTGCTGCCACTGTGCCCTTACCAACAGTTTTATCGCCTCCTCCACCTTGCCTGGTCACCCAAACTGGGTGGGGTATCAGTCAGTGTGCAGAGGCTTCAATCTCCCCTCAGTTCCAGAGGCCAATTGTCTGCCCACAGTTTCCATCACATTTAACAAGCTGGTCTTCTCCCCAGCTCACAGAGACCCCACTGCCACACCTGGAGTCTTGCCTCCCGTCCAGGGGATTCTGCCAGCCTGCCTGTTGCTCCTGATTCTTGCAGCTCCCTGACTCTCACTCACCGGGCCTCACTAGGCCCAGATGCACTCTTTTAGACCTAACTGGGGTCAGCTGAACAGTCATAGGTGCATTGGCCCTGCTCCTTCTTAAAGGGGCCAGTCATCCTGTGACAGGCAGCTCAACTATGTGCGGCCCATTACTCGGACTGGATTATCAAGTTACAGTCCAAACCCTAAATCCATGTAAAAATTACTCTGACTAATCACTTAGGTAACAATACACCTACGACAGCGAGGCATTTCTCTGTGTGGGCTAACACACAGGAAAGACAGCAATTTGCCCTAAGAAGCATTGCCTTTGATTTTCCCCAACATTAAATATTTGCGTATTCATTGATCTCAATTATTTCTGGTGTAACAATCTTGATTGGCCATTCCAAACATTTACTGCTCACTGAATGGAACAATATTTCCTGTGTCTGGACTGAATTTATCTCAAACTCCATTTATGGCCTCTGGTTCTCTTGTCTATCCAGTGCCACAGGCAGTAATGGTCCTGTAAGTGGCAACTATCTTCATAATATTGGAGTGTGGTAGTAAAACATTTTTTCTCTTTATAAAAATGCTCCTGTGAAGGTCTCCAGATCTATGGAGGAAATACCTACCCAACCATGTACAGATACAGCCACATTTTCAAAGATACCACTGATTTTGTGTGCCTCCATTTTCTGATACCCAATTTGAGACACACATTAGCCCTTGTTTTTAGAAATGCCTGAGCACCCATTGACTTCCGCCGTAGTTTTGGGTGGTCAGCATCTCTGAAAATTAGGCCCAAAGGATCTCAATAACTGAGGCACCCAAAATCCATGGCCACTTCTGAAAATTGTGGTCCTTCTTGAACCTGATGTTCAGAGATCCTAAGTGCCTGCAGTTTTCAGTGACTTCCACTGAGTCTGTGGGCATTCAGCATCTCTGAATATCTAGCCCAAGGTATTTCAAGTTTGGCACTTAATGTCTGATCCCTTTTGAATATGCTGGTTATACTGGTTTCGTCTACTGATCTAGTATCAGTGACAAAGGATCCCTCCTCCTATCTCTCACCCCCCCTCCCCCTCCAAGAAAGCAAATCCTTCAGGTGATTAGAGTCAAGACTCCTGGGTTCTGTTCCTGACACTTCCATGGTTCACTGTGTGGCCTGTGGTAATTCTCATAATTTCTGTCTCACTTTCTTGTTCTGCAAAATTGGGACCCCACTTGTGAAACACTTTGAGAACCTCCTGTGAAAGGTGCTAAGTACAAAGCATCATTATCATTAAAATGAAGCCAATTGCATAATTAAACAAGTGATGGTTATATCATCCCCATGCTGCCTCTTGGGAAAACGGTGAAGGCCAGTTTTATATTCAGATACAGGAGGGTGTTTTTAAATATTTGATCTTGCATGTACAATCAGCCATGGATTTTTTTTTTTAAGCCATGCCACACAGCTATGCACTTGTACATGTAGTACAGTCATTATCTTTGGCACAAGGACCCAGCATTTGTTCTGATACCGGCTGAAAGTCACTATGCTATGAGTGAACTTTTTCTCTCTCATTTCTCCCTTTGCAAACCTTTATTTAATGACACTGTGTGGGTTTAATCTCCTAGAGACAGTCTGCCAAGCTTTGTATTGCTGTCAAGGAAATGAAGATGCAGTAAAGAGTATTGCCTGATTTGCACTCCTGTGTTGAGGAAATGATTTTTTTTTTAATACTTTGAGAAAACTCAACTATAATCACTGACCAGGGCAGAGGAAATATGCATTCTTGGCTACTATCCCAGAAGCTGAATAAGTTGTAAATGATAGTGACAGTTGCTAGTTCAGAAAATTTGATCCCACTGGGTTTATTTCACTCAAAAATGTTATCATTAAGAGCCTGCTTGTAGCTTAATGGAAGCATTAGCACTCTGAACTGGCACTGGATAAGTGTTCTGTTCTACAAGACTGGTTACATTTTCCACAGGAAATTGTTTTATAAATCATCATGGAAGCTTAAACTTATTTTAAGGCCTGAGGATGATACACAGCGTAGCAATTTGAAACAGGTCTTGAGAAAAACATGATATTAGCAACACGCCAGAGCTGCCAAAACCAGACAGGGAAGCAATAGAGAGGATAAAAAGTATATATCCTGATGGGAGATGTACCATCTCTGAACCTTCATCATCTGCCTTCATCCATTGGAAGCAGAACAATCTGCACCTTGGGCCCAATCCTGTGTGAGGTTGAGGGCTCACCAGAGGCACTTAGCATCTCACAGGATCTGTCCTACAATGCAGATTTTTCAGATCTTAAGATGTAAGACTAAAGCTGGTCAGGGACCTGGGGGAGCAGGAGGGCTATTGCAGAAAAGTTTGAAAAAATGGGGGCGGAAACATTATTGTCGTTTAAAAAAACCCTAAAACTCTAAAATTAAAAACTTTTTTTTTTTTTTTGACAAAAGTTGAGATTTCTCCCTGGAAACCAGATGCTTTCTGTGCAAAATTTAGTTTACTCAAAAACCCCGTTTTCCATCAAAAACAGTTGTGATGGAAAATTTTTGACCAGCCCTAACAAAAATGCTTTCACAAGCAATAGATGGGTTTTCTTTGTTCATGGAAGCTGCAGGTTCTGGGCACTTGGATTTTAGAGTGCTAAGGGGGATTGGGGTTAGGGGAGTTACTAGACACGCTAGCCCTAGAGTTTTAACTGAAACTGGTTTAACACCCCTTTTTTTCAAAACCCAATAATTTGGAAGCTCTTTGACAAATGCAATCTGTATTTTACAGTCTCCAGTCTAACGGTCCAGATTGTGGTGCACCATATCTGCCTGTGCCATAGATTTAGATTTTTAAGACCAGAAGAGACCATTTTGATCATCTAGTCAGAGCTGCTGCATAACACCCATAGGGCTTCCTTGAATTAATTCCTGCTTCAAATCCAATAGCTGTGATTGAGCTAGAGCATATCTTTTAGGAAAACATCCAAACTTGATTTTAAAAATTCTGGAATTCACCATAGCCCTTGATAAATTGTCCCAGTGGTTCATTACCCTAACTGTTAAAAATCTGCTCTTTACTTCTAGTCTGAATTTGTTTAGCTTCAGTGGCACCAAGTCAAATGCCTTACCAGAAGCATCTAGACAGACATGGTGGATGCGGTATCATTTATTGGACCAACTTCTGTCAACATTGTTACCTTTATCAACCAAGGTTGTAATCTTATCAAATATGATATCAAGCTAGTTTGACATGATCTATTTTCCATAAACCCATGTTGATTGGCATTCATTATATTACCCTCCTTTCATTCTTTATTAATTGAGTCCCATATCAGCCATTCAATTCTTTTACTTTGATCGATGTAGTCCAATAGATCTATAGTAATTCAAGTCACCTTGGTTACCCTTTTAAGCTATTTGTCACAACATTAACTTTCTTCCAATCCTCTGGAACTTCCCCAGTTTTAAGAGTTATTAAAAATCAATATTAGTGGTCCAGGTTGCTCCTGAGCCAGCTCTTTTAAAAACTCTTGGATGCAAGTTAACTGGACCTGCTGATTTGAAAATGTCTAACTTTAGTAGTTACTGTCTAGCATTTTCTTAGCTACTGTTGGAGTGGAAAATATTTCATCTTCAATTGATATGAATATATCATCTGGCTTTTTCCCAAATATTCTAGTCAGAATAGAAATATTTATTGAACATTTCTGCCTCTTCTGCATTACAATTGTCAGTTCTACTAGTTCCAGCTAGTAATGGACCAATACCATTGTTAGGGTTCCTTTTTTTCCTGATACACTGAAAATTTCCTTCTGACTGTCCTTAACTCTGTTGGCAATGGATTCTCCCTGTGTCCTTTTGCATCTCTTATTGGTTTTCTACAGTTTCTAGCTTATAATTCATATTCATTGCTATCAATTTCCTCTTTTTTCATTTGTTATATTGTTTTTAATTTTTATTTTTGCTTTCACTGCCTCTAAGCCAGCCTCTTTTTTTAATTATTATGGCCTTCTTTCCCAATTCTGGAATTGTGGCTTTTTGAGTATCTAGTAAAATGTTCTTAAACAGCTCTCAATTATCATTCATATTTTTCTGTTTAAATTCTTTCTCCCGTTTGATTTGGCTCATAATTATTTTCAGCTTTGTGAAATTTGCCCTTTTAAAGCGACCAGGGGTACGCGTAAATTAAAATGTCATACAGACAATGACTTGTTTATACTATGTACTGAAATGTAAGTACAATATTGATATATCAATTGATTTATTTTATAATAATATGGTAAAAATGAGAAAGTAAGCAATTTTTCAGTAATAGTGTGTGGTGACACTTTTGTATTTTTATGTCTGATTTTGTAAGCAAGTAGCTTTTACGTGAGGTGAAAGTGAGACAAATCAGACTCCTGAAAGGGATACAGTAGTCTGGAAAGATTGAGAGACACTGTTTTAAAGCACCAAGTATATATATTACTGGTTGGGGATTTATTCTGTTTGCACATAACAATGCAATCAAGTCATGATCACTTTCACCTAAGCAAGCACTAACTATTAATTCTGTGATCACTTCCTCTTTATCTGTCAAGAGGTCTAATATTGAATTCTCCCATGTTGGATGAAACACTTTTGGGATTAAAAAATTGTCATCTATAATATTCCAGGTGGTGGGTGGGGAAATTGTACTGGCAGCATGAGACCTCTAGTTAGTACATATCATTCAGGTTTAAGTCCTCCATGATAATGCAACTTTTTTTCCCTACACATTTTAGATAGGTGCTTAAAGAGCCAGTCATCCTGTTTCCTAGTGTGATTTGGTGCTCAGTAGCAGACACCAACTAGTATCCAATCTTGTTCTTTATATGAAGCACAAGATCATTTGCTTGTGAGTTGTCAGTGATTTGGAAACAGGTAATGCCATTTTTTATGAGTACCACTTCCTGTCTCCTTTATTCCACTCAATGCTTCCTAAATCGGTCATAACCATTGATTGTAACATTCTAATCATATGACTCTTCCCACCCAGTTTCAGTAATACCAACTAGATCAAATTAAAGCTCATAAATGAGCAATTCCAATTCCTCTTGTTTATTACCCAGGCTTCTGGCTTTGGGATATAGGCAATTTAAAGAATTTCTTCTCTTCAGTGGTTGAATAAGTTTGTTCTTGACATCAGGATTTTCTACTACATGAGGTTTCATTTGTTCCTACTTTTCATCCTCCTGTTTTGTTGTTAATTTAATGCCCTCGCAGATATTCTACCCAGACTGTCCTCTAGAAGGTTGGTTCTTCTTCTTCTGAATGGAGGCCATCCAAACTATACAGCCCCTTCTGGTCCATCTTCTATGGGTAATGTTCCACCAAATCAAAACTTTCGCCCTTATATCACTTACCTAGCCAGCACTTTGTTTTCAGAATCTTCACAACCAGTGTTCCATTGCTTGCCATCACAGTACTGAATGTAGAACTGTACCGAGAAAGAAAGCCTTTCACATTCCCTCTCTAAATTCCCCTGTTTGCTGCTCCTATTCACCTGCTAAATTCGCTGGCAACTGACTTCTGTACTAAGCTTTGCTACTTAACTCCACACCCTCACTACCAGCAGGGATTAACCACTCAATACACTTCAAACATAGGGCTGATGACAGACCCAGAGGTCCCAATCATGCAATCCTCACAGAAACACAAACAGACCTGTCTCACCTGGCCTTTCAGGGACCCTGAAATGTTCTGAAGCTGCAGAGGACCTACTGGGCCAAATTAAGCACTGGTATTAGCAGGCCTTCCCCCCGTGAGGTCAGTGCAGTTCCATCTATCTTATTCCAGGACTGAATTTGGCTCACTGAACAGATATTTCTGGGAATATGGACATTCCCTCTCCCCCACCCCACCCCCCAAAAAACCCACAGGACTTGACAGGACAGGACAGGACTTGTCCTACAGATAACTAGCAAGTACAAATGCAGAGTCCAGCCCTGGATCTTAACCATCCCAGGGAATGGAAGTCCAGATGTCATTTCAGAACTTGAGCATGATGCTAAGGCTCCATCAACCTCAGGTCTCAGTAACTTGCTTATATTCTGCCAATGTCATATGAACTCCAGAATGAGTTTGCATTCTTCTTGTCTTTCTGTTTGAGAGAGATTCAGGTGGCAACATTCAAATCCAGTACTAGGGTCTTGATTCAGTCCAGCACAAAGATTGAAGCCATTTGCAAATTTCTGGTCTGAATCAGAGTTTGAATATAAGATACCCCTGAATTCCATAGGTCTTGGTTTGTAACTCCACCCTCCACCCCCTACAGCACCATAATTATGAATGAATTAGTTACTCTACTGTATATACTGTATTCTGGAATAAATCTTCTCTTTTTCACTGGTATAAATCCAGATCAACACTACTGAAATCAGCAGAGTTTTTCCAGATTTGCATGAGTGTATCTGAGAGCAGAATTTGGGTTTATACACACAGAAGAGTGTTAGACATCTCAGTGTTCCTTGCTGAGAGACTAATGAAATCTTCCAGCGTCATGGAAGCATTCTAACCTGGCTGACCTTGTCATCCATTCATGTGCGTAGCTCTGTAGTGTAGTTTACAGCCAGAACCAGAACCAAAAGTCTCTTTAATTAAAATCTCTAAAGAACAGCTTGGTAGACTGAGCCTTGGGTTAGTGGTTTTGAAGAACTTCTGGAGGTCAACTGCAATACAATGGAAAGGGGCTCTAGAAATCATAGTTGTGACAATATGGGACTAAATCGCTACTGCTATGTTACTCCATAACTGAAGCTGCTTTGATTGTATCTTGAAGAACATATTTCCATCCTGTGTTTACTTAGCTTTATTGCAAGGAGAAAGGAAAATATGACACTACTACTGGGAAATGCATCTAATTTTTTCTTATGGTACATTGAGGTTTTTAGTTTGAACTTGTGCTGTGTGATGCTTTCTATCCATTCCCCCTCTCTATAAATGTGTCCCTGTAAAGCCAGGCTTCCAGAGTTGTTCATCCATGATAACATGGTGAAAATCTTTTTAAAGGGCAGTACTTTCCCTCCTCAGAATAGCATTACTATGCCCCAAGTAGTGACATTTAACACACAGTTTGAGTAGTTGGGTTTCTCTCTGGAGGCCAAGAGAAAGAATCTCTTCCCAGGCCATTTCATGGCCATTACTAAACAGTGTAGCCTAGTGTATAAAAGCACTGGACTGAAAGTCAGGAGACCTGGGTGTCACTGGCCTGCTGGGTCTTAAGCATGCCACGTCACTTCTCTGTGCCTCAGTTTCCCTCTCTGTAAAATGTGAATAATGATACTGACCTCCTTTGTAAAGTGCTTTGAGATCTGCTGATAAAAAGTGCTATATAAGAACTAGATATTATTACTACTTTCCTGAGGCTACAGAAGCTTCCTAGTGTAGTGGTGAATCCACCAGCTCTGTTCCTGCACCTCCCCTGGCCCATGCATGATTGGCAGGGAAGTAGGAGCAATGCAGTGTACAAGGAGATCCTGCAGAGCTTGAATCTATGCCTCCCAAAATCTTGTCCCTTCCTTCTCCCCCTCCCAACCCACACAGTCTGTGGCCCTCTGCACCTGTTGAAGAAGGGCAAGGGTTTGAACAAGACAGAGCACCTCTCGAACCTCTTTATTAGCTATGCCATCAGAAAGCTAGACACAGTGATGTACCAGGCTATACCTCTATGTGCCATATGTTTAATCCTCAATAGCTCTGATAGCTTCTTGCTTTGTGGAGTTTTGTAATGTTTAGTGGCAAATAAGTTAACATGCTGTCCTGTAGTCTAGCCACAGTAGACAATACCAGCCCCACCCAATGCTGAATATTAGTCACCTAAAGCAGGGGTCTCAAACTCAGTTTACCTTAGGGCCAGTGCCAGTCCTCAAATCCTCCTGGCGGGCCAACAATATGACTGAAGATGGTGTTCAGAAAAGAAAACATTTATATTGTATTTTTTATTTTGAATTTCTTAGAAATAATAAAACTGTCATACAACGTTATACAATTCTTCGCCTGCCAGAGAGTTTTTAGTGTTTGCCAGACACCTGGCAACGCTTCAGTTCTGTCAGTTTGGTGATGTTTGGCCTCAGTGACTGAGCAGTTGAAACCTTCAGGATTGCAGCAAGGTGTGCATCAGATAGTTGTGTTCGGCATTTTGACTTGTTTATATTCATTGTGGAAAAAAGTGGCGCTGCCTCCATGACTGACTCTGCCTGGCAACTAATGATGCTGCCTCCATGGCTGACTCTGCCCGTCCACTAGTGATGGTATCTCTGTCCCTCTCCCACAGCCAATAGGAGTTGTGGGGGGCAGCACCTGCAGCAGACATTGCGAGCAGCATGGCTGCATGCGTCTCTCCTCCGTGGGCCACAATGGGGAGGTTCTCGGGCCACAGATGGCCAGCGGGCTGGGACTTTGAGACCCCAACCTAAGGGATCTAACCAATAATGATCTCCTGAGATTGCCCCAAATAAAAACTTCTCCACATTCAGCAGAACTGCCAGAACATCCCCACCAGCCCCAAACATACACAACACTAAGCAAAGATAACAGTCTTTCCTGCCATATCTCCAGTGACTTAGTGAAATTGTACCTGGGATGAATCCGGCCCATTGTTTCTTGACTGAGCTGCAGAAAGAGGAAAGGCAATGTAACATCTGACACAGCTTTTCCTAGAAGTTCCTCCTTCCAGCAGGTAGAAAAATAGTGTCGTACTGCGGTGTTCTGGGTCTCCATGCTGGCAGTCATTAATGACCAAGGCCCCAGTTCAGCAAAGCACTTTAGCACCTGTTTGAGCAAAATAGGATTTCAACACATGCTTAAGTCCTTTTTTGAAGAAGTAAATTAGCCACTACAATTAAATGCATGCAATTTGCACATTGATACCTCTCATCTGATAAATAATGAGTTAGATCCAAACTGAAACAGCAGATCTCAAAACCTTCTGCCACTGAACTCTCAATAACCAAGGCTAAGCTTTCTACTTGGGCCCATCTCTGAGAGACCAAACTCCCTCTGTATCTAGACAGGTCCAAGTTTTGGAAGAGTTCATACCTGAATCTCAGCTTCCTTCCCCAGGGCCATCTCTAGATAAACTATTGTTTTTGTGCCATGAATTACCTTCCTGTCACACACTGATTGAAACTGGAAAGGGAACTCCCTGCTGCAGAAGGTTGGCAAATCAAATACTGTGTCTGGATTTTTAAAAGGGTGGAATAGTTTTGTGGCCAGCACTGCATCTCACTATCTTTCTATGAGAGTCATTTCTAAAAACAATTGAAGATATTAGAGCTTCCAGTAAAACACCCTATTTTAAGTATAGGGAATATTTCTCAACATGGCAGACACTTCTTAATCCCGTCATCCATTCATCATTTTGGTACCTGATCCCTTTAGTTGTTAGGCACTCTAAGAGAAGTATAATCCAACCTTATGCTTCATGGTATAAACTGATTACCACAGGGTCAGGAAGGGATTTCCCTTTCACATATAACACTGTGTGGTTGGCACAGTTCACCTTCTTCTGAAACATCCATATTTGGATAAAGGGCATGGTGGACCAGTGATCAGATCCATCCTTTCCCACTTTTCTCCATTAAAATGGGCTCTTCGAGAAAATCCCTTGTATAATGACAAGTGTTGATACCGCTTAATCTCTTTTTTCTTTGCAGTACCTTCCACATAAGAATCTGAAGATGCTGGTATGAGCCACTGTTATCAGAAATGACTTGACATCAGTCCTGCCTCTCTGAATCTCAGGCACTTTGGGGGCTTTTGTCCTCTTATTATGGCTTCTTAGAACTTGGCAACAAGGACTGGAATCATTCTGGCCCATGGGGGAAAGACTCATCACTGATCTACAAGACCTTTGGGATGTCTACATTTTTATCTTCAATGTTGTCCGACATGGCATTCTGGAAAAGGATGGTTGACTGGGTTTTTTTAAACAAGAGAATACTATTAAATGTATTTCCCTGTAGTTTTTATATTTATGAAAATTTAATATTGTTCTTCAAAGCAAAAAAGAAAGACAGATATAAGCTATGGTGATTTTCCCAGAGGTTATTAATTGAAAGAAAGCACTGGCCTTAAAATAACGAGATGCCTCCACCATTCTGTTACACAGCTGGGGATCATGCATGGAAATAATTTGATTAAAATTTGCAGTCAAGATCAAGTTCAGGGTGTTGAAGACAACCACATACTGGGTTTGCCATTTAAGTCTGAAAAATGTCAGGTTGCTGGGTCTGGTGCTTAACCCTCAACCAATATTTTATGGATTATCATATCCTTATGAAACTTGAAGTATTTTGTATGACATCTGCATAAGTGATTCACTTCTTCCCAAGACCAACTTTAAATTGTGTCTTTGTTCTTCAAGGAGGTCTTGCCTTTTCTCATGTCTTGGGCTGATAATGTTGGATAGAAGAATACTGTCATCTGTAGCCCCAAGAAGCACAGCACCAGTACCAAGGACACAAAAAAGACATTTTAAAAACCAGCTATGCAATTTTTCTCATAAAATGCATGAATGCAGCTCTGTATTTTCTCTCTCCTTCCCCTCCTGAAAATCAGCTTTGTCATTCCTTTTTTAAATTCCACTATTGGTTAGGTACTGGAGCATGACGACAATCATACTTGTATAACTGTTCTAACAGTCAATAGAAGGGCTCTGTCATTTACATGGCTTCTGTATCAAAGTCACCTACAATTAAAACATCTTACTGATTTATCATTCTTTGAGGATTTTTGTCCTGAGCTATAATATGAACATTAATTCCCTTTTCTGTCAGTATTTTCCTCCAATCAGTGTAATCTTAAATCTTTCAGGGAATATGTGACTGTCTGAAATTTCTGTTGCATATTGACCTAAAGAGCTCCTTAAAGAAGGAGAGAGGGGGAACCCAAGGGTAAAATGTTCAAAAATACTTAAGTGAGTTAGGCGCATGATTTCAGGTATAGTGGTGTCTATCTGGAGTAACTCCATTGGAATAAATTCACATATACACCAATATACCTGACGTCAACCTCTGCGCCTGGCTTGAGGAAAGCAGATGATCCTCTGCTGCAGTGCTTCCCATCCTGCTTTGCCTCTTCTTATTTCTTTTATTTTGACATTTGCTGCTGTATGTTCTTCTGCTGCTTGATAGTCGCAATTTCCTCTGTGTCAGCAGGTGTACGATGCTGCAGTCATCTGACTTCTCTGACACCGCTTGGAACTCCAGGACTATATCCTACACATGGCTCCGCTCATCTGGAACCAGGCTCATACTCCTACTTCCTGTTGGCTGGCTCATCATGTCATTATGCATGCTAGAAGCAATGATGACACACTACCACTGGATGGCATCATAACACCATCTCCTGTCCGTTCTCAGAACAGAATTCTTCTACCAGGTCATTATTTAAACATTCCTCTGACATGTATGATGTCACTGTGGCCTGTATGAGACTACATTAAAAGAGGAAAATTGTTGTTTCAGTAGAGATATAGTACCACAGAGAGTTATATAGGAATGCTGTATCTGATTAGACCTGTGATCCACCTAGTCTAGTATCTTGCCTCTTGATACTGGACAGTACCAGGTGCTTTGAAAGCAAGTGCAAGAAAACTCGTACTGGACAATTTTATAGAAAAATTTGTCCATAGAAGTATTTTTCTAACCCTCTGACATTTAGAGGTCAGGTTATGTCCCAATATATGAGGATTTATATCATACAATTATCCATATACAGCAACTCCTCGCTTAACGTTGTAGTTATGTCCTTGAAAAATATGACTTTAAGCGAAACAATATTAAGCGAATCCAATTTCCCCATAAGAATTAATGTAAATAGGGGAGGGTCAGGTTCCAGGGAATTTTTTTTCACCAGATACATTATATACATATACAGTATAATTTTTAAACAATTTAAAAAAAAACAGTGTAATACTGTACTCAGCAATGATGATTGTGAAGCTTGGTTGAGGTGGTGGAGTCAGAGGGTGAAAGAGGGTGGATCATCTGACTGCTCCTCGTGCTGTTCTTTCCAAAGTGCCAGGGGGTTTTCAATCTCCAGCTTTGCCCCAGGCCCCACCCCACTCCACCTCCAACCTGCTTCTTCCCGCCCCTGCTCCACCCCCTCCCACTAAGCGTGCCGGGTCCTCGCTCCTCCCCACAAACGCCTCCCCCCCCCCCCAGCCTCCTGAATGCTGTGAAACAGCTGATTGCTGCAGGCAGGAGGCACGGGGAGGAATGGGGGAGTTGCTGATCTGTGGGGCCACCAGCAGGCAGGAGGCACTGGTGGGGGTGGAGGGGAGCTGATGGGGGGCTGCCGGCCCACCCTGGTTCCAAGCCCCCACGGCCAAACAACATTATAAGCAAATATTGCGCAACTTTAAACAAGCATGTTCTCTAATAGATCAGCAACGTAACAATGAAACAGTGTTAACCGGGATGACATTAAATGAGGAGTTATTGTAAATATATAATCCATTGTTGAATCTTATTAAGTTCTTGGCCACAATAATATCTAGCGGCAGTGCATTCCACAGGTTAATTATGCCAGTAAGTAAGTAAGTAAGTGTGTGTGTGTGTTTAATTTTACCAATTTAAATATGCTAACTTTCAATCTCATTGGATGTCCCCTGATTCTTTTATTATGAGAAAGGGTAAGTACAAGCACCCATTTTTTCTTCTCTGCACCATTCATTATTTTGTATATATTTATCATGTCCCCTCTTACTTATTTCCTCTCTAAAGTCTGAGTCTTTCAATCTTTCCTCATACACAAATCTTTGCAAGCCTCTCATAATTTTTGTCATCTATCTCTGAACCCTTTTTATTTCTGCTATATCCTTTGAAGATATGGTGACTGAAACAAAACACATTATTCCAGGTGTGAGCAAACCATTGATTTGTATAATATTTTATACAAATCCTAATATCTTGGTTACCTTTGAACACGGCTGCACATTGAGCACAGGTCTTAATTAAGCTGTCTATAATGATCCACATGTCTTTGTCCTGCACTGTTACATTTAATATAGAGCCTACTAATGTGAAGGAGTAATTCAGATTAATCTTTTAGATGTGCATTATCCTGTGCATTGAATTTTATCTGCTTTGTGTTGCTTGTTCACCAACTTCATTAAGTCCCTCTGAAGTGCCTCATAGTCTTCACTGACCTAATAATTTTGTGTCATCTGCAAAAATTTTATTTCAGTGGGACTTAAGCACATACTTAAAGTTAAACATGCGTAAGTCCTGTACTGAATAGGAATGCTTTCCGAATTGGGGTCATCTTGATGAAAGGGTCCATATCACATTACCTGTCCCCTGAGTAGGCCAGATCCTGATGCAATATTTTTGATTTTCTAGATTCTGGCTAGATTAGCTATTCCAAGTAAAATATTTGAAATATAAGTTAAAAAGTGAGATAATGTTATGCAGAAAGTCAGAGTCGCAGTAGTGTGAAAGACCTGAATGAATTCAGATTTCAATGCCACCTGATATCCTGGAATAACAGAGGAGAAAGGAAGCCGGAGGTGTAGTTTTGTATGTCAGTGAAAATGTATAGTGGAAGGAATTGCACTTGTCAGCGCAAGAGAGCCATAATGAATCAATTTGGGTTGAAATAACAGAAGGATTAGAGGACTTATAATGTTAGTGCACTATGCACCTTCACTGCAGGACAGACAGTGGAATGAAATTTGATGATGAGATAAGGAAGGCATTAAAAGATAACAGGATTATGATTATTGGTGATGCCCTTCAAAATATGTATGATAGAGACAGAAAGGAAGGGCACAGTGAAGCAGGGCTGAGCAAATGTTCTGCTTTTCCTCTCTGAATCTGGTTCCACTTATGTGTGTGTGCGCAATATTCATGGAGAGAGATAAATAACACTAAGTGACTATCAAATTCCCTCCAGTGGGGAAGAGGAGGAGACTGCTCTGGTTGGAATTTAAAGGGTATCAGTATTACAGGATAAAGTGCCTGTCTTTCTTTGGATCTTATCTCTAAAAGAGCTCCTAGCCTTTCCACAGTCTGGAAGAAGAGGAAGCCGAGGAGGGAGCTCCTGGCAAATTCACTGCTGCCACCCACTTCTTGAGATGCCCCATGTTTGTGAGACTAGTGACAAGCCAACATTATGTGAGTTCAGGAGCGCCATAGAATACACCTGGGATCAGTCTGGCCCACTGTGTTCATGTTTTCCTCAGTCAATATCTGGTCAATAGATCCAGATATTCCCCTCAACATAAATCAATAGCTGCTTGTTATACCCATTTTATGTATGGGTAAATGGAGACTGAGTTGCCCAAAGCTACTTAGCAAGTCAGGGGTTGCCAGAAACAGAACACAAGCGTCTGGCCTCCCAATCTCATACTGTAACTTCTAGGCAATCCTATCTTTCATCTGCGTATGCTTTTGCATATAAATATTTTGGGCCAGACTGGCCGCCTTTATGGTGTCTGCAGATTGTGGGTGGATTTCTGCATAATTGAAATGTCCACTTCGGTGGTTGATTGTTTCCAGTTGTGATTTTTATAGGAGTTTCAAAAATCTTAATTGTTTTCTTTGTCAGAAAAGACTGAGGGCCTGATTGTGCAATCTTTACTCATATGACTCATGAAATTAGTCACATGGAAGACAATAGTAAATCTGTTATTTACTTTGTAAGTTTATTTGGAGCAGGAACCTATCATTTATGTGTGTGTGTCTGTGACTACAATAAAATAATGATGGTAGGATTGAGCCCTGTAATCAGGTTGCCTAGGCAACCTGCCCCCCCCCCCCCCCCCCCCCCCCTGCCCGTTGCCTAGGCAACCTGCCCCCCCGCTCCCTCCCCCGGCTTGTGCACCCAGTTGTAGGTCCCCATTGTTGGATGCTGCCCCTCCAGCTATGGCACGTTTGAATCCTACCCCTTCCAGGGTAGCAGAGTCCAAAATGAAAGGATGACAGTGAACTTAAAATCAGGGTCACCCGAGGATTGGTCAAGAGGACCCTGCCCTTCTACCCAGGGCTTGTCACTGTGCAGTTAATCCTTTTAGTCTGTCTTCCTTGACCTACACATCCCATCCATGGGGAGGCTCATTCAGGTAGCACGTTGGCTCAGGCTCTTGTCTGGAATCAGGCTTCCCTCATCAAGGAAGAAGCAGAGCTCTGCTCTCCTTCCTGGTCAGCCCTGAACTGGACTAGGTCTCCTTCTTTTAACTCCTCTCTCCATGCCAGTCATTTGTTGCCAGTGTAGCAGGATGGGGCTGACTGAATCCATAAGCTCTCCTCAATGCTCTCAGTGCCAGCGTGGGGCCTATCTGCTCCATCCCGAACTCCTTATTATCAATCTAGCACTTTCGTTCCATTTCTGTTATAGAAGCCAATCCAACCATTTAGGATGTAGGAATTTTTTTTATGGTTATTAAATAATCAGATTCAATTAAGGCTGAATATTGGGAGAGCGTTTCTCGCAGGGCCGTCTGTTAGACTGGGAAATGGTCTCCTAGCAAAGTGATGGAAGCCCCATCATTTGGGACATGCAATAATGTAATGGACAGTGGACTTTAGGGAACAATCCCACTAGGGCAGAAGATGGGCTAGTAGGGCTTTTCCATCATGTGTCTATGAAAATAAGAGCTGCCTGTTGTGACAGTGCTTCAAACACTGTCACAGGAGTTTGCTCTAAAACAGAACCACAAATATTAAATGATTATCAGCTCTTTGGGGCAGGGCCTATCCTTTTGTTCTGTATTTGTACAGTGCCTAGCACAATGGGTTCTGGGCCGTGACTGGAGCTCCTAGGTGTTACCACAATACAAATAATATATAATAACTCTTCAGTGAAGGAGACACCACCAGCCACCATAACACTGACAATAAAGGACGGAGTGGGACTGCCCAATTTAAAGCCAGCCTGAGTGAGTGCATTTTAGTATCTTCTGTAGATTTATACAAATGTGTCACTAACTCCATCTTCTGAAAGAAGATGTTAGACAGGACCAGGACCAGCCCCACTCCCTGTATTACCCATTAAGCCCCTCCCCACAATCTGTCTTTGGTCCTCCACCAGTAACTAATCCATGTAACTGTACTCCTATCTGAGCCAATTGGGACTAGTTCTGAGAGTGAGTTTTTGGGAGATAGTGTAACAAAGGCATCACTGAAGTCAAAACACACTGAGCCAAATTGTGCCAGTTAGGCACTGAAACATCCTGGGGCTGCTGCAGAGCTGTATTCGGGTAGGGAGCTGCATTTCAGACACAAGCTTCTCAGTGCACAGGGGCTTGTACATAGCCTACACTGTCTTTAGGGTGGTGCAGCCTGTTTCCCCCAAGTCCCTTCCATGGGAAAGGGGGGTCAAGGTGGGAGCAATCCCTGCCCTCAGAGTATAGGGAGTGTGACCCTGCCTTTGAGTGCTCCTCCCTCTTCCCCCAACACAAGTGCCAGCCTCAGTTGGACCCATTACATTTGCTGCTTTCATTTTGGCCACTGATTTAATTGTTCTATCAAAGACAGTGATCAATGTCATCTGGGAAGATTTACACTGCAGAAACCCAGTGCTGCTTACGGTTCCACTATTCTCCAGATGTCGAGTGGGTCATTTTTCTTTGAATAATTATCCTCTCATTTTTCTTGAAACAGAAGTCAGGCTTATGGAGCAGACATTGGAAGGCATCCCTTTGCTTTCCCCTTTTGAAAATTAGTCTGTTGTGCCTTCATTCTGGCTGGCCTTGATGGTGGATTCCAGGCTGCAGGCTCCCAGTGATGGAACGTCCACCTGTAGGGGAGGACACAAAGTAACTGGAGCTACTTAAGACAGCCCAAAGCGTGAGCAGTACTGGGCAAGGAGGGTTTGGGCCAAGGCACCATGTCTCTTGAGCAATCTCTCCTAGCAGGGTTCCAAAAGACACCTGTCCTGAACTTAAAGCTGCGCTCTACTAGCAGAGAACCTGTGGCGGGATGTCCATGATCCTTATGCCTGGCCCCATTCTGAACGACTGCCCTGGAACAGCTGCCCTGCCCCGCACAAGCTTGAGGGGGGGCACATTACCCTCCACTGCACTCATGGTCCATTTTAGGATTTGGCAGCCTTTGCTAGACAGATGGATCTTATTCATTCCTCCCATTATATTTACTCCCACAGGCCCTGGTCCAACTCCTGATAGAGCCAAAAAGTCTTACCAGTGACTCAGTGGGTTTTGGACAGGGCCCCAATCTTAATTTCTCAATATTTGTTTTGCTGAAATCCAATCCCCTGGTGCTATTGTGTCCTGTGAACCCATTCATTTATTAACCCATTCCTGGTTATGCTGCCTCCTGTGAACCCATTCCTCGCCACACTATTAACCTATTCCTGGCTATGCCACCTCCTGTGAACCATTCCTTACCTAGCCACGCCGCCTCCTGGGAGCCCCTTCCTCGCCACGCCGCCTCCTGG
>NW_020664418.1:17834020-17893822 GCF_002925995.2 Terrapene triunguis
CTCCACGCTGCCTCCTGGGAACCTCTTCCTCGCCACGCCGCCTCCTGGGGACCCCTTCCTCGCCACGCCGCCTCCTGGGAACCTCTTCCTCGCCACGCCACCTCCTGGGAACCTCTTCCTCACCACGCTACCTCCTGGGAACCCCTTCCTCTACGCCACCTCCTGGGAACCCCTTCCTCACCACGCTACCTCCTGGGAACCCCTTCCTCATCACACCGCCTCCTGGGAACCCCTTCCTTGCCACGCCGCCTCCTGGTGACCCAATCCTCACTATTCTGCATTCATATTGTGTTGTAGTTCATGGCCACTACTTCTAAGCTGCTCTACTACACTCACATACTCAGTGAGTTCCTCCCTCTTATCAGTTAGAAGTAGATCCAGTGGTTTCTCCTCTGTAAGGAAAAGAAAGCTAGAGGGTGACAGGGAACAAAGAAAAGGGGGAGGAAACAATAGTAAAAGTGCTAAAATGCATGTCAGCTGCTATGTGGGGAGTGGAATAAAACAAAAAAGACTTTAGTAGGAGCTACAAGAGCTCAGCACCTTGGAAAAGATGCTCAGCACCCTGCAGCATTGGGCCCACCAGAGTAATGGAAAAGTCTGGAATAGTTTCCAAGTAAATAATTCTCCATCAAGATGAATAAAAAGTGACTGCTCATAGAAGGTCCATGCCCAGCCAGAGGGAATTTGTTACTGAGATAACTTTCAGAGAGAAGAGGGTTGGGAGAGGCAGCTGGCTAATAGAGGATTTTCTCATACAAGAGAGGTTATTAGACTCTTGATATATTATGATGCATCTGAAGAAGTGAGGTTTTTACCCACGAAAGCTTATGCCCAAATAAATCTGTTAGTCTTTAAGGTGCCACCAGACTCCTTGTTGTTTATGATGTATAGATGTTATCAATTTTGATGTCATCAGCCGATGTTTACAATCTTGTTCCCTACTAAGGGATAATAAGGAAACAAGCCTCTTCTAGACATAAACAAAACAATACAATGGAAGGAGAAACATCTCTTTGAAGATGACTCTCCCTGTTGGATGCAGGTGCAGGGTTGGAAGGCTGCACCTTCCATATAGCAGTGTCAATGGAAAAAGCATAGAGCCAGGTCTTGGGGAGAGGGTGCAAGGAGCCTGGAGCATTCACAGTCCTGGGTCTTGCACTTCCTGAGTCACAGTGGCCAATGTTACTGAGTAATGTGTGGTTAAGGATTAATGACAGACTGGAAACTGTTGGAAATATATGCCTTCTAAACTGGTGGAATTAATTTCAAAAGCCATAGGGGTTAGTTGAACCTGTTAATGAGAATTGAAGACAGGTGGAGCTTTACTTTCCTGGAACAGCAGGAAGCACAATCTATTTTGTCTGTTCATGCAACCAGACATAAGAGCACCCAACCCAAGCTCTGGGCACCTTTGACAAACTCTTAAAATTACTTTCATACATAAACAGACTCTGGCAATTACCCACAGACAGGGCCGACTCCAGGTTTTCTGCCGCCCCAAGCAGCGGAAAAAAAACAACAGCTGATCGGCGGCACTTCGGCGGCAGCTCAATCGCGCCGCTCCATTCTTCGGCGGCACTTTGGCGACGGTCCTTCACTCCCTGTCTTCCTCTTTGGCGGCACTTCGGCAGCAGTTCAAAGAGGAAGAGAGGGACTGAGGGACCCGCCGCCGAATTCCCGCCGCCCCAATCACGGACCGAGTGCCGCCCCTTTGTATTGGCCGCCCCAAGCACCATCTCTACTCCCGTAGTTTAAAGATGAAGTGCAATTTGGTAATCCCCCATCTGGATTTCACAATTGCCAGAGTGGTGGTCATGTGCCTGTGATATGTAAAAAAGAAAGTGCTATGTGGGAATAGAAGAAGAGAGGAGAAATTAGAGAGACTGTGTATTGGATCCCATAGTGTGGCATATGGAGTGAAAAGTTAAAAGCAGATTTCAGAAATGCACTAGATTAAAAGAACATATAATGCAGCCTCTCCTATCCCTTATCACCACCTTATTAATTGTGATTCTGAAATTTAAAAAACATAGATATGGATTCAACCCCCCTTGTACTTTAAGGAAGTTTTCATTACTGAAAAGTAAGTTGTCATTAAAAATATTTCACTTGCAAGTTTCAGAGTGATCTGATTTCGGCCTCTCAGGGTTAATTACTTCATCACTGAAATTGTTCATGGGCAGGAGGAGGAACTGAAAATCTTTGATTGTACCATAGTCAGTCATTATACAAATGGCCTTCCCTTAGATTTGTATGATGAAAATGTCAATTGACATAGACTATGTCATTGACATAGTTACCACACCAAGATCAGGGACCCATGCTCCATTCTCCCTTTTCCTTCAGGACTCAGATTTGTTAAATGCTCTGTGAATGATTCAAAGGTCTTAGTGGGCATAAGACATAAGAAGATATAGACATAAAACATAAGAATGGCCATACGGGGTCAGACCAAAGGTCAATATCCTGTCTTCCGACAGTGGCCAGTTCCAGATGCTTCAGAGGGAGTGAACAGACCAGATAATCATCAAGTGATCCATCCCCTGTCACCCATTCCCAGCTTCTGGCAAACAGAGGCTAGGGACACCATCCCTGCCCATGCACAATGCCTAATGTATGCTTACAATCTAGAGGGAGCTCCTGCATAGGCATGTGGGGAAACTATCCCTGATTTATGCAGGTAGTGAGCATGTGCAAGTCAGGCCTGTGCATTCCTCAAATGTGGGCTAAAGTGTCCTCCCTTTTTGCTGTAACTTTTTCCTTCTCAAAGCCACTGTGTCCTTCCTTAGGCTCCAACTGACCTCAGTGGGCATTTTACCTGTGTATGGACTTCAGAACTAGGCCCTCAATTACTATTTTCATGTAAAGCAAGAAACTCCAAATAGTTGTATACTAGTAGTGTAAGTGTGGTGGGCTTTTGAGGGAGAGGATTGGATAAGTTCCTATAGGTTAATGTCCTAGCAAGCATTTATATAGGATCATTAAAGTGAGTGATGGAAAAGACCCATCACAGCATCTGGGCCATTTCCCTGCAAACATATGATATAACCCCTGAAAGAGAGGCCGGGTGGATAGTAAGCTAATGCTAATGTTGAAGTAATCCTTACCAATATATCCATGCTACTTTAACAGTGCTTAGATGTTACAGAGATAGGTGCATTAGAGATGCCTTTGATAGATTCCATTTAAATTTTCTGCAAACTTTTGTTTCCCTAAAAAAGCAAATGGTCTTCTGCAGATCCAGTAGAGAAGTCTACTCCCCTTTGTCTTCATGGCAGGATGGACTGTTATAGAAAAGGGGAGAGTGATGGGATTTTAGCTAAAACAGAAATTTTGTTTTCAGAATATGAATTTAGGCTCTGATCCTGCAATTGACCTCAGTGGGTCTGCACATGGGAGGAGAACTTCACACAAACAAAGCCGGTTGCAGGATCACGGACTCAACTGGAACATTATGAAGCAAATGTGAGGGAGATTGCTCCACCTGAAGAAAGGGAATAGTAAACATGCATGATCTCAGAAGAGGGTTTGATTCCAGGAAATTCAGTGAGGCTCTTCAGTTACGTAGAAACCCTGGTGTGTTATATAGACATTTCAATGACCATAATTATTTGAATGGTAAAAACACAGATCAGAATGAAATGGAGATACATTCTCTAGCATAAATTTACATTTCTTAATGATGTCAATGGCACTAGGCTTGATATTTTCACTGGTCATTCTTTATGCACTGATTTAGCTATGGCCTTCCATTGAACTCTCTAGTAAATGTTCCTCGTAGAAGCTGGGAATGAGTCTTATAGGAGTAATTCACTGCCAGTATTTTTCCATTTTCAGTTATTTCCTGTCATTGACATTACAGAAGCCAGGGAGGGTGCGCAGGGGAAGAGAGGAGTCCAGAAGGCTGACTCCACATCACTGGGCTTTTTGGACCTTCTCAGAAATTCACAAAGTCTGATGCTGAGGATATTGATGCTGTAAGTCCAGCCTAAATCTGGCTAGAAAGCTACTTGCTTATCTCAGTGTGGTGGAATCAGGATGGATAGCTGATAGCCAAAGACAGACAGATGACTTTTAAAACCTTTTAAGCCAATGGAAGTCAACAAAAAACCTCCCATTGACTTCAGTGGGCTTTGGATCAGGTACTTAAATAATATCTTCCTTTATTCAAGCATATGGGTGAATAAAGCAAGTAGATGACAAACCAAAGAGGGCAGATGACAAATGGGCTCTATTTTCTGTAGAACATTAGTACGGATTCCCCCCTCAAAGAGGGTATGAAACGAGGTTTGCTGCAATGCCAAGCAACCTTCATTATTGTCTCATTGCATTGTTCAGTGGGTGAGGTGCAAGAAGAGAAGAAAAGACGCTAGGCTCATTTTTAGAAAATATGTTAAGGGAAGGTTTGGATTGTAGTAGGCACTAGAACTGAGGGGAGCAGTGAACTTTTGTGGTTCACAACCAATCTGGTAAACTTGGGCCATTTTTAGGTAAGGTGGGACTGGATTTCAGGCAACTCACATTCTACTCACTGGGGGAGGGATTTCCAGTGTCAATTGGTATTCACATGAGACTCAGCATTTTCAGCCAATTCCCCTTTGGCTTCTCCAGCCAGCACCTTCAAAAGTCAAAGCAAAACTGCCGAAGTGTGAACCCTATATATGAAAAATGAATAAGGAGAGTTACTGAATACCCCATGAGCCAGCACTGCTGAGGCCTGGTGCCCTAAATCTCTCACATAGTTACAATGAAAGAGTTCACTCAATCTGTTCAAAGCAAACTTCTTTGTTATGGCCTGCTCACATTTAATCACATTGCGTCCTTCAGAAGAAAATAACAAACTTTCTATTGAACCCCGTAATTTCTGGTATAATTAGGCATTCAGGTTTATAATGTTAATAGTCATGCCAAGTGAGTCACCAAATCATCATCCTTTTCTCCCAGGAACATTGCCCTTGGTCCTGCAGCCCAGGACTCAAGCACAGAGAGATGTTCCTGCTGAGCTGCGCTCATGTGCTGTGCGGGTACCACACAGCAGAGAAAAATGTGCATCATGCCTAGCAGGAAGGCTATTAAATTAATAATTTTCTGTTAGTGGCTTTTTCTACTATGTCCTCTCTTTAAGTTACACCAATTTCAGCTACCCTATTGAGATGTACACAAAACCTCTAAATTTTGCCCATTGAGGGCCCAGTTATGTTTCCCTTTTACTCACAATGAGTAGCATCATTTTGTACAATAAGTCCCATTTGTTTCACTGGGTCAGTTGCAGACTAAGGTGTTAATCAATGTTGGTAAAGCAGAGACAGAATAAAGCCCTGAGTGTAGTGTGAAATGAAACTGAAACCAGAGCTGTCTAACCTCATTGTGCCTGGTGCACCTTTCCATTTGAGGTTTGTTGAGTGTACGCTACCCACAGCAATGAGCACTGGGGTTTTTATGAAGAGCACTGTTCTTTGAATGTGCATTGTATTCTCATTTCCTGTAACATTCTACAGTGAACTCGTCTAGCATTCGCCATCATGCCCCTAGTTGAGATGAGTACATCTTGTACATATGGCGGCTGCATGCTGCTTGCCAGCAGCATTTCCTTTTCCTTTGGCATTACTGAATGAGCACTTACTAAAAGTGTACTGATAAAATATTCACTAGGAAATATATAAAATAATGAACAATATTTTGAAATTGTCATCAATAAATGCACCCCAACTCCAACCTCAGCCTTTTGAGAATTCCAGGCTCTTGTTTGCTGCTTTAGAGGTTTATTCATTAGTTACTCTCATTTCTTTGGAGCCAGTCAGGGGATTGAGTTAGTGGAATAGGTCTGGCATTAATATCCTTGTCTTTCTGGGCCACATTATGTTTTTCAGGCGCTACAAAGGGAATTTGCTTTTGGGTCTGATTCTGATCATGCTGATGTAGCCCACGAGTAACTCCCCTGAACTCAATGGATTGGTACTGGTGTAAAAGTTACATAAGTTAGAGGAGACTCAGATCTACTGTCTGTATGTTTATACATTTTATTTTGATTTATTATGTGTACTGCAGTAGCACCTAGGAGTTCCAGTCACAGGCTGGCACTGGGCACTCCATTGTACTAGGCGCTGTACAAACACAGAACAAAGAGCTGAGAAGGCAAGTAGCATCTGCATTCCATCAGCTGGCAGCTTTTTATTGTCCCTGTGAGCAGATGTCTTTCCCAGCTTGCCCTAAAACAAAGTCCATGCATGGTATAGAGTCAAAACTCCACACTTTTCCTTTGGCTTGACTTTATTAAGAAATTAGTAACACATAGTTGCTTCTCCTTAGGTTTGGCTACTCCTAGGGTTCTGATTTCAGGCCTGATCAGTTTATACTTTAAATCCTCTCTCCTCCAAGAGCCACTCCTGCCTCCCTTATAGCCAGTGGGGTAATGAGTCACCTGCCTCAATGAGTCATCAGGATCCACTTAACCCTTTCCCCAGCAGAACAAACATCTGCTCACAGGTTGGGCGGTTCAAGAAAACACTGCCATCTTGTCCAGATTCAATTTTAAAGCCATTACTAATAAGAATACTTTACAAAAATGCATTAGCCCTTTAATAGCGTAGGGGGCTGGGCTTGATGATCTCATGACATCCTTCCAGCCCTACATTTGTATGATTCTATGATTCCTCTCCAACAAATTCTTAACCCATCCAGCATATGCAACCCAAGTTAAATGAATGCAAGTATTTTGTTAGCAGCCACCTACTACATAAAAAGATTTAAAATATTATTTTCCATTTCCTTAGTGCAATATGGCCACGCTCAAACATTCAAAAGTCATGAATCAGATTTAGCTTTAAAAAATTATGAGATTAAAAAAAAAAAAGAATGTTGGATTTTTTTTCCTTCTGAGCTTTTAGCCTTAACTTTACAAGCTTTTCTCTACAGTCATGGGGGCCAGAAACATTTTTTTTTTTAAATGAAAGCAAAAATTCTTACATCATCAGAGAACACACAGGAACTGGGGCTTTAAGAAAAATACCAAATATGGCAAGATTCATAATACAGTCACAAAAGCTAGCAACACTGCTAGCACCTCTCACCTAAGTGTCTCAAAACCCTTTATAAAGATTAACTAATTAAGCCCTTGTCTACCCACTCCAAAATTGTGCCTGTGATGGGGCATGTGACTCCACACAGGCTTCAAAACGGTTAATGTGTATCTGAAATGCCAATTAACATACTGGGCTGTACCTGGAGGAAGAGCCAGGCTTAACTGAGGATGAAACCCAGCTGGTGAGGGGCTGGGTGAGTAACTATAAACAGAGGAAGTTGAAAGCAGAAAGGAGCTGGGGGAAATAGTGCAGATAAGAATATTGGACAAATATCTGAGGAATGCTGGGCATTAAGCAGATGAAATGCAGCTCAACACAATAAACTGCCTCATGCTGTTAGTGTTAAAGTGTGAGTAAAAGAATTATTTGAAAAGAAATGACTAGAAATTAAAATCTATAGTTACGGGGTAGTAAATCATATCTGCAAAATCATCTCTCTGGATGTGGATTTAGAATTATATGATAAAATAAAGGGGAAGAAAGAGTCATCCTATGTGGCAGGTAAAGTTTATGACAGTGGCACAGGAACCAGGGGGCCAGGGCCCTCCCACTTTTTGAAAGTGGACAGGCCTGGCCTGGCCTATCCACTTTTTGCCAGGGCAGACCCCGCCCCCTTCCCCTCCGAAGCCCTACCCTGTGTCCAGGCCAGTGTGGAGCCCGGCCAGGGAGCCTGGGAAGCTGGGAGCCACGTGGACCTTCCACCTGCCCGCAGAGTGGGCAGGGCTGAAAGCAGCCCCCTGCCCATGTCCCCGCCCCCTGGTCCCCCAAGCCCAGGGCAGGTGGAGGGACCCAGGCTCCCCACAGCTGCCCACGTGGCTCTCCCCGACCCGGCTCCGGCCAGGGCGGCGGGGCTTTGGAGCCACAGACTGGCCATGGTAAGAGCCACACCGCAGGCAGCTGGGGGGAGCTGGGGAGCCTCTACTTGCCCTGGGTGGAGGGTCCGGGGGAGTCCTGGGGGTGGGGGCTGCTCTCAGTTGGCCCCCCTGCACCAGGGGCAGGTGGAGGGTCCGCCACAGCTCCGGGCATGGCTCTTATCATGGCCGGGTTGTGGTTCCAAGGTCCCGCCTTCAGCGGGAGCCAAGTTGGGGAGAGCCGTGCGGGCAGCTGTGGGGAGCCTGGGTCCTGCCACCTGCCCTGGGGGGTGGGGACATGGACAGGGGGCTGCTTTCGGCCTTACCCCAGGCGGGCTCCCCAGTCCCGCTCTGGCTTCCAGCTTGGCGAGGCCTCGGGGATGGGAGGGGCTTCGGGGGGGGGGGAAGGGGATCCCAGCCCTCCCACTTTGGGGAAGGCTCCGGCACCCTTGGTGTATGAGTTTACATATGGTAAATGGAGTCACTTTTGCGTTGCCAATATATACTGATGGGTCTAAAGATGAAAAAACAGGACTAGTGGGAGCAGCCTCTTGCCTCCCTGAGGTTGGAGTTAGGAAATCTAAAAGAATATCTACTTTTGTAGCCATTATGACAGGTGAATTGGTGGGAATACTGTTAGCATTAAACTGCATAAGTGATGTACTAAACTGATGGCTAAACTGAGACTGTGAGATTAAGGGCCTGATACTGCAAGGTGCTGAGCTCTTGCAAAGTCCTTCATTGGGAGTTGAGGGTGCTCAGCACCTCACAGGGGGCTGGTAGCACTTAGAAACCCAGAATCCTGACTCCCTGTCCCTCCACTCTAACCACTACAAAACATTCTCCCTTCCCCATCCCCTCTCCCCCCTTCACCTCGGGTAAAACGTAAAGGGAGTGGAATGTCTGAATTACTAGCTAATCTGCTGCTGCAGAATCTAATCGAGTCATTATTACAAATAATGTGATTTCTGTGTTTGGGGCTTTGGCTTCTAATTAATCTCCATCTTCCGTCACACTAAGGAGGGGAAATGATGCATTGGCTGCCGAGGAATACAGTCAAGAACACTTCCCTGGTCTCTGTATGACAGATTTATTCTGCCCCCACGTAGGACCCTTAATCACCTCCATGGCTGCTGAGGCAGCCAATTTCTAAACTCTTTTTCAGTTTAAAAAGTCATTATAAGTACAGGAAGAAAAGTCAGCTGGGGTGAGCATTTTTAATCAAGATTTTTAGAGCATTTTTTTTTCTTGCAAGGGATTTTCCCCCCCACCTAGTGTGGTTTTTAATTCTCTGAATGTCCCCTTTACTCTTAAGCATTCTGTAGATGATACTGACTGTGTATGTATCTCTTTATGATTAAATTCATGTACATATTTAGGACCCAGACTTTGTTTAGTTTAATGATTCTTGTTGGATGAAAATTAACCTCTGACTTTTTGCTGTTTTCAGTTATGATTTATAGCCATCTGCAATGCTTAGTAATGACTCATAATCTGAACTCTTCTGACTTTTCTAGCTGTGTTTTTTGAGATTGTGAAATATATCTTTAAAAAATATAAATAATAGCTGTAGGCAAGCTTGAAAACGTCAAGGAAGGTATGGGAGTTTGGCTCTGATATTTCTTTGAACAAATGTGGTCAATAAATCAGACTGGCCAGAAATTATACAAGAACAGGCTTTATTGCAAGATTTCCAGTGCTTCTAGATTTGGATGAGAATTGATGTATCTTTTCATGATATTTCTCCCTCCAGTCCCTGCTGAAATGAAGAAGTTCAGAGAGATGCAAACTTTTGCTTTTAGTTTTGGGTAAAGATTCTGATGGGTTGTTATGACAGACAAGCCCAAGGTACAAAGCTTAGATTTGGATTTTGAATCTCACAAAGTTTTGGGGGTGTTCAGATCATGGGTTTCGGCTTAGCCCACCATACAGCTAGGTTGCACAGGCAAAATTTGGATTTAGAATCTCCCTCAGTTTAAGGGGGTTGGATACAGTAGATGGGAAAGCCTGATTCTTCCCTCAATCCCACTGATGTAAATTATGAATAACTCCACTGAAGGCAGCAGTGTTATAGGTGTAAGACCAGTGTAATTGAAGGGAGAATCCAGCCTGGGCATTTGGCCCAAGTTTAATTGTTTTATCTGAACATGTTTACCCACTAACTTAAAATGGTCTTCACAATAATTTAGAAGGAGTGTTATGTTCTTTAAGGACATCTGAACAGATAAACAATAAATTACCTAAGCTTCAATAGAGGAAAAAATGTTGTCTGCCAGACTGGGTGACTTTCACTCCAGTTTCCCAATTAATCTTCCCCATGCTGTGGTAGTTTCCATTCATACTTGTATTAGAGTAACACATGGAACTGCATAGGACGTGGTACAATTGTTTCATATTCCACTTGTGCACAAAAGACCTTGCATGTAGACAGCCTATATCTGATCTCCCTGTGGGGAGGAATCAGATTGGCTGGGTTCTCCATAAATACATCCTCAGAAGAAGCAAATTGCCTCATCTCTGACACACTATAGGCCAGATATCTCTGCTCATGCTTGACTCCCTTCCTGACTAGTCTGGAGGCTGAGGAGCATGAGCAAGGCTGGCTCCTCTTTGCTGATCAATCACTCACACCAGGATTAATAATATCTGGAGGATGCTTCTAAGATTATTATTTATCTTCTGCAGTTCCCTGTGAACGTTGCTGTGGGTAGTCTCCAGCAGCTGTCTGCGTTCTCAAGAACAGAAGGGGCTGTGTCAATACATTCCCATTAGTCCCCGATAGTTTCCATCCTGGACTACATAGGACTCTTGGGATGATTTAAAACATTGTACATATAGGCAGCAAGATCCAGGAAAGGATAATGAGTCTGAGCCTGTGTGATGGCTACCATCTCGCCCAATACACTGGGGCTTGAACTGGGGACTTCCAGAGCTAAAAGCATAAGCTGCTATAACTTGAGCTCAGGAGCCAAGGCTCATTAGCTGGGGTCTGTAATAACTCCTCTCCTCTGCGGATTGGCACAGAGGGGACCCGTAAGACACACTTACCAGTGGGTTACATGCAGTGATGAGCTCCCAAAATCCTAATACCGGGTCCTTGGCGGCACTTCGGCGGCGGCGGGGGGGGGGGGGGGGGCCTTCACTCGCTCCGGGTTTTCGGCGGCGGGTCCTTCACCCGGAGCGAGTGAAGACACCCCCACCCCCCGCTGCCGAAGTGCCGCCGAAGACCCGGTAGGGAACCGCACGGTGAGTACAAGCCCCATGTGCCTGTCTCCCCCCCACCCATCCAACCCCAATCCACTTCCTGCCTCCGACTGCCCCCCTCAGAACTCGCAACCCATCAACCCCACCGCTCCTTGTCCCCTGACCCCCCCCTCCCAAGACCCCCCACCCTAACTGCCCCCCAGGACCCCACCCCCTACCCAACTCACCCCGCTCCCTGTCCCCTGACTGTCCCAACCCCATCCACCACCACTACCCCGACAGACCCCCGGAACTCCCACGCCTACCCAACCCCTCCCCATCCCCTGACTGCCCCCCCAGAACCTCCGCCCCCTCCAACCGCTCCCTGCCCCTTATCCAACCCCTCCTCCCAGCCCCAGCCCCTTACCATGCTGTTCAAAGCAGCAGGAGCTGCAGAGCTGCCCAGAGTGCTGGCGGCGCGGCGCGCTGGGGCTCTACGAGAGGGGGGCAAGTGGGGGAGGGACCAGGGGAGCCTCCCCAGCTGCGAGCTCAGGCGGGCCGGACAGGACGGTCCCGCGGGCTGGATATGGTCCGCAGACCAGACTTTGCCCACCCGCCGGCCCGTTTACAACCGGTTGTACACTGGCTTCTAAATTTAACAACCGGTTCTTGCGAACTGGCTCCAGCTCACCACTGGTTACATGACATACTTCCTCTGCTCAAAGAAACTTCTCCAAGTATATGAGGTCCACAGTGGTTTGAATCCAGGATGGGCCCCCACTTGTGTCACAGCTGCCATCTTGCCTGACACACCAGGGTCTGAACTAGGGTGACCAGATGTCCTGATTTTATAGGGACAGTCCCGATATTTGGAGCTTTTTCTTATATAGGCACCCATTACTCCCACCCCCGTCCCAATTTTTCACACTTGCTATCTGGTCACCCTAGGCTGAACCAGGGACCTACAGAGCTAAACGCACACGCTGCTACAGCTTGAACTAAATCGGTTGCACCAAGCTGCTATACCTGGGGACTGTAACAACTACTATCCCCTGCACATCAGTACAGAGGAGGAACTGTAACACACACATACACATGGGTTACACCTGAAGTCAGTGTCAAAACTCTGATTAACTTCCAAAGGACTAGAATTTGGACCAACGTCTTTAGAAATGCAGTGAAGCTGTTTGCAGAATTGGCCAGGTGATGAAAAATCCCCTTGGCAATTCTTTTTTACATGTATTGTGAATCTGAAACCACCTGTTGCACTTATGGAATCAAAGTCTCAATAGGCCTCCTCAATTACATGTGCAAAAATTCACTTTTGCGGCCAACAGATGCACTAGCAAGTCTTGTGCGTGCAGCAAACGAGGTCAGTTGAAATGTAGAACATGACACAACATGCTGTTGGAGCTCTAACTTTGAGCTACTGAACCACTAAAACTGCAAGTACAAGAACTACTAGAGTAAAGAATATTCAAGATAAAACCATGTTGCTCTGGATCTTCTGTTTAATGTGGCCAATTTGAGGGGTGTTGTGTGCATGCACATTTAGATTTCATGTCCCAAATTCTTGTCTGCAGATGAGAAACCCATATTGCAACACTCAGCTCAAACTAAGCCTCCCCTTTGAGTTAAAATTTTTGGTTATGCCCCCCGCAACCCAAACAGGCTGGGTGGCCTGCTGAGGTGAGTCAGGGGATGGAGGTGGCATGGACACTCCCTCCCTGAGCCCCATAGTGCAGGGCTGGCCCAAGCCACCTGGTGTCGCTGCTCCTGCCCCCCAGATGTTCCTCTGCACCCCCCATGGGAGGGTGTGCCCCACAGTTTGAAAACATCTTGAAGCTGTTGCTAAATAGAAGGCAGAAACCTAGGGGGTACGTGCCGCTGTGTGCCCTCCTGTGTCGCCTCTGGGGTGTACGCGATAGACTACATTACTTGGAAAGGGGTACACAGCCTCCAACATTTGAAAACCATTGCCTTAGTGTAAAATAGGGAGGTGGGGGCTGTGGGAACAGAAAAATGTGAGGGTTAAAGTTACACAACTGCTGAGTAATCCTTAAACAACCCCAGGCACACATGCCAATGCGAAGATTAACTAACATAATGGCTGTGTAGCATATTGGTAAGCACCAGCCACACACTGCACACCAGGTTATAAGGCAGGGACTCAGAATATTCCCCAAATAACACAGATCCACATTTGAGTGTGATGCCTCTGTAAATCTGTAAATCCCGACTGCGTGGTGAGCTGATGAATACCTACAAACAGCCCTTTCTAATGGCAGCACTATTCGGTCTAACTGTAAGATGCCTTCCAACAAGAGTGGGATCTAGCTAGAAACTGTGGATCACCCTGTTGGCTTGTGCTAATGCCTGCTCTGCAGTAAATTGAGAGTAACTCTGTTTATGTCTATTGGCCTGATCTCACAACCCTTACATCAGCAGTAAACTCAGTTTCAACAGGATCACTGCCATGAGTAAGGACTGCAGGATCAAGCCCACTGATTCTTCTCTCACACCAGTTTTACACTAGTCTAACTCCACTGTTCTGAATGGAGTTGTTCTGGATTTTGTGCTGGTGCAATTAGGATCCAGAATAGGCCCCTTAGGTTTTACCAAAAGAGACTGCAGTTTGCTGTATCACACTTAGGGCATTTCTCCTTGATTTGAAGATGGGCAGCGGCTCCATCGCTGAAACACAGGCACACTGACAGTGCACTAGCAATGGACCTGAGGTAGGTACAGGGATACGGCTATAAAGAAGACTTCTTAGAAGGAGGCAGGTGGCTTTGTGACTAACTCTCTTGCCCCGTCCCCATCACACACAGTATAGTGATCTGTTTCTGAAGCTGTTCCACAGAACATGCAATATCACCATTATTGTGTGAAATGAACCACAGGCAGTGAACAAAATTAATTTTAATGGCTCTGAACAAATTACATACAGGATATGAATGTTTGTATCTTTGCAAGATGCAATCTTTATAGCTCTGATTGAAAAGATACATGCAGGAAAGAGGGCACATTTCCAAATAAGCTACAAATAGCAGGATAATTTATTTTTCATTACTGTGATGGGGCGTCTGCCCCACACTGGTGGAGAAAGGGTTAAAAGCAGGCCTGGGGAGGTTGCGCAGCAGACAGCCAATCAGAGAGGGGCTGCAATGAGCAGCCCATCAGGGCAGAGCAGGCCCATATATAAAGAGAGCTGCAGGGCAAACGGGACAGGGCAGAGAAGGTGCTAGGGCTACGGGGAAGTGGCCAAGGGAAATGGATGGCGGGAGTTGAAGTAGTGGTTTTTTAATCTCTTGACCACCCTAATAAAAAGGTGGGTATGTGTGATGTGAATTGTGGAGCCCCAGTCATAGACCAGAACTTCATTGTTTTAAGCACTGTACAAAGAACAAAAGCACTGACAGTCCTTGCTTCCAAAGAGCTTATAGGCTAAGAATAAGAGTCACCGGTTTCTACAGATAGATGGGGAACATATGTTCATATATGCCAGTAGTTCTTATTACAACAAGGTCTGCAATATTGTTCATAAATTTGTATGTTCAATAAAGTTGTTGTTGTTGCACTGCAGGTCCAGGATTGCTTCCTAGCTGAATAGCTCTAAATTGGTTCCTTAGAAACAGATATAAAAACAGTGCTGTCCCTGTTGCTCTACCCAACCAGGGACACACAAGGCAAGATGATGCACACTTTCAGCTAATCCACACAATCTCTCTCTCTCTCCCCTATTCCAATTTAAAACTGTCTGTGATTGAGGGATTGCTTCTCCACAGGCTTGGGGGAGAATTGGCATGGGGTGGCCAACTTCCACCATGTGCTTCATGCTCCTGGGCTTAGGACTCTAGGCAGAGGTGAAAGTAAGCCGGTACGCCCCGGTACGGCATACTGGCAAGAGCCGGTATTCCGGACCGGACCGGCTTCCCCAGGCGGCAATTTAAAGGGCCTGGGGCTCCCAGCTGCGGCTGAAGCCCCAGGCCCTTTAAATTGCTGCCAGAGCCCCACTGCCAGAGCCCCAGGTAGCGGAGGTGGCCGGGACCCCCAGGGCTCCGGCAGCGATTTAAAGGGCCCGGAGCTCTGCTGCAGTAGCGGTGGCTGGGAGCCCCTGGCCCTTTAAATCACCGCAGGAGCCCCACCACCACTACCCCAGGGCTCTGGCAGCAGGGATCCAGCAGCAATTTAAAGGCCCCGGGGCGGCTGGAGCCACGGGCCCTTTAAATCGCCGCCTGAGCCCCGCTGCTGGAGCCCTGGGATAGCGGCAGCTGGGCTCTGGTGGGAATTTAAAGGGCCCGTGGCTCCGGCTGCTGCTACCGCCCCGGGCCCTTTAAATCTCCGCTGGCTCCAGCAGCGGGACTCAGGCGGTGATTTAAAGGGCCCAGGGCTCCCAGCCGCCACTACCGCAGCCAGAGCCCAGGGCCCTTTTAATCTCGATTGAAAGGGCCGGGGCTCTAAAGGCCCCGCCTCTTCCGGTTGAGGCCCCACCCCCTGCTCAGGACTCCGGAGTACTGGTAAGTCCTTTAAGTTACTTTCACCCCTGACTCTAGGTCAGTGCCTGAATTTGGTCCTAAATTCACATAGCTCAAGTGAAAAGAAAATTGAAGTTGTGCAGATTTCTATGAACTGGGGGCTTTGTAACTAGATAAACAATAGATATTATTCATTTTCCAGCATTTCATCTCTATTTTTGCTTTCATAAACAGTACAGGCTAAACATGTCCCTGGTTAAACCCACAGGCGTTGGGGAAATTACACAAGGAACAAATTTATCTCTGCATGTTTTTCTATGATCTTTAGTCTAGGCTAAATGGAACAAATTTAAAACTCTCCTTCATGATTTATTCTTCTTGTCAGCAAAAAAAAATCTTCTTCGCTTGTTCATCTGCCAATAAAAAAAAAAGGAGAAAGTATGTATTTTAGATAGATGGAAAGAAATAGTTCCCAAGTCTCTGACAGCACAGTTGAATATTCTGTATATTTACGGTCATTAATACTTGAAAACTAGCAAATACACAGATTCAGTGACTGGAACAAACCACCTCCAGATGTTAAACTTTTAAATGCACTTTTATGTATTTAACCATAAACTCATGTTAGAGATTGAAAAGTTCTATTGGGCCCATCTGGTCCATCCAGTCCTGACTGTTTTATACAGTAGTTATTATACAGTAGTTAATGCATTGGCCACTGTAGTTTTGTATGTCCAAACCAAGGGTCCACCACCTCTCTTGAGAGAATATTCTACAGCCTAATGCATCTCCCTGCCAAAAAGTTTTGTTTTCAGGATATATGGTGATTTCTTTTCCTTTATCTTGCCCTGTAATAGGAATACTGCCTATAACAACAAGCTATAATTGCGAGAAATGTTCATTTTTGGTCATCCTGATGCCTGGCTTTTTTTTTCTTTTGATATCTAATCACAAGCTAAAGATGTTTATAACTTTGAGCTTTCTGTCCTGAATGGTATCCTTTAAACAACCCAAATCATGTCCTAAGTGCCTAGAGGTTTAGGACTTTGGAAATTTGCCTGAGGAAAACTGGATCTGATCCTTTTGAATTATTCTGAATGGTACTTAGGTTTTATTTTTAAAGTCTCTTAATTGTACTGTACCTTCTGGTTTGGTTTTGCTTCTTCTCCCTTCACAAGGTCTAGGGAAATTTGCTCATACGTGTTATCAGGAGCAGGAATTTGCTTTGCAGATGAGCCTTTCTGGAAATTTTCAGGGATCTTTTCATATGTATTTTCAGTACAGTCCTCTGTTCTGGAGGATCTTGTGTTCAAAGACACCTCATCATAAGTATCATTGGGTTGTACTAGAGAAGACTTAGAAAGTCTCTCAGAAGCTTGATCATGGGTAGATGACTTTGGCCGTCCGACAGGAATCTGTTCATAAGTATTGTTTCCATTATCAGAGCCAGAAGCAAAAGGCTTACAAGCTTTCACTTTCTCAATCTGCCCATATGTGCTATGTGTCGATGAATCATAAAGGATCTTGTTGTTTGGTTTTCTAAGCCCTTCATTGCTTTGGAGGGAGGTTGCATAGGTTGCAAATAGCTGTTCTGAATCTTGGGACTCCACAGAGGTCCTAGCTTTAATGGGTAACTTCGGAGACAACTTAGGGGGTGTTGTAGCAGGAGTACTTAATGTCAACTTCTTTGTGTCTGCAGAAGTTGATGGACAAAGGGATGGGGAATGGACCCTTTGACCCCAAGGAAGTGAGGAATTGCTTTTGCCTTGCTCAAGCATAACTTCAGAATAAACAGTTTCTGGAGGCGATGGCTTTATAAGATCAATTTTTTTGTCATAGAAACGTTCGGCTTGCTTAGCCAAAGCATACACCGAGCTGATTTTTTTGCTAGGAGAGTAGTTTGCTTGGTCTGGTTCTCCTGGTTTTTGCTGGGTGTCACCTTGTGATAAACAGCCTGATTTCTCAATGAGGATTTTGTCAGTGGCAGACTGGGTCTCCAAACTAAGGCCTCTGCCATTCATATGGTGTTTGTTCAGCTCCGCATATACAATGTTTCCTTGATCGTTTAAATCTAGCTTGAATGTCTCCTGCATAAGCAAGCTGCTCCTATCCGGCAGTGGTGGGGCTATGTCTGGATCCTGATATGATGGAGAGGAAAGAGAGGAACATAATTTTCAGGAGTCAGTAATGAATATAAAATGCAATGCATCAACAAAGGTGATGAGATACATTCAGACCATGGTTACTCCCAGGCAACTTCACAGAAATCAAAGAATCCTTAGGCATTTTAAAAATCCTGTAGCACTTACTACATCCTTACTTAGATCCGAGTCCTTCCTCAGAACTCTTATTGAAGCCAATGGGGAATTTGGTCTGATTCAGAATAAAGACAGTGGTTGAGATTTTCAAAGCAACATAGGGGACTTAGCTCATTAATTTTCAAGGAGGATGTATGGTTACATTCTCTCTAGTATTTCTCTGAAAATCTCAACCAGCAAGAATTTGGGTCTGTCTCTAGAAGTCAGTTCCTCACCCCTGAAAAGCGGCAGCTGTTCAGCAGCTCTCTACCTTTTTTTTTTTTTTTTTTTGTTTTTTGGGGGTTTTTTTTCTTTTTTTTTTTTTTTTTTTTTGGTGGCTGGGGTGGTCAGACGTGGGCCTTAGTGCACTGTGGAGAACCACAGAACCAAATGTTCTACTCTAGGTAAGGGGTCACCAGAGCCATACAGTAGAAGAGACCATCGCCTCCTTGCTCTGTGACTTGATGCCTCTGCTTATGCAGCCCAAGATTGCACTGGCTTTTTTGATGCCAAGTCACATTGCAAATTAATACGTAACCTGTCCACAATCACTGCTAGATCCTTCAGCATCACTGCTTTCCTATGACACTTCTGGGGAAAACAGGGGATATGTGTTTATAGGATTACATTCATCCCCATGCGAAAGGCCAGTTCAAGGCCTGTGTACACTTAAGTCCCACTTAAAGCTCTATTTTGAGTACCCAGGCCTTCCACCAGGACCACTGCATAGGGGTGAACTTCACTCTTCACTAGTGGCCAAAAATATGATCACATTTTGTTTGCCTAGTAAAGTCACCTCTGGCAGAAGCTGAGAATGGATGATAGGGGATGGATCACTTGATGATTACTTGTTCTGTTCATTCCCTTTGAAGCACTGGCAATGGGCACTATTGGAAGACAAGATACTGGGCTAGATGGACTTTGGTCTGACCCAATATGACCATTCTTATGTTGACAGAAAATAATTCCAAGGGCAATGTTACAATGTTACTGAATCTGTATTTCTGATTCTGAAACATCACCAAATTGGTACGGCACTTCCTGGAACATGGTCGCAGCACAGCAGATCACCCTAGCGACACTAATTAATTCAAGATACCTGCTGTCTCTGCTTCAAACAAGTCCCCAACAGCGGGACATTACTTTTGCATTCTGCATAAAACCTACCTGGGAGTTAAAGTTCTTTCTTTCTCCTGATAAGTTTTTGTGCTCTTTCTTTGACTTTGGAGGTAGAGAGGTGGCTTCCTTCATTAGCACAGTGGTTTGTGAGCTGCCAGACATTTGCCTCATCAGCAAGGGATTGACTTCTCCACTGTTTGATTTACTTTGCTTTGAAGAGGTTTGCTGATCCAAAGCGATCTCATCATATAAACTTTTCTCAATTGGCTGTGGGGGGGGGAAAAATAGTAGTTAATTACTAAAACATGTCATGAATAACTACTATGGTGGTAAGTGGGATGTTCATGCCTTTCCTGAGAGATAAATAGCATGAACTCTTCACTTTTTAATAATGATATAAATAAGTTCAGTTAGCAACTTTGAATTATTCATTCTGCATAAGGCAATACCTTCTTAAATAGCTTTATATAATACTCCACAAGAAGTGTTAGGAACATCAAATTGCTGTACCCGAACAGACCCATGGTCCATCTAGTCTGATACCCTATTTCTGACAGTAGTTGAGGTGGGATGCTTCAAGAATCAAAGCCTCAGGAATTGTACACACTACCACTTATGTTGGTGCAACATATGTCGCTTAGGGGTGTGAATAAGCCATCCCTCTGTGCAACATAAGTTACACCAACTTAAGCACTGGTGTGGACAGCGCTATGTCCCGCCAACATAGCTACCACCTCTCATGGAGGTGGAGTAGTTATGCCGACGGGAGAGAAGTCTCCCATTGGCATAGAGCGTCTTCACCAGACGTGATGCAGCAGCATAGCTGCATTGGTTCAGCTGCGCTGATGTAGCGCTCCTAGTGTAGACTAGCTTTCAGATGCACCTATTTGCACCGGGGGATATTTCTTCTTTTTGTTTTGTGCTGTAGAAATAAGATGTGCAGGTAATCTGAAATTACAGCCAAAAAAGGCCAAATTCTGCTCTTAAGTATGGTAGTTCAAATCTTTAGCAACTCCCTTGACATCAGAGGAGCTATTTATGATTTACACTGGTGAAAATGAGAGCAGAACTGGGACTAAAGTGTATCTATTCTCCATGTCTGATAACTACCTATGGACTTAGATGAGCAAGAGCCTTTGACAGCAGTGAATTACCAGCAACATCCACAGTGAAAAGAGTGTTTCCTGATGGGCCTCTGATCATTGAGACACTGTGATGTTCTCTGCACTAAAGCAACAGTGCTTATATTTTAACATTCTTTTCTTGAAACATTACAGAACTCTAACACAACAGCAACCAAAGCCTGCAGCCTCAGCTGCCCTGGGCCCCATTTTCCAATACAGAGGAACTCTTTAGTCATACCCATGTGCTTACACAATAACAGCTACTTCATATATCCTTCCCCTTATTAGTAAATAAATAAATAAACTTCTGTTCTTTCTCCATCAAACTATTCCTCAAAGATTCAGCAATGTTCAGTGAGTCTGTGGGGTTTAACTACTCTACCACTGTGTGTTTTTATGGGAGTTGCATCAGGCCAGTCAGCAGACTATACTGAAGATGTAGCTGCTTCTTGTTGTAGCCGACATCATTAGTAAGTGAGCCCAGTGGCTCTGTGCAGACGGGTATGGCCCTAGACAAGTACACAGATATTGTGATGGGTGAGTACACAGAAGAATGTGCCTGTGAAAACTCAGGTAAGTCATTTGTTCAGTGGATCACTGGAAGCAGCAACAGGTGTTTGTGTTTTTGTTTCAGCAAGTGTCCTCTGACGTAATCTAGTATGATCTTGGGGCAAGCAGGTATCTGACCTCAGCCCTGTCTCCCCAGCTGCCATCAGTCCAAATTCTAACAATTTCTCCTGGTTTAAACGTCCTTGGGTATACAGCAGTTTTGGCACAGTGATAGTCTTTGTTTTTCCTTTTTATTAACTCTCACATTTGTTTGTGAGTTTCTCTTTGAGCTGTACCCACATGGGGAAGTTTTGTCCTGATCTGACATCCCAGCAGTAATTTAGCATGTAGCATATCGCTTTTTAACAGTGTTGCCAAGTAATTTAGCAAAGTAATGAGAGAACCTTCCATTGTATGTGTAGTCTTTAACAACTTTGTAAAAAAATTAACTCCATATTCTGCTAGTTTATTATGCTGAGGGTATGTAGGACTGCAGGTTACATGATGAAATCCCAAATCTTCTGTGAAGGCCTTAAAATCTTTGCTGGCAAACTGAGATCTGTTAGTTTTCACTATTTAGAAATCCCAAATCTAACAAAATAGCTCTACGCTTTAAGATCATCTGCACTGATGTGGCCTCCTTTAGCTGAGCCACCTCTACATAGCTTGAATATGCATCAATGCCAGTTAAGTATTACCTGTCCTCTAGGATTAAAATATCTACAGTGTCCCAGACTCCAGCTAATGTGCCTATACTTTTTTTTAAGGTAGGGATGATCTGTATATTTGACACGTGACACAAGCATTTACTATGCGAGTGACAACTATGCTTACTCCTGGCCAATATATTGCTTCTCATGCCCTCCTTTTGCATTTTCTGTTTCTATATGCCCTCATGAATGAGCCTTCACATTTATTTTGAGTACAAATGGAATCACAAAACCCTTTCCTAGAAGAAGAACACCATCTGGAATTGAGAGAGAATGCCTGCAATATACACAGTGGTTGGCCATGAACAATTTTTTCCCTCTGGAATGTTCAGCATGCAGCATGGACTGTAGTGTCTCATCCTCTGCTGTAACACCTTGTAACTTTTCCCATGTGTGACACAGCACCTGAGTATTTTCTGATGTTGATGTCAATGTCCGATTTACTTGCTTGATTCTGATCTCAGTGGATCTCATGTCAGGTGATGAACAAACTGTCAGCTACAATTAAAACAACTTGCTAAATACATTCAATAGCGTAGTCATATTTTTGAAGCTTCGGTAGCAGGCTTTCAATTCTGGGTGGGGCTTCCCACAGACCCTTCTTTGAGATAGTTAATGGGGATTTGTGATCAGTTTATGACAAATGGTATTTCATAGACAGAACTCTGAAAATCTTTGTGCCCTAATGCAAGTCTCAGAGTTTCCTGTATTCTGCTGCATGATAACCTCACATATGGTTTCTTGACTCTCCCCCTTCCTTAAAACATATGCAACTCACTGATCAGTGTGTTACATGTTCTTCTCTGTGCCTGATCCACTGAGCCTCCAGGTACACAGGCTGGTCCTTAGGCTCAAGTAGAAACTCATGCTTACAACTCTGAAGATCCCTGGCATCGGCCAAGATGGAGCCCATCGTACCTGCCTGCATCTGCAAGTTTGCCAGTTCTGCTGTTTTGCAGAGCTGTATGGCTTTTTCTAAAGTTAGCTTATAATCTCTGATCAAATTTACTCCTGGGGGAATTCTGCGGGAAGCTGCACAGGGGGACGATCATGGGCGGTTTTTTGGGAGGGGGATTGCCTCGAAACAGCGGCGAGGCATTTGGGGCACACGGGGTTACATGCCACTGCCCCCACTCATTTCTGTAAGCATAGAGCTGCCCAGTTGAAGGAGGCTGTGTCTGGGCTCCTCTGACTCTGCAGCTGAACGTCACCTCCTGGGTCCTAGTGCCAGTCGTGCTTCCCTTTGGTGTGCGGGGACCTTCCTGTTTTCTGTGTGCAACAGTGAGTGCCTCTGGTGGGGCTGGGTAAGGTGGGGTGGGGGAAATGAGGGAAGGGGGAGCGAGGGGAAGAGGCAGTGGAGAAGGAAGGGGGATGGAATAGGGCAGGGAGAGGGGAATGTGGGAGTGAGGCATAGGTGCTGGAAATAGGGGTGCTGCTGCACCCCCTGGCTTGAAGTGATTTCCATTATACACAAAGTTTGCACTTTGGTTCAGTGGCTCTCAGCACCCCACTATACAAATTGTTCCAGCACCCCTGGAGTGAGGAAAGGAGGATAGGGCATGGGCATGAGATGGGGAAGAAAAGGGGTTAGGGGAATTGCGGGGGGGAAGTGGGAGCCAGGCATGCAGCATCCCCTTTGCAGCAGCTGGGGCTCCCACATTAAGCAGACCCATCAAACCCTCACCCTGACAAGCCCTACGCCCCCACATCTCGATTTCCCCAATGAGCCCCCCACACCCAGACCCCCACCCCACTGAGCCCCAGTCAGCTGCACCTGGACCCCCACCCCATCAAGACCCACTCCCCCAGCACCTAGACCCCCCACTGACCCCTCCACACCCAGCCCCCATGCAAAGCCCCATCTCCCCACACCCAGACCCCTCCCCCACTAAGCCCCAACCACCTTCACCTGGATCCCCTCCAGAGTCCCAATGCCCCTGCACTCAGAACCCCCTAACAAGCACCTGTGCATCCAGATCTCCCACTGAGCCGTCCGCACCCAGATTGCCCCACACAGAAACCTCTCTCCCCACAGCTGGATCCCCCACACTAAGCCCTCCACACTTGGATCCTGCTGGGATGAGCCTGCCCACCCACACCTGGTGTGTCTGGCGCAGGGGGCAGGACCCCAGGGTGTTTCTGGGGCAGGCCCAGCCCTTGCACTGTGTCAGGGTCAGGTGCAGCCTCACTGCTGAGTCCCTGTACTAGGGGAGGTAGGGGCTTCAGGGTGATCTCCCACCTCAATGCAGTCATTGGCCTGTGCTCCCCACTGCCATGCTGGAGCCACATTTATTTATTGACAAATAAAATGTGCAGAATTTTAAAATATCGTGTGCACAATTTTTATTTTTGGTACAGAATTTTTATTTTTTTGGCACAGAATTCCCTCAGGAGTAGCTCATGCACCTTCTCATTGCTGCAACTTACCACCCACTCTGTCTCAAATTTAAACCTTTTAAGGGGCCAAAATTGCAGGCCTGATCCTAGAGCTTCAAGTCTGTAGTGTACTCTCATATGGAGGAGAAATATTTCATTCTTTCTAGGTACACAATAAACTTCAAACTATACTGCTAAAATCCTATCAAAATCACTCTGTCAGTACTGTCCAGGGGCCAGAGTTGGAAGCTGTTAAGAATATCTAGGACCTCTGCACCAGCAATACCTAATAAGGCAATTTTCCTGACACCACCCATTCTGTCTGCATCCACTGCAATCATACATAATGGGCACAGCTGACTCTTAGCCTGGTCACTAAGCAAACTCAGGTCTACTAGTGGCTTCAAGCCATTCATTTTTACTGGCTGGGTGTGTGAAGTTCTGGCATGTGAAATCATTGTGAAAATTCTTCCTGATGGGTCTCAAATCCATCCACTCCTGGTAGTATGACATGTTCTTTGTATTTTAATTTATTTTATTTTCATGTTACATAATTCTAACACAACAAAAACCAGAACCTGGTGCTGGCTGAAGCCTGCAGCTCCCTGATCTAATCCGAGCTGTCCAGCCACACCCCCGTCCTTATACAACAGCTGCACCTTGCAGATATTGTGTCCAGTGCATTCTTTCACATATTTTAAGTTCTATCTACTTGTCTAATTTGGCATCAATACCCAAGGCAGCTTACCAGGGTTGAGAACAAATTTTTTGCTTCCTGCACATAGGTGGGAAGACATGGGGGCAACAAGAGAGAACATGGGTGGGGGGAAATCAAATCAGTATCTTAGATGTCTGTATACTAATATGAGAAGTATGGGGAATAAGCAGGAAGAACTAGAAATGCTAGTTAATAAACACAACTATGACATAACTGGCATCACAGAGACTTGGGGAGACAATGTACGTGACTGGAATATTGGTATAGAAGGGTACAGCTTGCTCAGGAAGGACAGGCAGGGAAAAAAGGGAGGAGGTGTTGCCTCATATATCAAAAATGTGTACACACTTGAAGTGAGGTTGAGATGGAAATAGGAAGCAGACTTGCTGAAAGTCTCTGGGTATGGACTAAAGGGGTAAAAAAATAGGTTGATGTCATGGTGGGGGTCTACTACAGCTCACCTAATGAGGAAGAAGAAGTGGATTAGGCTTTTTTTTTTAAACAACTAACAAAATCATCCAAAGCACAGGATTTGGTGTTGATGGTGGATTTCAACTACCCAGACATCTGTTGGGAAAATAACACAGCAGGGCACAGATTATCCAACAAGTTCTTGGAATGTATTGGAGACAATTTTTTATTTCAGAAGGTGGAGAAAGCTACTAGTGGAGAAGTTGTTCTAGATTTGATTTTGACAAATAAGGAGGAACTGGTTGAGAATTTGAAAGTGGAAGGCAGCTTGGGTGAAAGTGATCATGAAATGATAGAGTTCATGATTCTAAGGAATGGTAAGAGGGAAAACAGCACAATAAAGATAATGGATTTCAAGAAAGCAAACTTTAGCAAACTCAGGGAGTTGATCCCATGGGAAGCCAGTCTAAGGGGAAAAACAGTTCACGAGAGTTGGCAGTTTTTCAGAGTTTCATTATTAAGGGCACGAGCAAACTATTCCACTGAGAAGGAAAGATAGGAAGTACGGCAAGAGACTACCCTGTCTTAACCAGGAGATCTTCAATTATCTGAAACTCAAAAAAGAGTCCCACAAAAAGTGGAAACTAAGTCAAATTGCAAAGGATGAATATAAACAAATAATACAAGTATGTAGGGAGAAAATTAGAAAGGCCAAGGCACAAGATGAGATTAAACTAGCTAGAGACATAAAGGATAACAAGAAAGCATTCGACAAATACATTAGGAGCAAGAGGAAGACCAAGAATAGCATAGGCCCATTACTCAGTGAGGGGGGGAAAGCAATAACAGAAAATGTTGAAATGGCAGAAGTGCTAAATGACTTTTTTGTTTGTTTTCACCAAAAAGGTTAGTAGCAATTGGATATGTAACATAGTAAATGCCAGTGAAAATAAGATAGGATCAGAGGGTAAATTAGGGAAATAACAAGTTTAAAATTACTTAGACAAATTAGATGTCTTCAAGTCATGAGGGCCTGATGAAATACATCATAGGATACACGAGCTGACAAAGGAGATATCTGAGCCATTAGTGATTATCTTTGAAAACTCATGGAAGATGGGAGAGATTCCAGAAGCCTGGAAGAGGGCAAATATAGTGCCAATCTATAAAAAGGGGAATAAGGACAACCCGGGGAATTACAGACCAGTCAGCTTAACTTCAGTACCCGGAAAGATAATGCAGCAAATAGTTAAGCAATCAATTTGCAAACATCTAGAAGATAATAAGGTGATAAATAACAGTCAGCTTGGATTCGCCAAGAACAAATCAAATCAAACCAACCTAGTAGCTTTCTTTGACAAGGTAACAAGTCTTGTGGATAGGGGGGGAAGTGGTAGATGCAGTATATCTTAACTTTAGTAGGGCTTTTGATACTGTCTCGCATGACCATCTCATAAACAAATTAAGGAAATACCATCTAGATTGAGCTACTATAAGATGGATGTATAATTGGTTGGAAAACTGTTCCCAGAGAGTAGTTATCAGTGGGTCGCAGTCAAGCTGGAAGGACATATCAAGTGGGGTCCCACAGGGATCAGGTCTGGTTTTGTTCAATATCTTAATCAATGATTTAGATAATGGCATAAAGAATAGACTTATAAAGTTTGGAGACGATACCAAGCTGGGAGGGTTTGCAAGTGCTTTGGAGGATAGGATTAAAATTCAGCATGATCTGGACAAACTGGAGAAATGGTCTGAAGTAAATAGGATGAAATTCAATAAGGACAAATGCCAAGTACTCCAATTAGGAAGGAACAATCAGTTGCACACGTACAAAATGGGAAATGACTGCCTCAGATGGAGTACTGCAGAAGGGATTCTGGGGTCATAGTGGATCACAAGCTAAATTTGAGTCAACAGTGTGACACTGTTGCAAAAAAAGCAAAGATAATTCTGGGATGTATTAGCAGGAATGTTGTAAGCAAGACATAAGAAGTAAAATTCTTCCGCTCTACTCCACACTGATTTGGCCTCAACTGGAGCATTGTGTCCAGTTCTGGATGCCACATTTCAGGAAAGCTGTGGACAAATTGGAGAAAGTCCAGAGAAAAGCAACAAAAATTATTAAAGATCTAGAAAACATGACCTGTGAGGGAAGATTGAAAAAATTGGGTTTGTTTAGTCTGGAGAAGAGAAGACTGAGGGAGGACACGACAACAGTTTTCAAGTACATAAAAGGTTCTACAGAAGGAGGAGGGAGAAAAATTGTTCTGAGTAACCTCTGAGGCTAGGACAAGAAGCAATGGGCTTAAATTGCAGCAAGGGCAGTTTAGGTTGAACATTTAGGAAAAACTTCCTAATTGTCAGAGTAGTTGAGCACTGGAATAACTTGCCTAAGGAGGTTGTAGAATCTCTGTCGTTGGAGATTTTTAAGAGCAGGTTAGACAAACACCTGTCAGGGATGGTCTAGATAATACTTAGTCCTGCCTTGAGTGCAGGGGACTGGACTAGAAGACCTCTCGAGGTCCCTTCCAGTCCTATGATTCTCTGATTTTTAGCCTCAGCCAAAAGCAATAGTTACTACGTTTGATCTCATTTCATCAGGAACTAAGTGAATTCTGAAGAGTTGAACTTACCTGAGCACAAACTGTTGTAAGATTTTTCTCCAAAAGGCTCGATTTCTGAAGTCTGGTAATAGCCTATCAGCTGTGCAAGGCTTTCATGGGTACAGGTATCCCCTGATACTACATAATGTCCATTCCGTAGGTGATTAATGACGAAATGCCGACATCGATCTTTTCCTCTGCAATTGAAATACATAGTTTAGACTTAAATAGCAAGCACAACACACAGGCTGAGAAAACTTCTGTTTTTGCACTCATGGTTCAGGTTTGCAAAACCAAAACCTATGGGTGTTTGGAACCAGCTTCCATTTTATTTGACACACTAAAAGAAGAGATTTTGAATGACAGGGTCTGATTTGGCCTATTGTTGCATGGACAGCCTTAATTCTGGAATGTCCTAACTTTTGAATGCTTGACTTTTTCAACCTTAATATTCTTTTAGTGTAATTTTTAAATGTAATCTCCTACATTTAAAAAACCTGAAAAAAATTGAAATTCCATCATGTGGAACTGTATTGACTTCAAATTGGGTCCTCAGCAAGATTGTAACTGGTAGCATTAGTAGGCTGTTATCCTCCATGTGGACCAGCCACTAGTAAGGGATGAGAAACATACTCTGGCAGTGGATTTCACAGATACTTGCTGACCGTGGAGGAATGGTGAGATCCAGGAATAAATGGGCTCCATTCCAGGCCCTGGAGGGGAATGTGCTGTAGTGGACAGACCTTCTGTCCCAGTGCCCCCAGCCTGTTTCTGTTCCCCTTTGCTCCTATCCACCCCTAATCCCAGCTCCTGCCCTGTCCCCCTCTGCTCCGATCCACCACACCCAGTCCTGACTCCTGCCCTCCTTCCCCCTCTGCTCTTATCCATCATGCCCAATCTTGGTTCCTGCCTTCCTTCTCCTCCTCTACTCCTATCCAGCCCTCTGGCTCCTGCCCACCTCCCGCTCTGCTCCTATCCAACCCAGTACAGTCAGGCCATTTCTCCTTCTCACTGCCTGGGCACCACTTTGGGAAGCATTGTGAGCCCAGGAGAGGCAGTCTCCCTGCTCTCAGTTCTGGTGCCTGGGGCCACTGTGGCTGCAGGAATGCAGGAGTGGCTGTTGCAGGGAAAGACCAGCTCAGACCCTGAAGCCCTGGATGAAACATGCTCAGTGCAGGCAGAATCTTTGAAGAATTTAGTGGTCATGTGCAAATTGAGATGTTTCAAAGGCTTTTTACATGGTGAAAATGTGGTTGTTTTTTCCCACAGGAGCAGCTAATGACAGATTTCTGGCACCATCTCACACATCACCTCTGAATCTGATCCCATGAACTTAGGGTGACCAGATCGCAAGAGTGAAATATCAGGACACATTGGGTGAGCGGGAGGGAGGGGACGACAACGACAGACACAGGTGCACAGAGCCATGAGAGGGGGCCCTAGGAAGCTGCGAGAGGGGTTGTATGGCCCCTGCTGCAGCCCGCACCACAAGCCACAGGGCAAGGATACCTATTGAATTCAATGAGAATTTTGCATGTGAATTGATGTACCTAGTTCTGAGATTATAAAGCCAGAAGGGATCCAGTGATCACCTGGTCTCACCACCTGTATAGCACAGACACAGAACTTTCCCAAAATAATTCCTAGAGGATAGCTTTTAGAAAAAGCTTTTAGAAAAACACCATGACCCTTAGTATATTGTTAATCGTTAATTACTCTCACCATTGAAAAGGTATGCCTTCTATCCAGTCTGAATTTGTCTAGCTGCAACTTCCAACCGTTGGCTCATGCTCTACCTTTCTCTGCTAGACTGAAGTGCCCATTATTAACTATTTGTTCCCCATGTAGATACTTACAGTCTATAACCAAGTCACTTCTTAACCTTCTTTTTGTTAAGCTAAATAGATTGAGGTCCTTGAGTCGATCACTATAAGGCATGTTTTATAATCCTTTAATCCGTCTTGTGACTCTTCTCTGAACACTCTCCAATTTATCAATATCCTTCTTAAATTGTGCACACCAGAACTGGACACAGTATTCCAGCAGTGGTTGCACCAGTGCCAAATACAGAGATAAAATAACCTCTCTACTCCTGCTTGAGATTCCTCTATTTAGGCATCTGGTCACCCTATTTCTGTATGCATTTCCCCAGGTTTTTTTGTAAAAATCAAAACTGAACTGCCCCAGAAATTCTGTCATGTGGAATCATCGTGAAACTCGCATGGCTCCAACCCTGCCGATGAACCTTTAGATCCACTGCACAGACTTCTGCCACTTGAGCTAATGGAGTAAGTGATGGCAGAGGCAGTAGGTTGTCATCCTATATGTGATAGATCAGCTCTATAGGGGGATGAGACACTTTTTTTGCCACTGGGTTTCACAGATATCTGCTGACAGAAGAGGAACTGTGAAACTCAGGAATCCTGGGTCTATTCCAGGCTCCTGAACGGAGTGGTCTCTAGTAGTCAAAGACGCTTCTTCCCCGTCCCCTCCAGTCTATGTCTATCCTATTGCTGTCTAACCCGCCCCAGCTCCTCATCTGATTTCAACTGCCCCCCACTACCGCTCTGGATTCCTTGTCAGTTTCCTGGTCCTATCTCACTCTCCTCTCTCCCCGACCCCATCCCTCAGATGGGATGTTCGTTCCAGACTGGCAAAATTATAAGGCTTCCCAACATTTCAACACTTCCAATTCTAAATTTTCGGTTGCTTAACTATAGGCTAGCTCTGCCTACAACAAAGCATATTCAGAACCTCTGATTAAAGGGATTATAAGTGTAGCAACCTCCATCATAGCTAGTCACCAAAGATTGAACCCGAGCCATCCAGACTTAAAAGCATGAGCTTCTACTACTTGAGTTCAAGATATAACTCCCTTAGCTGGTAGCTATACAGTTATCCTCTAAAAATCCACCAGAGGAGAGCACAAAACACATGTTGGACAGTGAATTACAAAAGTGCCAAATATTATTATTAGACCTGCAATACTTTTCACAATGAACATCAGCGGGGGATAAACTGGGAATTTAAGAATATTTGGGAAACAATTTTAGAATAACATTCAGTGCTGTGGTTTAAAAGAAAAAAAAACTGTTAAAACTCATAACTTAGCAGCATTCAGTGTCTGAAAAAAGCAACTTCTAGGAGCTATGGGATACAAGTTAAGAATGTTGAAACAGGAAGATGTTGTGCTTAGTTACCACTTGGGCAAGGCGGCATGCTATGTAATACTTGCAAGATTTCACTGTAATGTTTTACAATATATAGCAGCGCAATGCTGATTCCATTGATATTGTTGAGCAATTCATGCTGATTTTATTTCAGCCCACATCTTAATAGTTTTGAATACTGTAGATCACAATTTTCAGCTCAGTTGGTCTGAACATGCAGAGCTTTAAAATTGCTATGCTCTAAACTGTATATTAACTACAATTTTATAAACCTGCATGTCAGAGAACTGTGTGCCACTACTATTAGACAGTGGCACAAGGCAATTCAGTGTGAATCACAGAAATGTAGGACTGGAAGGGACATCAACAGGTCATCTAGTCAAACCCCTGCACTGAGGCAGGACTGAGTAATAACAACACTAGACCATCCTTGACAGGTGTTTGTCTAACCTCTTAAAAAACTCCAATGACTGCTATTCCATAACCTCTCTAGGTAATTTGTCCAGTGCTTAACTACCTTTACAGTTAGGAAGTTTTTCCTAATGTCTAACCTAAATCTCCCTTGCTACAATTTAAGCCCATTGCTTCTTTTTCCTGCATGTCCTGAGTGGGACGGGGGTGGGTCTAGGCAGTGGGATTGGGGGGAGGAAGGTCGAGGGAGTCGGTGCGTGTGTGGGGATGGACCGGGGGAAGCAGGGTGAAGGAACTGAGGGGGACAGGACTGAGACTGGGGGAGTCGGGGGGGTTGAGGGGGATGGGACAGGACTGGGATGGGGGGAGTAGGGTAGGGGCTGAGGGGAGCATGAATGGGACAGGGTAGAGAAAGCTGTGAAGAGTGGGGCAGGGCGGGAAAGACAATGGGGCTGGGCTGGGGAGGGTCGGGGGGTTGGGGAGAGGGACAGGGTCTGGAGGAGATGAGACAGAGGGGAGCAGGACTGGAATGGGGGGAAGTTGAGGGGGTGGGACAGCAGGGGGAGCGATGGGGGTGGGATGACGGGAGAGGCTGAAGAAGAGATTTGGGGTAGGGCAAGGCTGAGGGCAGTGGGTTGGGGGGAGTAGGGGGACTGTGGGGGAGGCTGTTGGAATGGGGGCAGGGACTGAGGGCACTGGGTTTGGGGTGGGAGGTACAGGGGGGACTGCGGGGGAGGCTGAGGGAACAGGGTCAGGGTGGGGGCTGAGGGCAGTGGGTCGGGTCTACACTGGCACCTCTCAGAGTTGCTGTGCCGGGCGGCAGACCTGCACCAGCGCTACCCTGGCAATGGAAGAGTCCTCAGTGGAAATGCAGACTTCATGACACAGACCCTCCTCGTCACTTCAAACCTGATGCTGCTCTGGTCAGTTGCTTGGCTCATGTCACTTTCAAACCCATGCAGGGTATCTGGCTCTTTTTCAGTTCTCAGGTTAAGAAAAGCCTCTGCATTTTGTGAGGGCTTCAGCATTCACTTTCCTACTTGACAAACTGTCTGCCTGACACATTGCTCCCAGGGCATTCATCTTTATTCATTATCGGCAGGTCCATCAGATTAACGAGCAACACAGGGGGAAGCAACACAATGGTGTCAAGGATTTTTAATTTTTCAAACCACTTTGGCCCCAACAGGGATAACAGCAAATCTGGACAGAGCAGATGGGTGTCAGGATGGGTTTGGGTATTTATTTATTTATTTTATTTATTTAAGTGAAAATGTTTGGGTCTGAGCAAAGGCTGCAAACTTCCCTTTGGAAACCTCTGCTGATCTTTTGCCCCAGGGGCTAACGACAGCCTGGAATCCGGGACAGATTTCCACATCCATGCAGGGTGAGATGATGGGGGGGTGGGAGGGGAGGGACTGTGGGGAGGCAGAGGGAACAGTGTCAGGGGGGCTGAGGGCAGTGGATTGAGGGTGCGGGGCACAGGGGGGACACTGCGGGGGAGGCTGAGGGAACAGGGTCAGGGTGGGGGCTGAGGGCAGTGGGTCGGGTGAGATGATCGGGGGGAGGGGAGGGATTGTGGGGGAGACAGAGGGAACAGGGTCCGGGGGGCTGAGGTCAGTGGATTGAGGGTGGGGGGCACAGGGGGGACTGCGGGGGAGGCTGAGGGAACAGGGTCAGGGTGGGGGCTGAGGGCAGTGGGTCTGAGGGGAGCCCCTCCAGAGGGACCTGCCAGGGGGCCAGGTGAGCCCAGCAGTGCTTACCTGGAGCGGCTCCCAGGAAGCATCCAGCAGGGGGCAGGGGCACTCTCTGCCCGGCGCCCGCTGCCCGCTGCCGGAGTCTACAAGCCCCGCCCCGCTGCAGCACACAGGGGAGCGAGACCTCCTCGCTGCCTCTCTGTGTGCCCGGGGCAGGGGCAGGGCTGCGCTCTGCAGGCTCCTGCCGGCCGGGCGGGGGGCCCCATGGGCTGGCGCCGCGGCGCCAGGAGCTCAGCTGCGCGCTGCCCCAGGGCCCAGGGCGGAAAGGTGAGTGGCGCCGGCGACGCCAGCTTGCCGCGGTCCCCCTCATATAGGGTGACCAGATGTCCCGACCAATGTAAGGTCGGGACGCGGGACAAGTCCCCTAAAATCGGGACTGTCCCGATAATATCGGGACGTCTGGTCGCCCTACATGAACTTGACTGAAAATCTATTGCATCAGCAGCAAACCTAGGAAAAAACCATCACCAGTGACCAGCTATTGAGCTAAGTACCAACACCTTTTGGTAAACAGCAGTATGAGGTTTAACACCAACCTGTTAGCTGAAAAGCAGCGTGAATTCATGGTGAGTCTACTGAGGAAGAGGAGGTGTTGTCTGAGTTCTGAGGTAGGGTGTCAGTGTGAGAAAAGGAGAGGAGAAACTCCCATGACGTGCTGGTTGAAGCGTAAAACAGTTTTGCATTTGACCACAAAGAGTCATGCTGCTGCTGCTGCACACACAATATCTAACAACTGTGAAAGGCCAGCAGAAGTGTTTTGCATGTGCCTCTCCCCATGTCCTATACTGATCAGATTGCAGATCCTCTCTGATAATTGGGTTTCATGATCCCTTCTTTACTAGGGCCTTGGCTACACTGGCGCTGTACAGCACTGCAACTTGCTGCGCTCAGGGGTGTGAAAACGCCCCCCCCCTCCTCCCGAGCACAGCGAGTACAGCGCTGTAAAGCGTCAGTGTAATCAGAGCCTGCAGCGCTGCATGCTCGCTCACAGCGCTGCAAGCTATTCCCCTCAGAGAGATGGAGTACATACAGCGCTGCTACTACACTCGCGCTTCACAGCGCTGCCGCGGCAGCGCTGGGAAGTCCCGAGTGTAGCCAAGGCCTAGAATGATCAATTTAAAATAGGCCTTGCTTTTTTAGTCCTATATAGGGCCCAGTCTCGAAATCCCTACTTATTTAATGGGGTGAGAACTCCAGGACTGGGCTCTTAGTGAATAAAAAAAATCCAAAAGATAAAATCATTACTATAGGCTTTGGTAATATATTTCTTCTTGGTTTCCCAATAGCTGTAAATATGACACTTCGTGCCATTGTGTAGATTACTGACCTCTTATTCTTTTGGGATATTTAGCTAGGGGAGAAAGTGTAAGAGAGATTCTCATTCCTCATGCCTCAAGGCATAAACTAATCACCTGAGCAGGTCAGGAAGCAAACTCAAAGGTGTAAAGGGTGCATGAATCAAAGTATGTAAAAAGAAGAGCAAATTACAAATGGTGACATTTCCCAACCAAATGGCAGCAGCTTTCTGTTCCTTGTAAAGTTCAGTCTTACCTATATGACAGAATGTAACCAATTGTTCTGTCACTTAATCTGATAAGAAAACAGCCAACATCTTTGTCTTTAAGCAGCTCTTCACTCTGCCTGTAGAAAGAGAGTGAATTACAATGAATTTCAAGTTTCAGAGTGGTAGCCGTGTTACTCTGTATCCGCAAAAAACAACGAGGAGTTCTTGTGGCACCTTAGAGACTAACAAATTTATTTGGGCATAAGCTTTCATGGGCTAAAACCCACTTCATCAGATGAATGGAGTGAAAAATACAGTAAGCAGAATATATATTATAGCACATGAAAAGATGGGAGTTGCCTTACCAAGTTGGGGGGGGGGAGGGTCAGTGCTAACGAACCGTTAGTATCCAGGTCTATCAAGGTAGTACACTAAAATTCCTAGTGACTCCTACGGACACAAAATGCACTGTATTGCCATACTAAATACACTTCAACAAGTCAATGGACATTACAGTTATTTCCAGACGGAAAAGCACGTCTCATACCACCACCACCAAACAAAAACATTCATTTTTAAAGTTTCTGGTCAGAAAAATTAAGATGGATTAAAATTATGTGAATTATCATAGATCGTCATAATCAATTTCTATAACTGACACCGGGATGACTAAAGAATGTACAATGCATTACAAGCTGATGCAAAACTGCATTCAGGCATTCTCACCTCTCCAGAACACATGCCAAACACCAACATGTAGGTGATGAAACAGTGGCATCGTTTAAAACCTGCTTTCTCTGCATATGAATGCCATCCTGTTAAACACTTCTCACTAGAAGAGCAATGACTTTAAAGTAAGCAGAGGTTGGTGGGTTGTTGGTTTTTTGCAAAGTAAGCTGAAACCTAGTCTGAAATATGAGAGGATTTGTGAAGACAGAGGCACTTGACAAGCATATTTATTTAATCTACTTTATGCTATACTGTAAGGTATAGACTGTCTTACTTTCTTGTAATGAATCCATAGAACCACTCAGGTAAAATACCATTCTGTAATATAAGAGGAACCTGCGTCTCCATAAACCACTTCAATGCTAGTTCTTTTAGCATCTCAAAGGACTGGTTTTCGGTTGCTGGGTTAGTTTCCCTTCCTAAGAGTAATTGCTGCTGTTTATTCTCCATGCTGTCTTGAGGTTGAATCTGAAGCATTTGAAGGGAGAAAAAAGAGAGCAATGCTACTTGTAAACCTCCACTGCTGTCTTTATTATGGGGAATATGAGATCTCATTTGCTTATTGTACTCTTCCCTGTGGCTCATTAATCAGATAATAACATATGCTCAATGCTGTCATTGTTATCTGGCTGTCATCTGGTGCTTTTCTCTTGTGCAAGGACTTTAAGGCAAAATCTTCCTCTCTGATCCATATGATAGAATTTGATCCCAATATTCAATATTTCTCTGTATACTGGAACAAAACTGATATCAATGCAAGCTTTGGGTATGTAACAGGGAGCAGCAAATTATTATTTGTATTGCAGTAGCACCAATCTAGATATACCACAGGTCTGACAGGAAAAATTTTCCCTTACACTTTTACAAAAAAGAGTTTTGTCTTTTGAGTGGATTAAGTAAGCCTTGTTAAATATTGGAACTTCTAAACCATAGTCACTGAGGAACCTACTTTATTACAATTTTAGCCATATTGTAAAGGAATGTAAACATCTAAACGGCTCCAAACAATTTTTTAAAAATCTTTTATGTAATATGTTAGTGAAGAAGATCTAGCAGAAAGCATGATCCAGATTAACATAGATATTAACTCTGTTAGATGGAGACCTGTATAGTTACACATACCGGTAGATATACTGATGGGTTTAAAAACAGCAATAAGAAAAAAAATACACAGGAGACCAGTCCACACTGGTTGAATGCTGCAAGAATGCTAGTTTAAATTCTAAACATTTCTACCACGTGCGTATATTATCTCTTTATTATTTGCTCTTTACAAATATATTTTTGTTACACAAATGTGTGGGGAGTTGCTGTTCCTTACACAAATACCCATATTCATTACATTGTATCTACTCACCTCTTTTATAAAAGTGGGTTGGTGTATAGATTTGGGCAGTCAATTATTTTTTGTCAAGCTCCAGATTTCTCGGTCAAGGTCTGGATTCCAGAGAAACATTTTTCACACCACAAGTGCCCCTGTTTAATGAACACATATGATGCTGTGTAATATACCCAGGGCCTATTGCAGAGGTAGACAATAGGTGGACCGTGGGCCAAATCCAAACTGCCAGAGGCTTTTGACCGGACCATGAAATTCTGGGGGGCTGTGGGCAGTTAGTGTGGGTGGGGCTAGTGCGGGTAGAGGAGTGACTGGCTGCATGCTGGCAGGCTTGGGGCAGGTGACTCCTGGGCTGACATGTAACTCAGGGTGCAGGTGCCCCTCCCGCTGCCGTCCCTAAATGGAGCCCTACCCCTCCAGGGCTGACAGCGGGAGCCCTGGCAGATGCTCCAGGCTGATTCGTAACTCAGGGAGGGCAGGTATTCCCCCACCATCTCTAAATAGAGCCCCGCCAGGTACGCCGGGGGCACTGGAGCTTGGGGCTTCATTCCCACAGGAGGCGCCGTGCTTCAGGCTTCAGCTGAAGCTCCCAGCTGAAGCCCCAACCTCCAGCACGCCTGGGAAGGGCTGAAGCCCCAAGCCCTAGCATTCCAGGCGAGGCTGAAGCCCGGAGTCCCAGCACAAGTCCCAGCGGGGCTGAAGCCCTGAGTCCCGCTAGGCCTCCTGCGGGGCTGAAGCCCCGGGTTCTGGCATGCCCTGCAGTCCACTGAAAAGCCATCACAAGACATGAAGGATGCCAACATCATAATGCTGTACAAAAACAAAGGAGATTGGAGTGACTGCAACAAATACAGAGGAATTTCTCTCCTTAATGTTGTGGGCACGGCATTTGCACAGGTAATTCTCAAAAGACTGAAAGTTCTGGCTGAATATGAATATACAGAGAGTCAGTGCTACTTCCGTGCCAATAGATCACTTATCAAGATGGTCTTCAAACTAAGGCAATTGCAAGAAAAGTGTCAAGAACAATGAAAATTTCTCTGTATGGCCTTCATAGATCTCAAAGGCTTTTGACCTGGTCAGCAGAAAGGGACTTTTCCAGTTGCTAGAGAGAACTGGCTGCCCCTCAAAGTCCTCCTCAGTCTGATTCAATCCTTCCATGATGGCATAAAGGCTACAATCCAGTAAGATGGTGATCAATCTGACGGCTCTAAAATCTGCAGCGGTGTCAAACAGGGATGTGTTTTGGCACCAGCACTCTTTGTGTATTCTTCTTTCTGCTGCTTCATCACACTTTCTCATTTAGCACTGAAATTGTACATTTCCGTGCAAGATCAGATGGAAAACTCTTCAACATTGCATGTCTAAGAGCAAAAAGTAAAATCAAACACTTGCTGTTAAGATAACTTCTTTTTGCTGACAGCACAGTGCTTGTCAGAGCAGCTCCAGAAACGTTGCAATAGCTTTGTGATAGTTGTTGATCAATTTGGGCTAACCATCAGTCTAAAGAAGACAACGATCATGGCACAAGATGTATCGTCTGCACCAGAAGTTTCAGTAGCACAACTTCTGCTATCTACGATCAACTGTACTGCATACCTTATCTCTAGATGACTAGCATAATTCTCACATTGGAAAGGAAGCTAACATATGAATTTAAGAACTGCCATGCTGGGTCAGACCAAAGGTCCATCTAGCCCAGTATCCTGTCTTCTGACAGTGGCCAATGCCTGGTGTTCCAGAGGGATGAACAGAACAAGTAATCATCAAGGGATCCATCCCCCATCGTCCACTCCTAGCTTCTGGCAAACAGAGGCTAGGGACACCCTCCCGCCCATCCTGGCTAATAGCTACCGCATTCAGCCAAGCATGTATGGGATAACAGGAAACTGACACTGAATCCCAAGATACAGGTCTACCACACGTGTATTGTGAGAATGCTACTGTATAGTGGCAAGACCTGGACCACTTACAGCAGGTAGGAGAGAAGGCTATACATCTTCCATACCCTTGGTCTTCCTCATTTTAAATATCAAGTGGGAAACCAAAGTTCCTGACATCAAAGTATCTGAGAAAGAAAAGGTGCCAAGTCTAATCACTCTTCTCAAACACATGTCTCTGTAGGCTTGGTCATCTGCACTAGATGGACGATGGATGCATTCCAAAGGATCTCCTGTATAGAGAACTAGTGGATGCTCCAAGGCCACTGTGACAACCAAGGCTCAATGTCAAGGACATTTGGAAGAGGAATTTTAAAACTTTAAAGCTGGTACTGCAAGCTTGGAAGATGCAGCTAGCAACAGGCTACACTGCAGGGCTGAGCTGCACCAGGGAGTCAATGAGGCTGAAGAGAGGTGGTTGAGAGAGAGGAGAGTGAAGAGGAAAGTGCAGCAGGCCTCAAGCACCAATAGTGTGCTGGCTTCATTCTCCGCCCCTGCTCCTTACAACAGCACTATCTGTGGCAATGACCGTCATTCAAGAATTGGATATTTTTATCCACTCACGATGCTGCAGCATGACATGCAGTAATAGAACTGCTTTGGTGCTTACATCATCATCTTTCAAGACAGACATTTGCCTGTGAGGTACACATAATTTATCTAAACCAGTTTCAATAAAATGAATCCGCAACCTCAAACAGCATCTCCCACTCATAGTCCCAGTCACTTGCCCCATCAGACCTTCCTTGGCCCTGGGAAGGTCTTGCAGCATGTCCTAAAGGTAACTGAGTCAGGACTCTTAAAGGGAAGGAAGCAGATTTCAGAACCAAAGACCGTCTTACCAAGAATGTCCTATCACTAGACCCTCTAGTTTATACCTAGAGGGGGGAGAAAGTGAAAGCACTTCAACTGACCTCAGCTGCTGCAGCATCCCCCAGGGGGAGAGGCAAACTATCTGGGGCTTGACTTCTCCAAAGAAGGGAAGTTAGGGTGAAAGAGGTAGCTGTGAGAGCTCACATAAAAATGAGCCTCAAGATTATGATGGCCCATTTAGGGAGAGCAGAGTGACAAGATTCAGAAAATCCAGTGTGTACACTTTTCATGTGAGATATGTTAGTGAGCCAGTCATCCAAACAACTATAGATATGGGCTTCCTGCCTGTGCAGGTGTAATGCCATCCTCTTGCTGGCTAATATGGCATACTGGTGACAAGCATAGCATTGGTATAAACAGCATATGTTCCTGACATTTTGCTTCCAGAATGCATGGTCTTCTAGTTGGAGCAGCTCTGTTAATTTAACCCTATGTGTATAATATTCTCACTTGCATAGAAAGGGGCTAATGCTTGCAATGTTTTCCCTCTTGCTATGTTAGGGCCAGCAGCAGCCTGGATTGGGCACAGCACATCATTTTTACAGAAGGCTGACTCCTCCAGAATAGTCAGTGTGGAGTTAAACAGTGACATTTATCCATTTACTTGAATAAACCCCTACTTGGTTTTAATTTTGAAACAACGTAAACTAATAAAGTGAGTTGCATTTGCTCTTGGGAGGGGTAAACACTTAGAATAGAGGCTCCTGTGCATTCACGTGAGCTGCTTTTCAGAACTATATGGCGCATCCTGATGTTCTGTCCACGTCAAATAGCCATTTCCCATTTCAGACCGTCTGTCAGTATTTCACTTCCACGTTACCTGCACAATACAGTAAAATGTTATAAAAGACAACATCTTAAAAACCTGTCTAAATACATATCTAACTAAGAAATTAGATTGAGCTGATCTGTTCTCCTTCACTACTAATCACAGTAGGGGCTTTATATATGTATCTACTTAAGTCATTGTTGTCATTGTTGCATTACAAGGAATCTCACAAAACCAGGTGACTGGGCAACAAAATGGCAGATGAAATTCTGTGTCGATAAGTGCAAAGTAATGCACGTTGGAAAACATAATCCCAACTATACATACAAAATGTGCTCTAAATTAGCTGTTACAACTCAAGAAAGAGATCTTGGAGTCATTGTGGATAGTGCTCTGAAAACATCTGCTCAATGTGACTGGCAGTCAAAAAAGCGAACAGAATGTTAGGAACCATTAGGAAAGGGATAGATAAGATAGAAAATAGCATAATGCTGCTATATAAATCCATGGCATGCCCACACCTTGAATACTGCATGCAGTTCTGTTCTCATCTTAAGAAAAGATATATTAGAACTGGAAAAGGTACAGAGAATAGCAACAAAAATTATTAGGGGATGGAACAGCTTCCTTATAAGGCGAGATTAAAAAGACTGGGATTGTTCATCTTAGAAAAGAGACGACTAAGGAGGGATATGATAGAGGTCTATAACATCATGAATTGCATGGAGACAGTGAATAGGAAAAACAGGGGTCACCCAATGAAATGAATGGGCAGCAGGTTTAAAACAAATATAAAGAAGTACTTCTTCACACAATGCACAGTTAACCTGTGGAACTCATTGTAAGGCGATGTTGTGAAGGCCAAAAGTATAATTGGGTTAAAAAATAATTAGATAAATTCATGGAAGATAGGTCCATCAATGACTATTAGCCAAGATGGTCAGGGATGCAACCCCATGCTTTAGGTATCCCAAAACCACTGGCTGCCAGAAGCTGGGGCTGGTTGACAGGGAGGGATCACTCAATAATTGCCGCGTTCTGTTCACTCCGTCTGAAGCATCTGGTGCTGGCCACTGTTGGGACACAGGTTACTGGACTAGATGGACCAGTGTTCTGACCCAGTATGCCCATTTTTATGTAGGAACTGAACATGCTGGTCTTTCAATATTCCATTCCCTTGGGTAAATAAAAACGTTTTTTAAAACCTTTGACAAGAGGACCTTTTATCTTTTCTTTTTATAAGTGGAAAGAAATAATATTCCCATTTGACTAGAGCCTTTTACACTTTGCATAAGGGAACAAACGCTTTTGTTCATTCATTTGCAAACTGTTAAAAATAGGAATGTGAAACTGGTAGGTGTTCATTTTTCACAGAAATGCAAATTATCTGGACTCTATGTTTAGAGCTAATGTCATTAGCTCTTTCATCATCACATGCTTTCCTGCAGTTTTAAGTTTAAAAACTTGCCAAATTTATAAAAGTGCCACTGATCTTTGGATGCCAAACTTGAGCTATCTGGGACTGATTGATTATTCAGAGGTGCAGAGTACCCACAATCCGAGATGAAGTCACTGCCCAGCACCTCTGAAAATCAAGCCTGAAGTGTCTTAACTTGTGCACCCAAAAACAGAGACAACTGATAGTGCACACAGCTTTTGAGAATTTTGGCCTTAACACTGTATGTGTCTCTTCCGAGATGCCTTTCATTATTGTTCCCTAATACACAATGCAGTTTGCTGCATGGAACAGAGCTCTGAGACTTTACATTGCTTTATGCAATGCTATACATCAGGACTAGTTATTCTGTCCCTTTGCCTACTGCCAAGCCCCAAATAAGATCTTCCCTAGGAACAAAAGGGCCAAATTTATCTAGAGTTTATATTAGCCTCTGCCAGCATAGATCCATGCCCGGGGTCCTCAGAACAGAAAATCCACTGGGGAAGAGGTTACAAAGCAGCTGCAACTTCTCCTTCACTCTGTACAGCCTGGATTAAAAGGGGCTGACTCAGCACAGAGCAACATCAGGATCTGTTGTTTTAGTGTAGAGCTCTAATCCACCTTTGCACATCACCCCCTAATTGTGCTCTGGTACAGTTCAGTCTCAGCCCAGGGTCTTGCCCATGTTTCTGCCAGAACTCTAGAAATGAGGCAGCTCTACAAATCAACAGGTATGAACCCTCCAACAAGCCTGGAGGACAGCTGACCATATAAACACTTGCATAGGGTCTGATTCTTCCCTGCCCCCTGCATAGTCATTAATATCTGTGCAAAGTGGGTGTGAAATGCTACAAGTGCAATTTGGGAGCACATTTACACCTATTCTGCACAGGTACAAAGGACTATATTAGGGGCAGGGCAGTAGTGAATCAGGCCCATAATCTCCCGTGACTCCAATTAAAAGTTCTTGGGAGCAGGGCCCAATCTTATACCTAGTGAAACTATTGGGGATGAGAATCTGTGCTGGGGTTTTAAGCGCTGCAGCAAAGAATTCACACCCCATCGGGAGGAGTGGATAAGATGACTTTACCTGCCTGCCTTTGCACCCCCCGCAAACCTGGGCGATCTGGGGGCCAGAGCAGCCCTGAATGTAAACCATCAAAGGGGCTTTGCATAGTTGCAGTTGCAGGAGCCTCCCTGGAGCTGTCCTATGGGTCAAAACACTGCCCAGAAAACCATAGTACTCCATGCTGCAGTCTTGCTCCCGACACATCTGTCTTGCTCCCAGCCTCACTCCCTCTATGCGAGAGCTTGCAAAGAGGTCCTCTGAGGACAGCCCTTGGCTGTTTTCTGCAGTATCTTCACCAGAGCAATTCTCCCATGGCTGGCTCTACAGATATCAGGGTTCCCTTACATAAAGGGTGTGTGTGTGAAAACATCACCCTGGTTGTAATGCCACTGCTTTCAGCAGAAGCATGTTTAGACCTCTGTTGTGTTTATGTTTCTTTCATATGGTTACATAATCTAAGCAATCATTGCTTTACTTCAGATTTTTAGGCAGTATTCTCATTCAATCAGCAGGGATTTCTCTGTGAGAGAAACAGTAGAGAGAAGAGCACAGTGCTCCAGTGAAAACAGGTTGCTTTCTAAAGCACTGTAAATTCTTGCTGTCTGTTTTTCACAACTCTTGATTTGGAATGCTGATAAATGAGGTAAAATTTTCTAATCTTTAAATAGTGATTGGCTGAGTAATAATAACAATAATAACTTGATCTCACAGAGTATATATAATCACACCAATGTATCACAGTGTTTTGTTGCCCCTTTTCGACCAGAGTGGCTACTCAAATTTCAGGGCTCTGGGATGTTCCAGATGGGAGTAGAAATTGGTGATAGTCAGGTAGTTCTTTGATGCAGTTTTATTTATTTACAAAAAATGTACAAAGTTCTGTGTCTGAATGCAGATGGAACCAAGAACAAAAGGAGCAGTTTCTTGGCTTACAGCCCCCAAGCCTCTTTAGCCAACAGACCCAAAAGCGCTCTCTAGCTTTTTCCACTATGCTCACAACTACTGCTTGGCTTTCTTCCTTTTTGCCTCTGCCTGCCTCTCTGTCTCTTCTCAGTTTCTGGGTGTTCTCTTACATACCCACACCTGGTCACAATTCCACATCGAACCTTCAGATTGTGCTAATTTCTAGGCAGACTCTTTTAGGTTTTGGGCTTGTCTACACTTAAAATGCTACAGCTGTGCCACTGTAGCACTTCAGTGTAGACATTACCTACACTGACAGGAGGGATTCTCCTGTTGGCACAGGTAATCCACCTTCCCAAGGTGCGGTAGCTAGGTCAACAGAAGAATTCTTACATTGACCTAGTGCTTTACAAATTTTATTAAAGCTAATGTTAAAAAATTATATAATACATAGGTTGAGAAAAGACTGTCTGAACATCTGGGTATAGTGTTTAGATTATCCACAAATACAAAGTTTGTTTTTAAAAGTCACATGATACATATAGTACATAATCAGCAATAACGCAAATTTAGGTGAATAGATTTAGCAATACAGTTTAGATATTAGAATCCGAATACTCAGGTACATCACCCATGAAAAGATGTACAGAGATTTGGTTGTGGAAAGCAAAAATATATGAATGAATGGAGATTGTCCCTCAGTAATTGAGAATTAAGTAGGTTGTCCATTTAGAAAATACAATCCATGAGGAAAGTATTTCAGTTACTTTCCTGACTGCGCTTCTCATCGGCACTCCAGCTCATCCCTCCTGGTATTGCTGATGTCCGGTGATGTGTTCTATGTAGATGTCCCTCAACCACCTGATGGCATCCGACACCATGAGTTGCTGCATCAGCCGAGCGTAGCGTTGACTAATTCTGCATTCTCTCAGCACTCGCTCATTACTGGGGTCCCATACACCCAAGGCTCCTTCGATCAGCGCATCTGAACCTGGTAACCCTTAGCTCTCAAAGTTTTGGCCAGAGGGGCGTATTTCTCCACCTTTCGAGCTTGGGCATTGTGAAAGGTCTGGGTCCTGTTCTCGAAGGGCACTGTGATGTCCATCATGATGATCTTCTTCTGGTCCTGGTTGGTGATGATGATGTCCGGTCGCAGTTGGCTGTCGGTTCTGGGGATGGCAGAGTTCACGGCAACCTTCCCCATGGGTGGCGGGATGGCTCTGGCCAGGCGATCTTGGATGGCTTTGTGTCACAGCTGCCAGGCTTTGGAATGAGGCTTGCAGCTACACAGGACATGGCGTAGTGTCTCATTGGCATAGCCCCACTTCCTGCATCGCTTGTCCCAATTCCCGTGGTGGACGATTCTGTTCAGCGGGACGCAGTTGAGTCGGGCCCTGTGGATGAACCGCCAGTCGGCAAATTGGGTGAAGCTGCCCCCAGGGAGGAAGTTGTTGCTGGCATCCCACTTGCACGTTACCTCAAACGCCTTGCCCTTGTCCAGTTTCCATTTCAGGTTTTCCATGTATTGGTAGCGGATGGCATCCTTCAGGGTCCTCTTCAGCATGGTTCTAGCTCTCAGAGTGATGATAGTGTGATCTGTATTCTTCACCTGTGACACCAGGACTCCCACCTCCTGGTGTTCCTCGCACGACGACAAGTGGCTGCTGATATGCCTCTCCAGTTGTTGCGTAGCTTTGCGGGCACAAGTCCAGAGTGAAGCAAAGTCTCCCCCCTCTCTTCCAAATTCTCCTTCCAGGGAGCCGCTATGCTTCCAACACCAGCAACTTGATTTTTCCAGCTGTTGATTCTGAAACCTTTAACCTGATTCTCCATGGCCTTGCACTTTCTGTAGTCATTTACAACAGTGCAAAGTGAGAGTAAAATGCTACCATTCTAAGTTGGTAGCATTTTGCACTGGAGTAAATGATTACAAGAAGGTGCAAGGCCACAGAGGATAAGGTCCCTTCTTGCCAGTTCTTCTCTGTTGTTGATCACTTCACTGTGGGTGTGCAGGTCCTATATGGATACTCTGTGCCAGACGGTACTACTTCTGAGGGTTGAAAAAGACCTCACTCCAGCTCTTTTGTCTTCCAAGGAATTTTCTGGTGGAATTAAAACAAATCAAGCCATGATATTGTTAATGTAAAAATAAGCGGAATTAAAACAAAAACCTTCAGACCTTTATTCACCACAAAGAAACAAAAAGGGCAAATACCTATATTTATTTTTTTTTGCAGATCACCTTTAATAACTGTACAGATCGTTCATTGTACCTTTACTTCAGTGGGAGTTTGGCCTGAGTAAGGATGAACAATGATTGCAGGATATGGCCCACTGTTATTCCATCTCATAAGGGTTGCAATAGTTGGGCAAAACAGGATGTGATAACCACAAAGCATCAGCCTTCACTTGCCATTTCCTTGTGTTTTCTCATTGCATATCACAAAATTAATGCTATTGTTCGTATCCTAATGCTTTAGAGTGTCTGTCTTTGTTGTGTTGTATAAACATTGATGCCGAGCTAATTTCTAGAATGTGGGTGAGGAGCTCATGTTGAGCAGTGGTAATGCTTTCCTGTGATTCACAGCTCTTAGGTGACTGCCAGCTCATTGTTGTGTGATACTTGCTGCACAGCTTATAAATGCCTGTCTGTACATTATTTTTCCATTATGAAGAAGTGCTTTTTGCTGAATGGATTTTTCCCAGGTAAACAAAACAATATTTCTTACAAGTTTTGGAAGAAAGACTTGAGTTGCATACAGTAAGTTACTAGAATCCGAGAGATGTTCTCCCTTCAGTGTATTTCTAATCAGGGCCGGCTCCAGGTACCAGCGCAGCAAGCAGGTGCCTGGGGCGGCCAGTGGAAAGGGGCCGCACCTCAATCCCTCTCGGAGGGAAGGACCTGCCACCGAATTGCCGCTGAAGAATGAAGCGGCGACAGTAGAGCTGCCACCGAAGTGCCGCCGATCGCGGCTTTTTTTTTTTTTTTTTGTGCTCCTTGGGAGCCAGCCCTGTTTCTAATCAAATTTGATTCCCACTATCAGAGGAAAAAGTAAGCTGGTACGGTCTGGTATGGCGTACCGGCATGAGTCAGTACGCCGTGCCGGACTGGACCGGCTTCTGTGGCGGCGATTTAAAGGGCCCAGGGCTCCAGCCGCTGCGAGGATCCCTGGGCCCTTTAAAGCGCCACCAGAGCTCCCCAGGCTCGGGCGGGGATTTAAAGGGCCCGGAGCTCCGGCCACTGTGGGGATCCCTGGGCCCTTTAAATCCCCGCCGGAGCTCTGGCAGCCGGGCTCAGGCGGGGATTTAAAGGGCCCGGAGCTCCGCAGTGGCTGGAGCCCCGGACCCTTTAATTTGCCCCTGAGCCCCGGGGCTCCCAGCCACCTCTGCAGCTGGTAGCTCCGGGTGATTTAAAGGCCCTGGGGTTCCCAGCTGCAGCCAGAGCCCCAGGACCTTTAAATCTTGAAAGGCCCCACCTCTTCCAGTTGAGGCCATGCCTCTTCCGGTTGAGGCCACGCCCCCCCACTCAGGACTCCGGCATACCGGTAAGTCCTTTAAGTTACTTTCACCCCTGCCCACTATTACAGTTTATTATTCACAAGAGATCTTTTGAACCATGAGCTGACCAGCAGTATCCCAAATCCTGCATCCTCTGGTCCCCCCTTGCATAAAATTCTCATTGATTTCAGTGGGAGTTTTGTCTGAATAAGGATTGAAGGGCTTAACCCAGTATACTGTACTGGCAGTGAACAGATCATATTAGTCATCATTATTATCTCTGACTCATCCTCATTTCAGAAAAATTCTACTTTTACCTTCCTCCTCACCTCCATCCCTCTACCCCCAAAAACCCATACCCCATGTTATTTGTTAGTACTGAAACAGTATAATTCTCTCAAGGGAAATTGTGTTTTCAATGAGAGCTTTTAAAGACTGAGAGCTTAATAAAAGAGATACAGTGTTGTCTTGACTTACCAGACCCAGACAACTTCTCCCACTTGTTAAGGGGAATAAACCCCCAATGCAAACAATGTATTCCCTAATAAACAGCCAGGAGGGCTGGGAGTACAGAGAGAGCATTGGATACAGGGGAGAGGTGGATAGTTGGCTTTATGCACATATCCCACTTCCAGAAAATGTCAGCAGGCACCAGTATTGAGACTGGGTAGCTATGTAGCAAATATTTAAATTAACTGATTAATGCCCTTAAAACATTCTAGATAGACTGTGCCTACTACATTTGCTGTGTGCACTAAATAATAGGCCATAATACCCATTGATTTCAGAGTACTAGGGCAGCAAGACAGGTTCCACAAATGACAAGCAGCATAGCAGTTACTTATATTTTAGATGGCACTCCCTAGATAGCTACCCTCACCATTTACAATATTTGCAGTTAGGAATATAATTAGTTGTCCTGTTTATGCGGACACTTTACATACTTGCTATTTTCTACAGGCATAGAAAGGGACTGATAATGAAAAGGAGATTGCTATATATGTGAGTGCTGATATAGCAATAGCAGTTTGGGGGGAAACACATACAATAAGTAGCACTAGACTCCAATAACCCAAATTGCTCTGAACTTTCCCTAAGCAGTTCTGAACAGATGACAGGAAAATCATAGATCTTAATTAAAAGTCTGAGGGAATTTTTCCTCAATCATCTGCACTGCAGATCTTTTTCCAGAGTGCAGATATCAGTGGTGTTATGCATGCAGTGTGGCTCAAATACAAGTCTGCTATATTTGTGCAACCAATATAGCGTCACTGGTGTAATGTAATGCTAGATTTGGCCCATGTCATACCAAATATGTACATCCATAATATGGATATGATATGAGAATTTTGCCCTCATGCTTTAACACACAGTGCTAGTATCTGATATTTTTATTAGCCAACTGCTAGATCCAGATCTGAACTTTCCAGATTTTGAATGTGCCTCTTGATTTCATCCAAGACCAAAGCAGAGATGCCAAAATACATCCACTTGCCTTTCTTTTTTAAAGGGAAATTAACAGACCTGAGAACTGAGCTAGTAAGTAAAAGGATCTGAAGGACACTGGATTGCACAGAACCAGTCTGCTTATTATAATTACATTTTTAAGTAGCACTCATAATTGTACTAAATGCTTCACAGACCACATCAAACAAAACAGTTTCTGCCAAAGAGCTCCCAGTCTAAACTACAGATGTGAAAGTGGTACATGGTACAAAGAGGATGAAGAAGGTGAACAATGAGAGTTACAGCAGTAGGCAGTGTGGATACCCAGTATAGGTATGTGTTCATCTTTGAGGTTCACATACATGTTCTGAATATATATATATATATATATATATGAGTGTAACAGGGTGGCTTGCCCCTTAAGGGCTGGAGGACCTGGGGCTAGCAAACTCTGATTACTAAATAGGCCACCAGGGTTGGATCAGGTAACTCCCTATAACGGGAAGCAAGTGGCTGCACTGCAGGGGGGGAAGCAAGAAAGGCTTCTGTAGGGAAGACCTTAATACTAGGGGGTTTGGAAGCCTGACCCACAGCTAGAAACTTGAGGCCTCAACCAGGGAGGGCCTGCCAAAACAGGAAAGGCCCCACATGGGAAAAGCCTGGGAGTGACCTGAGAAGAGGGTAAAGCCAATGGTGTGTTTTTGGGGACTTTGTTTTATTTTGGAGCTTTATTTATGTGAATAAACTTGGACCCCTGAGAAAGATGGTGAATGTGTGGAGTTTAAGATGCCATTTAAAGGAGAAAGTGTTAGGTAGGCACTGCAGGGGCATGACTGGGTGCATGGGAGGTGGTTGACCCTGTTACACTGAGTCACTTCTTGGGAAGAACTAGTATCACTTGTTTTGCAATAGCCCCTAAAGACCTCAAATCAGATCAAGACCCCATTGTGCTAGGTGCTGTACAAATATGTAATAAGAGACAGCTCCCACCCCAAAGAGATTACAATCTAAATAGACAAGACAGCCAAAGGGTGTGAGAAAGGTACTAGTGTTTTACTGAGGCCCAGATTAAGAACCTGATTTTCAGGGGCACTAAGCAGCTGCAATTCCTAATGAAATCAGTGGGAGCTAAAATCAGCCTTCAGTGACTTGCTCAGGGTCACCCGGGAACTCTGTGACACAGCTAGGAACTGAAGCCAGATTTCCAAAGCCCCAGTCCAGTGACTTAACTGTAAGACTATCTTGCATCACATCTTGGAGAAGATGAGTCTTCTGCAGGGATTTAAATGAAGGGAGAATAGTGACCTGCAGATCGGGTTAGTCAAGAACTTCATTCCATGTAAGGGAAGAAAGCAGGCACCAAGATGCTTGTGGAAGAAATGTTGTTTCATGGCTGGAGTCATTGATGAAGTAGAAGGGGCCAAGTGGCTGTGTGATGAGACAGAAACAGGTGAAAATCAGGAAGGGGCAGATTAAAGTAAGGGGGAAAAAACTTCCATGTGATGTAACATGGAATGGGGAGCCTGTGCAGAATTAAGTAAGGGGAGGGATGTTGTCAAAATGACAAGCTCGAAGGCATTGTGGCTGCATGCTGGGTGGAGGGGTTCATGTGGGTATAGAGGATGTGAGGCAAGAGGAGGCTGCAGTAATTGAGAGAGATGATTAGGGCATAGATGAGAATTCTAGCTGTCAGGAGGAAGTGGAAGGGATGGATCTTTGACTCCCATATTACAAGCCTGAGAGTCAGGGAACATGGTGGTGTTTTTAACAGTAACAGAATGCAGGATGTGAAGGTAGTTTTAGCCATGCTGTCTCCCATACTATCCTGTCTTATGGCAGCTTTGCACCATAAGGAGTCCTCTTAACTGACCATTAGTTAATTCCCTCAATGGAGGGGGATTGTGAAATGTTGTGGCAATACCTTGGTAGTTCCAACACCACCACTCTTTTGGCAATGGCCTAGGTGTGGAGCTCCCTTAGGCCCTAATCATCCTTGACTGTAGGAGTGACCCCCTTGGGTCCTTGGACAACCTGTATAAATCATAGCAGCCTCTAACTTAAGCCAGTGGCTGGACTGTCCCTAGGATTGGGGCCTTCACAATTTCCTCTCTTGAGCTGCCCTCCGTGTTCCTCAGACACTACTCAAGATCCGGGCTATTGGAACACAGGTCAGGGAGTCAGGACCTGTGAGTTCTATTTTGGACTCTAATGATAACTTGGTGTATGCCCCTGGGCATATCAGTTAACCTAACCTCTCTGTGTGTCAGTTTCTCATTGTGTAAAATTAGGATAATATCTCACAGGGGCACTGCATAAAACATTTTGAGAAGCCTGGATAAAAGGTCCTATGTAAATGCAAATAGTTATTTTAGATGAACTCTGTAGATTTTCTGGCTATAGAGCTTTGTTTGGTAAACTAAAGGACACCCTCCACTGGCTCTGCCATCACCGGCATGTTATGTAAATCATCACATCAGCTACTACGTAAGAAAAGGTCGTTTTATTATTTCCTAATAGGAAAAATGCAAATATATTCGGATAGAGCTGATGTCATAAAACACACTCTGAAACCAAAGACAATGGAAAATTCAAGGACTCTGTCACAGGGTAAGGTAGCCCTTTAAGGAAGCTGGGTTTAGCTCCTACCTGTGATTAATCACCTGCCTCCTAGCGGATGCTCTCAGACTAGGGATCAGGTGATAGCTTGCTCAATTCCTGCAGGAGTCTGGATCAAGGGAAAGAACCCAGTTCATATGTAACTGGCCTGTAGAGCAGTGGCTCTCAAACTTTTTTTTTACTGGTGACCCCTTTCACATAGCAAGCCTCTGAATGCGACCCCCCCTTATAAATTAAAAACACTTTTAAATATATTTAACACCATTATAAATGCTGGCGGCAAAGTGGGATTTGGAGTGGAGGTTGACAGCTCACGACCCCCCATGTAATAACCTCACGACCCCCTGAGGGGTCCCAACCCCCAGTTTGAGAACCCCTGCTGTAGAGTGTAGCTCAGAAGGTAGCAGGCTAGGAAAGAGTGAAAAAGTCGCAGAGAGTAGATGGAATTGTTTTCTTGCTTCATTACAGCCCATTTGTAGTTGCTGCAGATTAACAGGAGAAAGAGCTGATGGTACATAGCATCAGTCCCATAGGCACTGACTCCATGGGTGCTCTGGGGCTCAAGCACCCACCCCAAAAAAACCAGGGGTGCTCAGCATGTGCCAGATCAATCTTTTATGGGCTCCAGTGCCTCTTCCCCGAGGTCCCACCCCACTTGACCTCTTCCCCCTGAGGCCCCACCTGCTGCTAGCATAGGGGGAGGGGAGGAGCACCCACTAACAAAAACAAAAGTCAGCACCTGTGATCAGCCCAATTCATCCCAGAATTAATTCCAAATATTACAATATTTAGCCCCATTTTACTTAAACTGACAGTTCACATGGTTAGAGTTATTCTTGTGTTTTCAGGACTGGCCCCTTATTGTCAGTTCTTTGGGGCAGGGACTGTAGACCTGTGTGTTTACTCTTTTGAAACCAAGTGTAAAACTGGAGTAGTGCAGTGGTGTATCAGGTCTTGTGTCTTTACTTGCCTCTGGCTCCCTTTGTCCACAACCAAGTAAATACCATGCTTAAATTCAGCTTTTAAACTTGATTATTCAGTCAGTGTAGATGATGTACAGTGTTGCCACTGGCCCTATTTCCAATACAATCATTGCAGGTTTTATGCCAACAGAATTTGCCTCAGTCTCTTGCTCTTTTAGATTTGCTTGCATTATTCATATTACGTCAATGGACTACTTGTAAAATTCTGCTTTCAGATCTGCAAAGCAGTTCCCAGCCTTCCCTACATATATGGGACACTCAGTTCTGTACATATAGATACAGCAGGATGTAATAAATATTTTACAATTCTCTCTGAAGACCTCAAGATGAGGAAGCATTATCCCCACTTCACACAAGGAAACAAAAAGATGACCTTTGCAAGGTCACAGTGAGCCAGTGGCGCACACAGAACCCAGATAACCTGACTCTCAGATCTGTACCTTACCTACAAGATAATTTCTCCTCTCTTCAAAGAGGGTATCTGCTGTGTGGAGAGGACAGCCGAATTTTGCCTGGAGAAAACTACAGAGGAGGTTTGAGGCAAACTTTGGCTAACAATTGAGAAGCACTGAACTAAACCTCTGGCATTTGAAAAAAAACTAGTAAACTTTTCTTTTTTAATTTCCATGTTTCTATACATCTCAATTTTAACCTGGATCAGAAATGGAAATATATACTACAAGACACTATTCTGAACAGAAGCCATTTTGGTTTCCCCCTTGTTCACAAGATATAATACTTCTAATCTATACCCCCAAAACAATGTAGACCAAAGAGGTTCATTTAAGTGTTCCAAGTTTTCAGCACTTAACCAAAGCCATGATTAACACTTTGAAAATTCATCATTACTAAACTGGTAGCCCTCTTACTTACATTTCATCCTCTTCTGTCTGGATAGTTTTAAAAACATTTATTGGTATGAATATGCAAGAAGAATTGTAGAGATCTATGCATCTAGCACAGTGGTTCCCAAACTTTAACAACCTATGAACCCCTTTCACTAGAATGTCAAGTCTCGCGAACCCCCTCCTAAAAATGAATATTTCCAGGGATTTTCTCCTTTACCTGAGTATAAATTATAAAAGCAGTGATCTTGGAAATATAAAATTTGTTTTTATGACATGCTTATTACACACTATTTATTATTATTTATCATTACAGTATTTTTATTACATTATGAAAACGGCAACACTCTTCCAAGATCTCACTTTTGTAGCTTGTATCACTTTGAATAAACCTGTTATACGACAAGGCTCGTATGTTTCATCAAGGAGCACCAGATGTGAAACATCATGAAGGTATTTAAGAAGCCAACTCAAAGAGTTCCTCCTACACAAGCTTTCAGGTCTTGAGCAGTCTAGGCAAGCAACGCACGTTACAACAAAGCTTAAACTTGTTCTTCATAATAATTTTAAAAAACAATATTAGCTGCCTATTTAATTTTAAAAACAGGAAAAAATATCCACCTCCCTTTCCATTTCTTAGAAGGAGTCTTGAAGTTTAAATCTTCTCAATGTGATAGATATGCTTGCTTTGATCTGCTTATCTCTTGGAAGTCCAGGGGCTCCAGGCTGCTGGCCCTGTGCTGCCCAGGGTCCTTAGGGACAGCTCTGTCCGCCATTAGGGAATTTTTTCCCAAGAACCCCCTGTAAAATTTCATGAACCCCCAGGGGTTCACGAACCCCAGTTTGGGAACCACTGATCTAGCAGGACATGGATTTTGCAGACATAGGTCCCCACCCTGCAATCAGATCCAGGCAGTTCCTTGCACCTGTGCAGAAACCTGTTGTAGTCAGTGGGGGTCTGCAAGGATCCAATTATATGGATTTGACTGTAAGGTCAAGGCCATAGGGAGTACAAAGATAAATTGTTTTTTTTTTTTATTTCACACCATTGTGTCTAATCAAGGAGTGTACAAATTAAAAAAAAAAAAATCTTATTTCTCCATCTATAAACCAGTTCTTCATAGATGGCAGACAGTGAAACTTTTGGGATCTTTTCTGGTTCCCACCAATGAAGGATATAAAAAATTGCACAAAGACATATGCAGAAATGTTGGTTTGTGTCCATGTCTCTTCCTTTCTCATTTTCCATTTGGTCTTTCTCCTAGTCTTAGTCATCTGCCCACTTTCTCAGATGCTACATCTGAAATCAAAGATTACACAATGGAAAAAATTTCTCATTACAAAGGAACATAAGAATCCATCAACTTAATTAGTAGATTAATTCCCTGTCTTAGTCACCCCCCAGTTTAGGTAATTTAAAAAAAAATGTTTTCTGTTTATTTTTTCTCTCTGAAATCCTCACTGCCTCTGCCACCTGTGATGTCAGATTCAGATCATAAACACATAACTAGAAACCTATGCTACCTTTCTCCTTTGATTCCGTCCCCTTCATTGTCGTACAACAAGCAAAAAGCAGTTTTCCTGGTCAAGAGATGCTCTTCTACCACAACAAAAAGATACATTTTACAACTTCCCCTTAACAATATATTTGGCATTTTTTAATCTCTGAGGCTGATCTAATAAAGTTAAATTACATCTTTCCCACTGAAATAGTGTTATGCGTTAATTGCTCTTAGTACAAAAGCCAGACGATTTAGAGCTGTACATATATATTTTTCTTGCTTTAATCTGCAGGCCTATTCAGGATACATTTTTTCCATTTTGAGAAAAAGAGAGTAAGACTTGCAATAGAGAATGTGGAACAGCAGAGGAGCGCCACCTAGTGTTTCTATAGAGCAGTGGTTTTCAACCTTTTTTCATTTTCGGACCCCTAACAAATTTCGAACGGAGGTGCAGACCCCTTTGGAAATCTTAGGCATAGTCTGCAATCCCCCAGTGTTCGATCCCTTAGACATAGTCTTCAAACCCTCAAGAGTCCACAGACTACAGGTTGAGAACCACTGCTACAGAGTAAAATATTGGAACACCTTATGGTATGTTAATACTGATCAACTCTCCTGACCACTTCCAATCAATTAAACTATAGTACGTACCATTTAATATTTTGGGTGATTAGCTCATACGTAAGGAGGGATTTGCGTTGCAAACTGGATACATTTGATATTCATAAGGGACTTTCAAATGACCTTCAAGCTGCCCTAAAGGTGAGGGAGTATATGGAGCATGATGTGCTCCTCTGATTCCCTGCCAGCCGAATAGTCTCTAGGAGACAATCTAGCAGGTCAAGGTGGGTTGAGGTAATATTATTGGGACCAACTTCTGGTCGGTAAAGAGACAAGCTTTCAAGCTTACAAAGAGCTGTGTAAGCTCGAAAGTTTGTCTCTGTCACCAACAGAAGCTGGCCCAATAAAAGATATTACCTCTCCCACCTTGTCTCTCTGATATCCTGGAATTAACAACACTGCAAGCATCTAGCAAGCCTAAGGGTATGTCTACACTACCCGCCGAATCGGCAGGCAGCGATTGATCCAGCAGGGGTCGATTTATCGCGTCTAGTCTAGCTAATAGATGCTAGCGATCCCCGAGCGCTCTCCTGTCGACTCCTGTACTCCACCACCATGAGAGGCGCAGGAAGAGTCGACGGGGGAGTGGCAGCAGTCGACTCACCACGGTGAAGACACCACGGTAAGTCGATCTAAGTACGTCAACTTCAGCTACGTTATTCACGTAACTGAAGTTGCGTAACTTAGATCGACCCCCCCCCCCCCATGTAGATCAGGCCTAGGTTACAGCAACTTTCTACCTGTTTGGCTCCTGTTGTAAAAGTGACTTAGATCACCTTTGTCTCCTGCCTTCCACAGCATTGTGCCCTCCCTCTCAAGAACCTGAAGTGCAGTGGGTCAGGCACATCTATCTCACAATACAACCAATATAGCGCTATGTCGAAGTTCTTCACATTAGAACCCTGCAGAGGTTCTTGCAACAGAGAAAATGATTATCTTTGACAGTGACAGACTGTACTTGTGATTCAGTCTCTGCAAGATATTATTCTGAGGGACCCCCAAAACTGGATCTGAATTTTGCAGCTCAGGCCCAATCTTTGTTTTTGTTAGGTGTGGCTCTACTGCTCTGTAAACCAAAAGCAGTAAGTGTTTAACCAAAGGCAAAGTACTGATGTTGTGCTGCTCAGAATTTACCAATTTCCTACACTTGTGTAAACACAAAAGTCTGAGCCAAAGGATCTGCACTGATTGTACTCTTGATACGTTTGTATTAAATAACATGCCCTAGATACTGATTTCCTTATTGTTTCTCTTACATTGAAATGAGAACTTACTTCAAGCACTGCAAATACCTATATTCACAACATGGTGAAAGTATCAGAGGGGTAGCCGTGTTAGTCTGGATCTGTAAAAAGCGACGGAGTCCTGTGGCACCTTATAGACTAACAGACGTTGTGGGTGAATACTCACTTCGTCATGCTGACGAAGTGAGTATTCACCCACGAAAGCTTATGGTCCAAAACGTCTGTTAGTCTATAAGGTGCCACAGGACTCTTTGTCGCTTTTAACATGGTGAAAAACACTCAGAATGTTATGAAATACGTAGTTGAAGGGTTCTCATTATTCAGAGTAAAAATGGCTCTCTCATTTGATATGTTTTGTAAATGAACATGTTTGAACCAATAATGTGCCTACAAAATTACTGGTTCATTTTTAAAAAGGTCAAACTTACCAAAACAAGAAGAAGTAAATATTTTGTCAAGCTTTATGAGCTGATCATCAATATAACCATAGAAACCTCACCGTGTATGTCACACTTTTTGGGTGAAATTTACACCTTTGTGGTAGACCAGCATAATGCCTACACTCCATCAACTCCCACTTTCGCCCTATATGGAGATCTTTGCTGGCCTTGTATTGGCCATCTGCATACAAGGGGAATTTCACCCTCTGTGATTAATTTGCTATTTATATTCATTTTCTAAACATCTGCCAAACAACTGAATGTCACCCACATGGACTCTGCATTCTAGAGCTGAAGATGTAAAAGAAAAAGCATGTAAAGAAAGTACAAACTCACTACAAACAGTAATAATGTTGAAAGATGCAGCTATCGTTTATCAGTTCGCATCTGGATTACATTTGTAGAAAAAGGATATGCATGAAATAAGGAACTTATCTTCCTAAGAAGAGGAACTTTCTGTTTCAATGAACTAACTGTAAAAACAGCACAGCCTGATTAGAGTGTTGTAAGTGAGGAAGCTGTATAGCAAGTATGAAAAAAGAGAAGTATTGAGAGCAAAAGTCTTGAGAGTATAGAGCCTGATTCTGTGAGTTGCTGGAACCCCAAAATTTCTGTTGATGCCAGAAGCAGCTGCTGGTGCAAGATCAGGGCGCTAAACGCTTCATAGGAATGGGCCCGCTGCTGGTCAGGTGATAAGTTAAAGAAAAATATTGGAGACAATTTCTTTGGTATTTAAACATATCTGAATGAATGAAGCCAGGTCAATGTGAGACTTCTAAATAGTGCCAACATCTCTCCTGGAAACTGGGAAGAAGAAAGTGTCGTGTTGTCTGGTAAATGACACTTTACAAGAAAGGCCTGATCCTGCAAGATGCTGAGTGCCTTCTGTGACAAACTGGGAAAATGTCTGTATTATGAATATTATGCGTGACTTGGTTTCAATTTTGTAGGCTGCCTGACTAAATGCATACAGCAAAATCAAAGGAGGCTGTAAAAGAACTACACAGGAAAGCTAAAACAATGAGACAGATAAGACAGGTGCAGGTACATACCTTCAAAGCAGCAAGGAGAACAATTGGTCCATTACTGGGAGATGCTATTTCTAGATGCCAGCAAAGTTGTCAGGATTTGTTTTGCCAGGGCTGAGACCCTGACCAGTTAAAAAGGTGCCCTTGACAGAAAAGGAAGGGGAAGTGGTCAGAGAGGCTGGTCAGAATGTCAGTAAAAAGGCTGGTAGTCTGACAGAGACAAAAGGAGAAGGCTGCAAGAAGTGTAGGCCAGAGCTGCCTGAGTTGCGGCTACAGAGAGGTTAAGCTTAGGTAAGGGAATATGCATATGTCTTTGAGCATGTCTACACTACGGTGCTGCTGCTGTAACCCCATAGTCACAGACTACAGCATTGTGTAGACACAGACTACAGCACTGTAGGAACTCTACCTCCTTGAGCCATTCTAGCTAGGATGACGGAAGCATTCTTCTGTTGACCTAATTGTGTCTACACTAGGGTTAGGTTGGCATAGCTACGGCGCTCAAAGTCCTGGAACACCATATCTATGTTGACCTACGTTTGAAATGCAGATTAGTTATTTTAAATCTATCTCTGTAAGTGTTGTGTAACTTTATGGCAAAATAAATCATGCTTTGTGTCTGAAGAAGCTGTTTCAGTCTCATTGCAAAGGCATGCCATCACAGGCTCCAACAGAGAAACCCTGGCAGGGTCCAACCCCAGGTGGACCCACTGAATCAGTCAGCGGGTACCCAAGGGGCTTTAAATGAAGTCCTGGTCTAAAAGTGGATGAATTGCAGAATTCCATCCCATAAGAGGTCAAGGCCTGACACCTGTGGGGGTAGGGGAAGGAGGTTCACTCAGAGACTCCCGAGAAGGGACAGCCCAGTAACACCTTCAACTCTCACTGAAGTCAATGGAAGTTGACACTGCTCAGTACCTTGCAAGATCAGACCTTGAAAGATTTGGCAATTGTTGACAGTCGCAGGGTTTTGAATTTGTACACATTATGGGACTATTTGGTAGAGGAACTATTGAATAGCCTATATTATAGAAGTGACATTTACTTGCCCTTTAAGTGAGATCAGCCTTCTTTTCCCTCCATGTCTATTAACAAAGCCTCAACATCAAGTAAAGCTTTAACAGATATGCCACGATAAGCACTGCACTGATGTGGCCTCCTTTAGCTGAGCCACCTCTACATAACTGGCATTGATGCATATTCAAGCTAAGTATTATCTGTCCTCTAGGATTAAAATATCCCCTCATAACGTATCATCTGCTGATAAACAATACTGAAAGTTGCTATGCTCTGTTAACAGGGAAATGGGTAATTCAGTTGTAGAAATCAAACTTGAGAAAATAACTCCCCAGCTACATATGAAATGAAGCATGACCCAGTGAAGGCTGGAAACCCAAGAACTGAGACTAAACATTTTACTTCTGTTTAACCCCACAGTTTTCTACACAACATTCAGAATGGAGGACTAATGATGTTGGCTATACCAAGGGGATTTGGAATAAAGAAGCTCTAGTCCCTCATCTGTGCCTTAAAGTGGGATCTAGTGACAGAAGCACTGGCTATTCCGACATAGTCTTGGCACTGTATGAAAAAAATTATCAGACAAATTAGAACATCAGACAAGTTATGGTAATTGAGACTGATCTAGGGATATAGAGATGAATATAGACCAAGTGGCTTTTTTGCATGTCGGATTCAAAGATACATGGCAAATTTCTGAAGTCGAGGAGGTTGCATAGGGTGCAACTCAAGGCAGAATTGGGGCTGAATTTTATGTGGCTCAATGGGTGGGCAACAAAAAATGACCTGCGAGTAAATACAAGCATTACAAAAAGATTGTGCATGTACTTCATTTTGGCATGTGCACATCTTGAGCTTCCGTTACACATAATTATTGTTTTTCAATTAACTCAGTACACTAGAGATAACTGAAATGAATGTAGAGATTTCACAGATGAGTAACAATGCCACAAGACTGAGAGGGATGCTAATCTAATCTTATCCGTAGGTTAGGCTATGAGATGGAAAATACAGTTGAATGTAGTCATAATAGTGAGTCTGATAGCAATATACCAAGAGAGGATACCTCAAAGGGGCAGACATGGAGCATAATAGCAGGGCCGGCTCTGGCTTTTTTGCCGCCACACGCAAAAAAGCCTCCCGCCGCCCCCCC
>NW_020664418.1:17894222-17922235 GCF_002925995.2 Terrapene triunguis
CCAGAGCACCACGCCGCCCCCCTCCAGGTGCTGCCCCAAGCACAAGCTTGGTGGGCTGGTGCCTGGAGCCGGCCCTGCATAATAGCCAAAAACGGAAGAAGGTAATCTTCCCCATCAATTACAGCCCATTTCATACTGATTTCCTGCAAAGGGGCTGCTGGCTGCGTTAAGGGCAAAGCCAATTTCAGGGGTCTGATTACTGGCAGTACCTCAGTCAGGAAGTATCCCAAGAAGGTTTGGGTAGTGTCTGCTTATGGAGACTTTCCTTGCCGGAAACCTGAGCTGGACCACGTCAAATGTCCAGGGACATCTGGCAGGCAGGATTTAGCAACGCTCACGCTCGCTGCGTACTCAGGACCGAAAAGACATGCGTAGAGCTCAACTTAACTTCCCCATGGAAGGGGCCCAGCTCCGTGTGCACACCCACAACGTGTGTGCACGAACATGCAGCCACGATTGCACAAGTAGCGGTTGAGGGGGGCGGAGCGAGGCCGAGCAGGGGAGATTCCCGGCTGCAGGGCCAGGCTGGCTAGGGGTGGGGCAGGGCAGGAGATGCCCGGGCAGCGCCCGTAGCTCTCCCTCCTCTGTCAGCGAGAGGGCGGAGGGACGCCCGGGGACTACAAGTCCCGTGAGGCGGCGGGCTGGGCTGCTCCGCGGAGCGGCCGGAGGGAGGCCGTGTGCCCGCGGCAGTGCTGGCAGGGAGGCGAGGGGAGATGCCGGCGGCGGGGTCCGCCGAGGGGGAGGAGGGCGGCGGCGGGGACGCCGTGGTGCCGCTGAGCCCGGCGGAGCAGGCTGGGCCGGGCGCCCCCAAGCTGTGCGGTTACCTGCAGAAGCTGTCGGGCAAGGGCCCGCTGCGGAATTTCCGCAGCCGCTGGTTCGTCTTCGACCCCCGCCGCTGCTACCTCTACTACTTCAAGGGCCCGCAGGAGGCGCTGCCGCTCGGCCACCTGGATATCGCCGCCTCCTGCTTCAGCTACCACCAGCCCGAGGCCGCCGCCGCTAGCGGGGACGAGGCCGCCGCCTTTGAGGTGCACAGTCCCGGCGGCACCGTCACCGTGCTCAAGGTACCCCCACGCCACCAACGGGCCCGGGCATCGCCCCAGGCTGCCTGCTGGGCCCCCCTCGGAGACCCCTACCCGCGCCTCAGGCCCCCCAGCCAGGGAACGTCCTCCGATTCCTGAGGGGTTGGGGCAGGGATCCTTCCCCCCTCACATCCCCCACAGAGACCCCAGTCCCCCCGCCTCTGTTTCAGGGCCCCCATGCCCGGAATCCCCTGGGGGGCTGGGCCAGGGATCCAGCTCCATAGCACCTGAGGCCTGGGCTTTCTTAAATCCCTGTTGCCCCCCAGTGGGCTCAGTCAGGGACCCGTTTCTTCAGTCACCTCACCCCTTTGGTAGCTGCTCCTGATCCGAAGCTCCGGGGGGATTTCCCCCAGGCTGAGTACCCATGACAGCTGATGTCTGCTAGAGGCTTCCTCACTCTATAAAACACCACTTGATGCCCATCTTTTACACAGGATCTTGTGACACTCCAGGTGCCCGGTAGCAAACAAGGGGCTTTCTCATGGAGTCTCAGTAAATGTGACTGTGTGACCCCAGCCAGCAGGTTCCCCTTACCCACAGTCTGCAACCGCGATTGTAAATGAGATGTTACTGTTCCTCCTTGGCTTGCTTTCAGTCACTGTTAAGCACTGTCAATGTCAGGTGCTCTGTTAGGCCAGGTCTACACTATAAACCAGGGGTCGGCAACCCTTCAGAAGTGGTGTGCCGAGTCTTCATTTATTCACTCTAATTTAAGTTTCCGCTTGCCAGTAATACATTTTAACGTTTTTAGAAGGTCTCTTTCTATAAGTCTATAATATATAACTAAGCTATTGTTGTATGTAAAGTAAATAAGGTTTTTAAAATGTTTAAGAAGCTTCATTTAAAATTAAATTAAAATGCAGAGCCCCCTGGACCGGTGGCCAGGACCCGGGCAGTGTGAGTGCCACTGAAAATCAGCTCACGTGCCGCCTTCAGCACGCGTGCCATAGGTTGCCTACCCCTGCTATAAACGTACATTGGTATAACTGCCTCACTAAGGGGTGTGAAAAATCCACCCCCCTGAGAGGCAAAGCTGTACCGACCTAAGCCCAGTGTAGACAGTGCTATGTCAATGGGAGAGCTTCTCCTGTCCCCGTAGTTACCGCCTCTCGTGAAGGCGGATGAACTACGCTCCACAGAGCTACTGCCTCTCATGGAGGCGGATTAATTATTATGCTGTTCGGAGAAGCTGTCCTGTCAGGTTGTAGTAGTGTTGTAAGTGTAGACCTGTCCTTACTCTTAGTTTGCTATTATATTGAAGCATAATACATTTAATAACGGTACCTAAAGCTTAAATTTAAAAAAAAAAAAAACACCATTGTCAGTAGCCTACTCTGAGACTAGCTAGCTTCTTTTTCAACTTTGTTCTTCTATCTCCAACTCTCTCTAAGTAGGTTCACTTCATTGTATGATTAGGTTTACTACTGCTGTCCAAATGCGACTCAGGAGCCCAACATTTGGGTTTGCTTGGTAGGCTTTTTGCCTAAACCTGGGAATTAGTATGCTGTAAGGTACAGCGCGACATGCCCACTCCTTTGTATAAGTGTCCTACCCAGAGTAGAGAGAAAAAAATGTCTGTCTGCTCCTTTTTAGCATGTCTTTTATTAAACAGGTTTTCATTTTTAAAGCAGTGATACAATATGGTTACAGGCAAAGATCTCCTCTGTTGAATGATCTAAAAAGCTTCTTTAGCTGATGATTTTTTTTATTTATATGTTTGTGAAAATGAAAGGCTCTCCTTCATATGTGCTTACTTTTTGATGTGGAAAGTACCCCATAATGCATCTTCAGGTACACCTCCAGAACTTAAAAATAACCCATACATTTTGTCTTTTCCCAAGAAATGAAAAGAACAGCTTTCAAAACACAGGCCAAAAGTATAGTCCCAAACTACCCCCAGAAGCAAACACCTTGAGAAAGAAAAATGTTTGTGGAACCTGGTCTGATCCTGTGAAGGGAACTGAGCTCTAGAACTGGTTGAATTTTTTTTGTCAAAACGCTATTCCCATAGAAAATGGCTTTTAAATTAAATGAAAATTTCATGGAAAAAATCTGGCTTTATCAAAAATCTTAGGTTTTCATAGAAAAGATAAATATTTCTATATATGATGAAAACAAAAAAACTGTAACACTTTTTTCAGGGGGAAGAGGTAGAAGATGGAGGGTTTGGGGGAATCATTTCCTGATCAGCTTTAGTGAACTGCCTCAACTCCTGTTAGCAGGAGCTCAGGCCTTCACAGGATTGGAACCTTAATCTTATGACCTTGTATTTTATGTATGCATCCTTTGTTCCATCTCATGATGAAGGACATTTGCATAGGTCTGTTCAGCTTACAGAACAAGGTTTTGGGGGAAGTGTTTCTCTTTGAGTATTATTCCTATTCATTTAATGTCAGTTTTTACATGACACATTTTATATTGCAGCAACATGTTTTGTAGGAAAAGTAGTAAAAGATAAATAATAAAATTAAGTAAATATGCATATATATATTAGACTTGGTAATGCTAGTGCAAGCAACATGCAGCTCCTCTACTCAAGTTTCCCTGCATACGCTTTTCTTGGTTCCTGTGGTCTCAGACCCCTCTTTGATGTTCCCTACATCTGCCCGAGGCCCTCTGGGAAAGAGAGGGGTTATGTGAGGGTAGGACCTTAGAAGTCTACATTTGCTCAAGCACAATCAAGAGGCCAGAGGTGATGTATGGGTTCCAGAAATAAAAGCAAATATCTTTGTCATCTATTTTTACCTTTCACAGGGTTGTGGTGCTTGTCTTAAGCAGCCATGTGATTGACCATCAAAAAAGCTATTGCTTAATATATGTAGTCGTTATTTAAAGATCAAGCAAACTTTTATACTGGAATCTTGGGGATATTCTGAAGGGAACTGGTTAAGTGAAGATTTAGTTGCTGGAGGTGGTCATTAGTGTCTGTTTCACTGCACTAGTAGGTTTTTATTCTGTGTTTGTACTGCACCAGTGGGGTCCTGGTCCATGACTGTGGTTCCTTGACATTATGATAACACAAACCATAAAAAAGAATTCTGGATCCAGGATTTAATTGAGCTCTTTACTCAAAAGCAACCAGAACAATAATACTTTAAGAACTAAAACGTCTTTCAGCCAAGTTCTGCAGAAATAAAAATAAAGATGAATTGATGTTCAAAATACTGGTGGCCTGATCCATCCCTTGTTTAAGTCAATGAGAGTTAGATTGGGCCCTTACTGAATTTTTAATGCAGGATAAAAGCCTAACTGATTTAAGAAAAAATTACACATAGGAGCACGAGGACCTTACTGAGGAAGAAAGTCGAGTCAAGTGTAGCTTTCATCCTCCCCATATGTCATATGCTTCAATTTCCTCAATTTGCTTCTTGTTCATAATTTCCAAATCTCATGGTACAGTCTTTATTCAGTATTTATAAGCTTACATAAGAAATAAGCATCAACACCCCAATCTGAAATGACTGTATTATTGAAGAACATATTACTACTTCAAAATGCTTCAGATTAGCTTTTTTAACATTCATGACTTAATCCTCAGAGTTGCTCAGCACTTGTAATTTAATGGGAGTTGCAGATAATCGGCTCGATTACTCTCAGGAGATTGTTTGTTTTCTCATTTGACAAACGTTTCAGGAAAAGTGTCACAGTCTTCATGAAATAATATGCAGGTCCCAAATTGGGATTGGTGGACCATCGGTAAGACTGCGAGTCTGTCACGGAAGTCACAGATTCCGTGACTTTCCAGGACTTCTGCAGCAGGGCCGGCTCCAGGCACCAGCTAAGGAAGCAGGTGCTTGGGGCGGCCAATACAAAGGTGCGGCACTGCCCCTGCAGCTCCCATTGTCCGTGGTTCCTGGCCAATGGGAGCTGCGGAGCGGGCGCTCAGGGAGGGAGCAGTGTGTGGAGCCCCCTGGTCGCGCCTCCACCTAGGAGCCAAGGAACATGACGCCACTTCTGGGGCGCTTGGTATGGAGCCTGCCAACCCCTCTCCCCCCCCCACCCCACCCAGCAGCAGCAGTGGTTCCAGGACGTGCACCACTGCCCCCCCCCCACCAGTGGCGCCCCCCCAGCCACTACTCCCCTGAGCACCCGTGGCGCCCCCAGGCTGTTCCTCTTTCCCCCTCCGCCCCCCAAGAGCACTCAAGTTTTAGTCAGGGGTATATAGTACAAGTCATGGACAGGTCACAGGCTGTGAATTTTTGTTTACTGCCCGTGACCTGTCCATGACTTTTACTAAAAATACCCATGACTAAAACGTAGCCTTAACCATCAGTGGTCCTTGGACAATTTGCTGGTTGCACGGTGCTGGCTTTCCTTCTTATTTATAGCTCTTAAAGCACATAAAAAAAGGTTAACAGAACATTAAAGGTTTTTTCTAATATTACTTTGCTTCATAAGCAATTATTGTAATTGCCATCACAGGCCCTTGATGAGTGGAGTGAGGAAGGTGGTTCTCGAAATAATGTCTTCTAATGATCCGAATCATGAAAAATTTGAGAACCCTTGCTTTAGAATAATAGGGCCTAATCCTGGAACCATTTGCTACCTGCAGTTAATGCTATTGATTTGACTAGATATGCTCAAGATTGAACATCAATTTCTGTTTGCAGAATCAGGCCCTCTGTTTCATAGAAAGGAGGGGGAAAAAACCAACCCCGCTCTGATGGGTTGCCCCCTTTTAAGATGCCACCCGATATGCTGAGATATCACTGAGCCCGCCTGTTTTGCCAGCATGGGCCCCCTTTAACCTGTCTGGCTGAGCCAGGCTCTTAAGCCTCCTCTAGCACACACACAGGTAGGGCCACCCCCTGCTGCAGAAAGACACAGACACTGAGATCAGCTCTGGGAAGACTCAGCTTAGGAGATTTGCCCCAGCACTCAGGTGCTCACCTGCTTTAGAATGCAGACCCAAAGGTATAATGTCTTGTGTTGTATAGAAAAATCTGCACAGCTCAAGCTCATAAAAATTTGCCCTCTTCCTCAGTGTGAAGAGAGATGCACAACTTCTTGCCCCCCCCCCCAGTTAGAAATTACATAAACTGGGTTTAATAATAAACAAAATAAATTTATTAACTATCAAAGGTAGATTTTAAGTGGTTAAAGAGATAGCAAACAGAACAAAGCAGATTACTAAGCAAATAAAACAAAACACGCATACTAAGACTAAAAAAATTGGTTACAAATAGTAATTTCTCACCTTAGATATTGTTACAGGCAAATTCACTGCTCTACAGCCAAAATGCTTCTGAAATAAATATAGTCAAACTTTACTAATTCTGGGTCGCTGAGAACTAAAATGATGCTTAAAACTGTTGATTGGCTCTAGTTTTCAAGATATGCTATTGGGTCAGTATATACGAACCTTGACTTGGGAATGGCGGAGGATAAGTGAGTTATAAAGGGAAGGGATCTCAATTTAAACCAGAAATGACTAAAATACATCTTTGACTTGATCTATGAATAAATCTATGACTGGGTTTGGACAGTACTTGCTTTTTAGGCAAAACAATGAATGATGCAATCTGAAGCTGGTATTGTGTCATACATGATATGAATTGCATCATGTTATTCCTAGAAGTCATGGATGATGCAATCATAATGAAGCTTACATCACTCTGCTGAACAAATTGTCCTATATCAGCTCTAGAAGTCATACAGTGTCGTGCTCTCTTGTCAGTGTTTGATTTTGCAAAGGGACACATTTCTGTTTAGCCAAAGTGAGCAGAGATGCCTCGTACTTGTGTGAACAGTGCAGATAACTTCTGCTATGTTTGTGGTGAAGTGACTTTTGCATCACAAAAGCGCAATATAACCACTATGGTTAAGAAAGCCTATCACCTTTATTTTGGCTGCAAAATTGGAGATCAGGACAAGAGGTGGGCCCCACACACATGCTGCAACACTTGTGCAACAAATCTTCGCCAGTGGTTGAACAGGAAAAGGAAATCTATGCCTTTTGCAGTGCCAATGATTTGGAGAGAGCCAACAGATCATACCAGCAATTGTTACTTCTGCATGGTGCCTCCAGTTGGGAAAGGTATGTCAAAGAAGAAAAAGTGGACTGTGCATTATCCAAACATTTCATCAGCTATATGCCCAGTACCCCACGGAGAAGGACTGCCGGTTCCTGATGCACCAGAGTCATTCTCACTTGAGTCAGACGAGGAAGAGGATGAAACTTCTGGTCCTGAACCATCAATGTCACAGGACCCACATTTTCTCCCATCCTCCTCCTCTGAACCACACCTCATAACACAAGGTGAACTGAATGACCTTGTCAGGGATTTGGAACTACCCAAGAGTAAGGCAGAGCTGTTGGGCTCCAGACTACAGCAGTGGAATCTCCTGGCAGGTGATGTTAGGGTTTCCGTGTTCCATGACCGTCAAAAGGATCTTGTCCCATTCTTCTTCATGGAAGGTGATCTTGTAGTCTGCAACAACATCGATGGTGTGATGGCAGCCCTCAACATCGTTCACGATCCAGATAAGTGGAGACTGTTCATTGATTCATCGAAGACGAGTCTTAAAGCTGTTTTACTGCATAATGGCAATGTTTTGCCATCAATTCCAGTTGGTCATGCAGTCCATATGAAGGAAACCTATGACAACACGAAACAACTTTTGAGGTGCATAAACTATGACCAACATCAGTGGCAGCTTTGTGGCGATTTGAAGGTTGTTGCTCTCTTGCTTGGTCTGCAGACTGGATACACAAAGTACTGCTGTTTTCTCTGCGAATGGGATAGTCGTGCAAGAGATTCCCACTACATCAAGAAAGATTGGCCACTCCGACAGTCATTGGAGTCTGGGAGGAAAAGTGTTCAGCATCCACCACTTGTTGAATCAAGGACGATTTTGTTACCACCCTTACACATGAAGCTGGGTCTGATGAAGAACTTTGTCAAGGCCATTGACAAAACACAAGCAGCTTTCAAGTACCTCCGTGGAAAATTTCCAAGGTTAAGTGAAGCTAAGATAAAGGAAGGTGTCTTTGTTGGTCCTCAGATTCGTGAACTTCTTCGAGATGATGCATTTGACCATGCACTGCGTGGCAAGGAAAAGACGGCATGGAAAGCCTTCCAGTTAGTGGCAGTAAATTTTCTTGGAAACAACAAGGCAAACAACTACAGGTTGTTGGTGGAAAACCTCCTCAAGGCATACAAAAGCCTTGTTTGCAACATGTCACTAAAGATACATTTTTTGCACTCTCATCTAGATTTTTTTCCACTGAACTGCGGAGCAGTGAGCGACGAGCACGGCGAGCGATTTCACCAGGACATTGCAACAATGGAGAAACGCTATCAGGGCAAATGGAGCCCATCAATGCTTGCAGACTATTGCTGGACAGTGACAAGAGATGCTCCATTTAATGAATACAAGAGACAAGCCAAGAAGCGCCGAGTAGACACGGAATAGGACTAAACTATGTACATAATAGTTTTTTGCCTTTTGTTTCATAATAAATTTTATTTATATAACCCTTTTGCTGATTTTTAAAGTGTTACATAAACAGGACAGGTGAAATATTATCATGTAAAGCAACTATAAACACATGAAAAGACCAAGGTTTACAATTTATGATTAAAACTCCACTATCTACACAATATACATAGACATAAAATGTAAAAACTTAAATATCTTAGAAACAGTAGCCAATCAGCTATTTTAATTCATATTTGAATTCAGCACATCAAAATACATAATAAATAGCACATTTTATCTCTGAAGCAGACGACTTCTCAAAAATTGTAGACCAGTGTTACAGAAAGGCTTGAAAGGCCGCTGCACTGGCCTGTAGCTTGAGACCTCAGGTATTATTACTCACAAGCTAGATACCCTTCCAGCTTGGGCTCAACTCTTCTCCACACAGTTCAGTTCTTGCTTCCAGGTGTTTTTCAGTGTCTCTTTTGGTGGGGAGGCAGAGGTGAACCACAGTGATGTCACTCTCCTGCCTTATATAGCTCTTGGGTAAGGCGGGAACCCTTTGTCTTCTAGTGGAAAAACACTGGCATTCCAAAAGTGTGTGTGGAGGGGGGTTGGTCCAGTACCAGGTGACTCGGACCCATGTCTCTGCAGGGTGAGGCAGCCATTACTTGCAGGCTGTCTGGAGTGTCCACTGGAAGACTAACCCCTTTCACAGTCCACTGTCTTTGCTAATGGGCCATCAGCCCTGTCTAGCTTTTCCATTGTTTGTACCTGAAGGGCTAGTTGGGGGTGACACCCAAAGTAACACAGTTGGAATACAGATACATAGTTAGCATTCCTAATTTCAGATACAGAAATGATACAAAAACAACGAGGAGTCCTTGTGGCACCTTAGAGACTAACAAATTTATTTGGGTGTAAGCTTTCGTGGGCTAAACCCCACTTCATCAGATGCATGGAGTGAAAAATACAGTAAGCAGCATATATATTACAGCACAGGAAAACATGGGAGTTGCCTTATCAAGTGGGGGATCAGTGCTAAGGAGACCAATTCATTCAAGGTGGAAGTGGCCTATTCTCAATAGTTGACAAGGGATGAATACCAAGGAAGGGGAAATTACTTTTGTAGTGCTAACGAGGCCAATGCAATCAGGGTGGCCCATTTCCAACAGTTGACAAGAAGGTGTGAGTATCCGCAGAGGGAAAAGTGTGATTGAATTGGCCTAGTTAGCACTGACCCCCCACTTGGTAAGGCAACTCCCATGTTTTCATGTGCTGTAATATGTATGCTGCTTACTGTATTTTTCACTCCATGCATCTGATGAATTGGGTTTTAGCCCACAAAAGCTCATGCCCAAATAAATTTGTTAGTCTCTAAGGTGCCACAAGGACTCCTCGTTGTTTTTGCTGATACAGACTAACACGGCTACCAAACTGAAACCTGTCAGAAATGATAAAGGCATACAAATTGAACAGTCACATTCAGTATATTGTAACCTTTCCAGTGATATCTTACATGCACATCTTGCATAAAGTATATCTCAGTTATGCTTATGATATGGATATGGCATATTTCCATAAAACTATGGAATGGAATGTGTCACCTTCCTCCCCACAAATCCTATAAATATTTCTTACCAAGTGTCACACTGTCTGACGTGGCTCACAACTGTGAGTGCTTACCTCATGGCAGACTGTCAGAAAACAGAGCAGATACCCCAAACTGGTGGTGTAGCCTATAATTAGATTTCCCCAAGCTAGTACCAAATGTGAACTCCGGGATCACTATGCCAATCTTACATGGAGTCACAAACAGTCCCCTTAGATGCTCCAGTCTATCTTGCTACCAAGACAAATGGGACTTAGTGATAAATGGTTACTTATACCAAAGATCACATCACATTTAGGTTGCTTCCAGACCCAAGAGACCTGTTACTTACCCCAGATCACCTAGTACTCTAAATCTTACACCAAAGACAATGTTGGTAGCCAGTTCTACAGTAAACCAATTAAAGGTTTATTAGCTAAGAAAAGGAAGTGAGTTTTTGAGAGTTTAAAGCAGGTAAAATATATGTTCAGGTGAGTCACAATCTATAATTCTGAATGGTAGCAGAGATGTAATAATCTGCCAGTTTCCCAAAAGTGTCTCAGGGCTACCCAGAATAATTCTGGGGATCTCAGTCTTCTCATTCAGTTATTCTGCCCTGTTAAAATCCAAACAGTCCAGAGATGCAGGATCTTTCCCTGAATCCATACTTATAGCTTCTTCTCACAGAAAACAAGCTGACAGGGTCACTACCCACGTGGGCTTTTCCTTTGATGATAAAGAGCAGGGTGGATTTGATTTAAATCAATTTGATTTAAATCACTAGTCAGGAAGACTTGATTTAATCATAGATTTCTACATAAAAGTGCATTCTTATTGGTTGTTATAACCTTAATACATCTTCTTCACAACTCAGAGATAGATGTAGGTTTCATTTTTAGAAGGTACACACTATACATTTTAAGTGATTTATTTTGAAAACTTTTCAGATTAGTTTTACAGCTGTATCAGAAAATGAATGATTGTTTGGTTATTTCATTTATCAAAAGTAATTGAAGCAGATATTTATGAAGTCATTGGGAGATAAGCTATCTCCAATTCAACAGGTTAATCATTAATATTTGGAGGATTTTCTTGCCATGCTGTATTAGGAGGAGAACATCACTAGACAGACATTTAACTTGTTTTATTTAACTAAAACAATAATGTTATGTATTCTGGATTTTTTTACTTCAACAGCAAACATATAATATTTTAACAAAACAAGCATATGAATTTTTGCATTTAGTTAAACATTCAAGTTTTTTAAAATCAGGTTTGTTTTTGTTAAAATTGTTTAACTAAAATAGTTAAATGAAATATTTTAAAAAACAAATTAAATCAACTATGTCAGCCAGGTCAACATGAGAAACTTAAAATATTGGCTTCTGCAGCTAACTGTCATCTTCACCTTCATTTTCCTGTTTGTTCATAATCTGGAAAAGAAAAACAAGCTTTCCTGCTTTTTCAGGTCCCAAACGATTTCTCAATTTGGAATGAATTAGTCTAAAGGAAGAAAATATTCTTTCTACACCTGCAGAAGAAGCTACTGCTGTTAAAAGTGAGATTATCACTTCAACAGTTTCTGAATCCAAGTGCTTAAGTGACTTCCACCAGTTCACTGGTGTGACTTTCTTTAAACATCATCAGCAAACATATATTTCTTGAATGGCTCTTATTCCCAAACTGGGTCTCTTTTATGGCCTGCTGCCATTATAGGTTTTCCCTTCTAGTGAGAGAGAGAATGGTATGATAGATCTCAAATCAATGAAGGCTACACTCAGAAAGACCTCAAGACTTCTGGAATATGCTTCTCAAACAGTTTCACTTTTGTTTCTACTGCCTGTCCCTCCCTTCTCACATTTATCTCCAGACTTCTTCTCCTCGTCCAGATCTGTTCCGCCCCCAACAATCTTCTAGTTATTGAACTTTATGAAACTTTGCACTTTTAGAGAGAGGTAAGGGATTGACTCTGTATACGCAAATTTGCAGACAGACAATAGGGTTGAGGTCTGTTATTTCTCATCTATATTATTTATTTATTTATAAACATTTTTGCTGTTAACAAGCATGTTACCTCTGGAGACACAAATCTAAGCATCTCTGATGGTATCTTCTAGACTGAGCACTGAGTCCCATTGGGTAGATAGAAATATTAACCTAAATAATCTATATAGAAGCCCCTGGAATCCCATAAAGTTGGATCCCTAATCCATGAACTATTAGAACTCATTTACAAAACTTTTCTTAAACATTACATGAATATATTGTCTCATACTATAGAATTAGAATTTATAATCCCTATTCCATTATGAGATATCTTTGAGCTATAATGTAGTTTTAATTAAAACCATCTTTAGATAGATTTTTCCTCAAAAAGCATTTTATCAAAAAAATCTTTTTTTTTTTTTTTGCATTTTTTTTTTAAATCAATGATTTTTATCCACCCTGATACAGAGTGAGGAATGTATTTTGAGTCTTTGACCTCCGATCATCAGACACAATGACCACTTGCTTTGAAAATAGCACTTTTCTGTTAGAGCAATGGTGGGGAATCTTTTGTCTATCAGGAGCCATAAACCCACAGAAAAAAATCAGTCCCAGGCCACACACAGCCCCATGGGGGTGGGAGCTGCGGAGCTGGTGCTGGGGACAGGGGCAGCACGCGAAGCTTCCCTGATCGCCTCTGTGCCTAGGGGCCGCAGGGACAGGCTGGCTGCTTCCGGGAGCTGCGCAGAGCCGACCGGACTTGTAACGGCCTGGCAACCTTAGCTTCCCCCTGCAGCAGGGTGAGCTGGCGCTCGCTGTTCCAGCCCTGCAGGGGGAGTGCCAAGGCTCGGGGTTTACGGCCCGTGGTGAGGGGACTTGCTGTGGGCCAGATGAAATTAAGCAGCAGGCCGGATTCGGCTCATGAGCCGTAGGTTCCCCAATTCTGTGTTAGAGTTCTTCATTTGTTTTTCACAAGGCTTCTTTCCTGTTTGATGGCTCATTTGATGTGTTGTTTAGTTACAGGGTATATACAATGTAAATGTTTGATATTGCATTATAATAAGGTATAGATAAGTGAAAATAATGCAAGTAGCATCCCATTAGTTTTCATGAAGTTTAAACACCAAATACACTCTTATACATTTAACAATTACTTTGATCTATTCTAATATACAAGTGAATTGACCTGGTTTATAAAAGCACCCTCTCACAATAGTGCTTAGGGCATAATATGATAAAACAAAACAATGTAAAATACAGTAACAACATAATTAAAAACCCCACATATAGATTCAAACTAAATAGATTAAAGGGGTCATAAGAACATCTAATACTTGGTCAGACCAGTGGTCTGTCTAGCCCAGTATCCTATCTTCTGTCAGTGGCCAATGCCAGGTGCTTCAGAGGGAATGAACAGAACAGGCAATAATCACGTGATCCATCCCCTGTTGTCCACTGTTGGCAAACAGAGGCTAGGGACACTCAGAGCATGGTGTTGCATCCCTGCCCATACTGGCTAATAGCCATTCATGGACCTATCCTTGAGGACCTTATCCAGTTCTTTTTTGAACCCTGTAAATAGTAAGGATGCATCCGAAGAAGTTGGCTGTAGCCCACGAAAGCTTATGCTCAAATAAATTTGTTAGCCTCTAAGGTGCCACAAGTACTCCTGTTCTTTTTGTGTAATACTTTTGGCCTTCACAACATCCCCTGGCAAGGAATTCCACAGATTGACTGTGCGTTGTATGAAGAAATACTTCCTTTTGTTTGTTTTAAACTTGCTGCCTATTAATTTCATTGGATGACCCGTAGTTATTGTGTTATGTGAAGAAGTAAATAATGGTTACTTATTCGCTTTCTCCACACCAGTCAAGATTTTATAGACTTCTATTGTATCCTCCCCCCCCCCCAGTTGTCTCTTTTCCAAGCTGAAAAATCCCAGTTATTTTAAACTCTCCTCAGACAGAAGCTATTCCATACCCCTAATCATTTTTGTTGCCCTTCTCTGTACCTTTTTTCCAATTCCAATGTATCTTTTTTGAGATGGGGTGACCAGATCTGCATAGAGTATTCAAGATATGGGTGTACCATGGATTTATATAGAGACATTATGATATTTGCTGTCTTATTATCTATTCCTTTCATAATGTTTCCTAACATTCTGATAGCTTTTTGTCTGCTGCTGCACATGGAACAGGTATTTTTTTAGAGAACTATCCATAATGACTCCAAAATCTTTCTTGAGTGGTAACAGCTAATTTATATCCCATTATTTTGTGTATATATACACCTCTACCCCAATATAACGCTGTCCTCGGGAGCCAAAAAATCTTACTGCGTTACAGGTGAAACCGCATTATAGTGAACTTGCTTCGATCTGCCGGAGTGCGCAGCCCCGCCCCCCCAGAACACTGCTTTACCGTGTTATATCCAAATTCATGTTATATCGGGTCGCGTTATATCGGCGTAGAGGTGTAGTTGGGATTATGTTTTCTAACGTGCATTACTTTGCATTTATCAACATTGAATTTCATCTGCCATTTTGTTGCTCAGTCACCCAGTTTTGTGAGGTCTGCTTTGGACTTTAGTAATTTTGTATTATCTGGAAATTTTACCACTTCACTGTTTACCCCTTTTTCCAGATCATTTATGAATATGTTGAATAGCACTGGTCCCAGTATAGGCTCCTGTGAGACACCATTATTTACCTCTCTCCATTCTGAAAACTGACCATTTATTCCAACCTTTTGTTTTCTATCTTTTAACAAGTTACTGATCCGTGAGAGGACCTTTCCTCTTATCCCATGACAGCTTACTTTGTTTAAGGGTACGTCTTCAATACCTGCCGTATCGGCGGGTAGCAATCGATTTATCCGGGATCGATATATCGCGTCTCGTTAAGACACGATATATCGATCCCTGAACGCGCTCACCGTCGACTCTGGAACTCCACCAGAGCGAGTGACGGTAGCGCAGTCGACGGGGGAGCCGCGGCCGTCGATCCCGCGCCGTGTGGACCCCAGGTAATTCGATCGAAGATACTTCGACTTCAGCTACGCTATTCGTATAGCTGAAGTTGCGTATGTTAGATCAATTTCTCCCCCCCCTCCCCCAGTGTAGACCAGCCCTCAGAGTCTTTGGTTAGGGACCTTATCAAAGGCTTTCTGAAAGTCTAAGTACATTATATTCACTGTATTACCCTTGTCCACATGTTTGTTGACTCCCTTCAAAGAATTTTAATAGATTGGTGAGGAATGATTTCCCTTTACAAAAGCCATGTTGACACTTCCCCAACAAATCATGTTCATCTATGTGTCTGATAATTCTGTTCTTTACTATAGTTTCAACCAGTTTGCCTGGTGCTGAAGTTAGGTTTACTGGCCTGTAATTGCTGGGATCACCTCAGGACCCTTTTTTGAAAATTGGTGTTGCATTAGCTATCCACCACTGGTACAGAAGCTGATTTAAATGATAGATTGCAGAACTACTAACTGTGATATGTAATTTCATATCTGAGTTTCTTCAGAACTCTTTGGTGAATACCATCTGGTTCTGGTGACTTAGTACTGTTTAACTTATCAGTTTGTTCCAAAACCTCCTTTAATGACACCTCAGTCTGGGACAGTTCCTCAGATTTGTCACCTAAAAAGATTGGCTCGGGTAGGGGAATCTCCCTCACATCCTCTACAGTGAAGACCGATGCAAAGAATTCATTTAGTTTCTTCACAATGGCTTTATCTTCCTGGAGATGCTCCTTTAGCATCTTGATCGTGCAGTGGCCACACTGATTGTTTAGCAGGCTTCCTGTTTCTGATGTACTTAAAAAAAAATTTGCTGTGACTTTTTGAGTCTTTGGCTAGTTGCTCTTCAAATTCTTTTTTGGCCTGTCTAATTATACTTACACTTGACTTGCAAGAGTTTATGCTCCTTTCTATTTTCCTCAATAGGATTTAACTTCTAATTTTTAAAGGATGCCTTTTTGCTTCTAACCACTTATTTTACTTCATTGTTTAGCCATGGTGGCACTTTTTTGGTCCTCTTACTATGTTTTTTTAATTTGGGGTATACATTTAATTTGAGTCTCCATTATGGTGGTTTTTTTTAAAAGTTTCCATGCAGCTTGCAGGCATTTCACTTTTAGGACTGTACCTTTTAATTTCTGTTTAACTAGCTTCCTCATTTTTATGTAGTTCCCCTTTCTGAAATTGAATGCTACCATGGTGGGCTTCTTTGTTACACCCCCTCCCCCCCCCGGGATGTTAAATTATATTATAGTCGCTATTACCAAGTGGTTCAGCTATATTAATCTCTTGGAGCAGATCCTGTGCGCCACTAAGGACTAAATCAAGAATTGCCTCTCTCCTTGTGGGTTCCAGGACTAGCTACTCCAAGAAACAGTCATTTATGGTGTCAAGAAACTTTATCTCTGCATCTCGTCCTGAGGTGACATGTACCCAGTCAATATGAGGATAGTGAAATCCCCCATAATTATTTTTTTTTATAGCCTCTCTAATCTCCCTGAGCATTTCACAGTTACCATCACCATCATGATCAGGTGGTTTGTAGTATATTCCTATTGCTATAGTCTTATTATTCAAGCATGAAATTTCTGTCCATAGAGATTCTGTGGTACAGTTTGGTTCATTTAAGATTTTTACTGCATTTGACTTGGTATTACATGCTTTCTTTCACATATAGTGCCACTTCCCACCAGCACAACCTATTCTGTCATTCCTATATATTTTGTACCCTGGTTTTACTATGTCCCACTAACTGTCCTCACTCCACCAAGTTTCTGTGATGCCTATTATATCAATATCCTCATTTAATACCAGGCACTCAAGTTCATCCATTTTAGTATTTAGTCTTCTGGCATTTATATATAAGCACTTATAAAACTTGTCACTTTTTAGCTGTCTGCCATTATGTGATGTAATTGGATGGGACTCTTTTTTTTTTTTTTTATTTGACTGTTTCTCATCAGATCCTACCTGTACTTAATCATCTTCCATCCTCTTCTCCTTACTAGGATATAGAGAATCCTCCATTAATAGATCTTGCCCTAAGGGATGTTTCTGTCTGAACTGCATGCTCCTCCGCACCTGTCAGCTTTCACCCAGCCTAGGGTTCTCACATTTCAGGTTCCCAAAGAAAGGACACTGCCGGAGGGGAGGGTATTTGTGAGGGAGGGTGGTACAGTTGGGGGTGCTGGAAGGGGTACCTGCAACAGGGATACTCACTGAAAGTGGAGGGCACTGTTGCTCCCTGTCACAGTGGCAGGGCGGCTGGTGCAAGCCCAGGATGCAGCTACAGCCATCAGTCAGTGCCTCCCTCCGGGACCCCCTCCCTAGGGTTGGGAACTGGGTCCTGGGTGGGTGGGATCCTGCAACTGTGGGAAGTGGACCAGTCAGGGCTCTTTCTGAGCTGCAGCTTGTCTGCTCTGCAAAAGCCCCGGACATTTCCTGTTATTTGAAAAATCTGCCCGGACAAAGAAAGGAGGCTCAAAAAAGAGGCAGTGTGTGGGAAAACCCGGATGTATGGTAACCCCAACCCTTAGTTTAAAAACTCCTCTATGATCTTTTTAATTTTGCATGCCAGTAATCTGGTCACGACAAATATAAAAGGAGAGGGGGTGGGTGGGGGAAGGAGAGGTATTAAATATGGGGGGCAGCGATGATACTAACAATTCTTCTGGGAAAATTATGAGTTGGTTTTTAAAAATGGGACTGAGATGTGAGCTTTATACCCTAAGGCAACTACAGCAGAAGCGCAATTGCCTGCTGACTTAAAACACAACTGTGGGATCCCAAGAAGCTGGGAATGTCTGGGTGCAGTTGAAGAAGGAAATCAAATATAGCCAGGGCTTTGAGTTTAAGCTGTTGCTGTTTTTTAATCTATCCCTTCCTAGGTAGCTAATATGGGGAAGGTGGAGGAGGAGTATAGTATGAAAATGGCTGAGCGATTGTGAACAGAAACACTGTAAATATGAATAAACATACATTTTTAAAAAAGCTTGAGGCAGTGAGACTTAGCAGCTGCTACTGAGTGACAAACAGAGAACAGCTTTCTAAATTCTAAACACTGTGTAGATGTATAGCCCTATAAATACTCAGTTGCCTTCTGCTTTAAGACAATAAAGTGATAGTTGACAAAGTCTACATATAGAGCGACCTAAAGGGAAATACTAATCTACCAGGTAACCGTGGCTCTATAATTTATTAGTAACTAAGAGTGCCACTGGATAAAAATTGAGCAGGAGATAACTTCTAATGTAGATGTGGAGAACAATGTTTGGTTTAGAAATCTCTCAAGAACGCTACAGCCAGGAAGTTTTCCATTTTCATTTATGATGATATGAAAGATTGGATCTAAAAGGAGAGACATTTAGAGATCTCTGACTCAGTCACTCCCAATGATAGCTGAATGGATGGATGAGTGTTTTACTTTGTGTTCTGTTTTTCACTTTTGTTCTTCAATTCATGGCAGATACTTTGCAAACCAGTCATTTTCCATCTCATTTTATAATGCAAATTCTTCTCCACAACTGGTGGGTGAAAAAGAACAGAATGTGTGTGTGACGGGTTGGATCACAGAAACCCCCTTGGGAGCTGCCACCCAATGTGCCCAGACTACTTCTACCCCTGCTTTCCCTGCCAGCTCAGGACTCCAGTACCCTGTCTTGCTGAGCCAGATACTCCCATCTGCTCCAACAAAGACCCAGGGTCTGAATTACTTGCCCCAAAGCTGCAGGTTTACCTGAAAGCAGCTAACAGAAGTGTTCCTGTCTTTAACACTCAGATGCCCAACTCCTAATGGGGTCTAAACACAAATAAATCTGTTTTACCCTGTATAAAGCTTATACAGGGTAAACTCATAAATTGTTCGCCCTCTATAACACTGATAGAGAGATATGCACAGTTGTTTGCTCCCCCAGGTATTAATACATACCCTGAGTTAATAAGTAAAAAGTGATTTTATTAAATACAGACAGTAGGATTTAAGTGGTTCCAAGTAGTAACAGACAGAACAAAGTAAGTCACCAAGCAAAATAAAATAAAACGTGCAAATCTGTGTCTAATCAAACTGAATACAGATAATCTCACCCTGAGAGATGCTTCAGTAAGTTTTTTCCTCAGACTGGACACCTTCTAGGCCTGGGCACAATTCTTTCCCCTGGTACAGCTCTTGTTCTAGCTCAGGTGGTAGCTTGGGGATTCTTCATGATGGCTTCTCTCCTCCCTTTGTTCTGTTCCACCCCTTTATATATCTTTTGCATAAGGTGGGAATCCTTTGTCCTTCTCTGGGTTCCCACCCCCTCCTTCTCAATGGAAAGACACCAGGTTAAAGATGGATTCCAGTTCAGGTGACTTGATCACATGTCACTGCAAGACTTCATTGTCCACTTGCCAGCACACACGTATACAGGAAGACTTACAGGTAAAACACAGCCATCTGCAGACAATTGTCCTGGTTAATGGGAGTCATCAAGATTCCAAACCACCATTAATGGCCCACACTTTGCATAATTACAATAGACCCTCAGAGTTATATTTCATATTTCTAGTTTCAGATACAAGAGTGGTACATTTATACAAATAGGATGATCACACTCAGTAGATTATAAGCTTTGTAATGATACCTTACAAGAGACCTTTTGCATGAAGCATAGTCCAGTTACATTATATTCACTCATTAGCATATTTTTATAAAACCATATAGACTGCAACATCACAGTGTGAAACTGAGTTCTGCTGGTACAAGGAATTTGAAATACCTCAGGCAGGATGTTTGTCTTGCACAGCAGCCAACAAAAATGAAACTTTGGTATCATCTCTTCTGTGAGTTTTGTTTAACAAGGCACCATGACAGGAGATTTAAGCTATCTCATTCTGCATGTGAAGTGCTGAGAGTCATTTGTGTAAAATCTGGTCACCAGATCCATAATCCTCTTCCTTCTACCCAGTCACTTTTCCTTATTAATTTAACAGAGGAGACCAATCTGATAAGAATAATAGCAACAAACACTCTCAAGTAAAATATGATAAAAATGTATTTAGATATGGGTTTTACTGCATAGTTTAAAGATGTTTGCATTTCCATTGCCCATTCTGTTAATTAGCAGAGGACTTAACTTTTTTTTAAATTTATAGATTAAATGTCTTAAATATTTATTTCATTGCAGTTTTGTTACACTTTCTCTTGCTGTAGGAGTTAATTGTTCATATAGCAATAGATACACAACAGAACATGTAAATATATTATATTAAAGGATGCATTGTAACAGTATATGTTCTTGTTCACTTTCAGCCAAGCACATTACATATACTTAAAATCAGGTTCTTGCTGATGGTAGGTATGGAGACTTGGATTTGTCTGCAGTCTTTATTCATGTATATAAAGAATTCTTCATAGTGTCTTGGGCTAACTTAAATGTGCAAGAGGCTGTCAAGGTAGCAACCATATTGGGGCTATGCTATAGTATGGGAGCAGCCTCTTGAGACTTAGCCATGGTCTACACTATGAGTTTAGGTCGAATTTAGCAGCATTAGATCAATTTAACCCTGCACCCGTCCACACGACGAAGCCATTTTTGTCGACTTAAAGGGCTCTTAAAATCAGTTTCTGTACTCCTCCCCAACGAGGGGATTAGCGCTGAAATTGACCTTGCTGGGTTGAATGTGGGGTAGTGTGGACGCAATTCGACAATATTGGCCTCTGGGAGCTATCCCAGAGTGCTCCATTGTGACCGCTCTGGACAGCACTCTCAACTCCGATGCACTGGCCAGGTAGACGGGGAAAAGACCCGTGAACTTTAGAATTTCATTTCCTGTTTGACCAGCGTGGCGAGCTCAGAGGTGACCATGCAGATCTCATCAGCACAGGTGACCACGGTGTCCCAGAGTCACAAAAGAGCTCCAGCATGGACCGAACGGGAGGTACTGGATCTGATCGCTGTATGGGGAGAGGAATCCATGCTATCAGAACTCTGTTCCAAAAGACGAAATGCCAAAACATTTGAAAAAATCTCCAAGGGCATGAAGGACAGAGGCTATAACAGGGACCCGCAGCAGTGCCGCGTGAAACTTAAGGAGCTCAGGCAAGCCTACCAAAGAGCCAGAGAGGCAAACAGCCGCTCCGGGTCAGAGCCCCAGACATGCCGCTTTTATCATGAGCTGCATGCCATTCTAGGGGGTGCCCCTACTGCTACCCCAGCCCTGTGCGTGGACTCCGTCAATGGATTCTCCCCGACAGCCAGGAACTGTTTTTCACCCTGGATCTAGTACCCTCCCAACCCACTGAAGGCGGGCTCCTGGACCGAGAAGGCGGAGAAGGCACCTCTGGTGAGTGTACCTTTGTAAATATAATACATGGTTTAAAAGCAAGCGTGTTTAATGATTAATTTGCCCTGAAGACTTGGGATGCATTCGCGGCCAGTACAGCTACTGGAAAAGTCTGTTAACGTGTATGGGGATGGAACGAAAATCCTCCAGGGACATCTCAATGAAGCTCTTCTGGATGTACTCCCAAAGCCTGTTAGCCACGCGGTGGGGGGAGGGGTGAAGTGATCATCCCATAGAATTGGGTGTGTGCGGGGGGGTTAGTTGGGTTTGTGCTGCACGTTAACCCAAAAACCGCAGCCCCTCTTTTTAAATGGCCAACCCATTTTAAATGGCCAACCCAACGGGTGCTTGGTATGTGAAATGAAGGAGCTGCTGTTTGAAACCATTCCCACATGTTATGAAGGTTAAAGAAGCCAAAAGACTGTGGCTTACCATGGCTGCCTGCAAGCCGAATTCTGTTGCCCGCCGACCCTGCGTGTGTGATCTTTCACACCAAACCGGCAGGCCCTCAATATAAGAGGCAAAATGCGACCTTGTAAAGAAAGCACACGTGCTATGTAATGTTAACCGCTTGGTTCACTGTGAAAGAGTCTACCCATTGTTCTCTGAAATGTGTCTTTTTAAAAACTACTCTCCCTTTTTTTTTCCTCCCGCAGCTGCAAATGTTTCAACGCTCCCCATATCATCTCCGTCCCAGAGGCTAGCGAAGATTAGAAGGCGAAAAAAACACACTCGCGATGAAATGTTCTCTGAGCTCATGCAGTCCTCCCTCACTGAAAGAGCCCAGCAGAATGCATGGAGGCAGACACTGTCGGAGTGCAGGAAAGCACTAAATGAACGCGAGGACATGTGGCGGGATTAAGATGATAGGTGGCGTCAGCGTGATGAGAGGAGGCCGGATGCAATGCTGAGTCTACTGGAAGATCAAACTGATATTCTCTGGCGTATTGTTGAGGTGCAGGAAAGGCAGCAGGAGCACAGACCGCCGCTGCAGCCCCTCTGTAACGAATCACCCTCCTCCCCAAGTTCCATAGCCTCCTCACCCAGACGCCCAAGAATGCGGTGGGCGGGGGCCTCTGGGCACCCAACCACTCCACCCCAGAGGACTGCCCAAGCAACAGAAAGCTGCAGTGTGGCCTTGTCCTTCCCTCTTCCCCTCCTCCACCACCCCACCCAGTGCTTCCCTCCTCCCCCACCCCTCCCGGCTTTGCAGTTATCCCCCCATTTGTGTGACGAATTAATAAAGAATGCATGAATTTGAAACAACAGTGACTTTATTGCCTCTGCAAGCGGTGATCAAATGGGGGAGGGGAGGGCGGTTGGCTTACAGGGAAGTAGAGTGAACCAAGGGGGCGGGTTTTCATCAAGGAGAAACAAACAGAACTTTCACACCGTAGCCTGGCCAGTCATGAAACTGTTTTTCAAAGCTTCTCTGATGCGCAGCACACCCTGCTGTGCTCTTCTAACCCCCCTGGTGTCTGGCTGCGCGTAATCAGCGGCCAGGCGATTTGCCTCAACCTTCCACCCCGCCATAAACGTTTCCCCCTTACTCTCACAGATATTGTGGAGCACACAGCAAGCAGTAATAACAATGGGAATATTGGTTTTGCTGAGGTCTAACCGAGTCAGTAAACTGCGCCAGCACGCTTTTAAACGTCCAAATGCACATTCTACCACCATTCTGCACTTGCTCAGCCTATAGTTGAACAGCTCCTGACTACTGTCCAGGGTGCCTGTGTATGGCTTCATGAGCTATGGCATTAAGGGGTAGGCTGGGTCCCCAAGGATAACTATAGGCATTTCAACATCCCCCAACGGTTATTTTCTGGTCTGGAAAGTAAGTCCCTTTCTCCAGCTGTTCAGACAGACCAGAGTTCCTGAAGATGCGAGCATCATGTACCTTTCCTGGCCATCCCACGTTGATGTTGGTGAAACGTCCTTTGTGATCCACCAGTGCTTGCAGCACCACTGAAAAGTACCCCTTTCGGTATATGTACTGGCTGCCTTGGTGCTCCAGTCCCAAGATAGGGATATGCATTCCGTCTATCACCCCACCACAGTTAGGGAATCCCATTGCAGCAAAGCCATCCACTATGACCTGCACATTTCCGAGTGTCACTACCCTTGATAGCAGCAGCTCAGTGATCGCGTTGTCTACTTGGATCACAGCAACCCCCACAATAGATTTGCCCACTCCAAATTGATTCCCGACTGACTGGTAGCTGTCTGGTGTTGCAAGCTTCTAGAGGGCTATTGCCACTCGCTTGTGAACTGAGAGGGCTGCTCTCATCTTGGTATTCTTGCGCTTCAGGGGAGGAGAAAGCAAGTCACAAAGTTCCATGAAAGTGCCCTTATGCATGCGAAAGTTTCACGGCCACTGCGAATCATCCCAGACCTGCAACACTATGCGGTCCCACCAGTCTGTGCTTGTTTCCCGGGCCCAGAATCGGCGTTCCACGGCATGAACCCGCCCCATTACCACCATGATGTCCAAATTGCCAGGGCCCATGCTTTGAGATAAGTCTGTGTCCATGTCCTCATCACTCTCGTCACCGTGCTGCCATTGCCTCCTCGCCTGCTTTTGAAGTTTCTGGTGCTGCATATACTGCAGGATAATGCGTGGCGTGTTTACAGTGCTCATAACTGCCGTGGTGATCTGAGCGGGCTCCATGCTTGCTGTGGTATGGTGTCTGCACGGAAAAAAGGCGCGAAATGATTGTCTGCAGTTCCTCTCACGGAGGGAGGGGCGACTGACGACATGGCTTACAGGGTTGGCTTACAGGGAATTAAATTCAACAAAGAGGGCGGGTTTGCATCAAGGAGAAACACACACAACTGTCACACCGAAGCCTGGCCAGTCATGAAACTGGTTTTCAAAGCCTCTGTGATGCGCAGCGCGCCTTGCTGTGCTTTTCTAATTGCAAACAGCCTAGTCAGCAAACAGTGCCAGCGACATTTTAAATGTCCAAAGACACATTCTACCACCATTCTGCACTTGCTTAGCCTATAGTTGAACTGCTCCTTACTACTGTCCAGGCTTCATGAGCCATGGGAGCAAGGGGTAGGTGCGACTGCGCGGTGCTGCCAGCTGGGAGAGCAGCCTGAGGCAAAAGCCTCCAGCTCGCATGATATTCCAGGCAGGACTGAATCTCCATTAGACGAAACTTAAAGAAGAAAATGACCTGGAGTCACTCCCATGTCTGTCCAGGCGCCCCCGATCGACCTCACCGAGGTCGGCCAGGAGCAACCAGGAGACAGCAGCAGGTGGTGCAGTACGGCTGCTAACAGTCTTTGCTAACTTGCAAAGGCAAGGAGCTGCTGCTGTGTAGCAATGTAGTACCGCGTCTGTCAGCAGCACCCAGGAGACGTACGGTGATAGTGAGCTGAGCGGGCTCCATGCTTGCCGTGGTATGTCGTCTGCACAGGTAACCCAGGAAAAAAGGCGAGAAACTATTTTTTGCTATTGCTTTCACGGAGGGAGCGAGGGAGGGGGGCCTGACGACGTGTACCCAGAACCACCTGCAACAATGTTTTTGCCCCATCAAGCATTGGGAGCTCAACCCAGAATTCCAATGGGCAGCGGAGACTGCAGGAACTGTGGGATAGCTATCACAGTGCAACGCTCCGAAAGTCGACGCTAGCCTCGGTACTGTGGACTCACTCCACCGACTTAATGCGCTTAGTGGGGACACACACAATCGACTATCAAATTGATTTCTAAAAAATGGACTTCTATTAAATCGACCTAATTTTTTAGTGTAGACATACCCTTGGGGAGATGGAGATGCAAAGGTGGAGAAACTAGGCATGCATGATTAATTTTTAAAGGTAGATTTGGCTTAGTGGTGTGTGTGTGTGTGTGTGTGTGTGTGTGTGTGTGTGTGTGTATATAATATAATATATATAAATAAATTACAATAAAGCCATTTTTGGATTATCATATTTAGTGGAATGTTATTGGCACCTCTGCTTTCTTGGCACTAAAGCCCTGCAAATGTGCAGTTATCCGCTTTACATCCACGGACCATGTTTGCGGATTACAGATCGGATGCAGATACACCTCTACCCCGATATAACACGACCCGATATAACACGAATTCGGCTACAACGCGGTAAAGCAGCGCTCCAGGGGGGCGGGGCTGCGCGCTCCAGCGGATGAAAGCAAGTTCGCTATAACGCGGTTTCACCTATAACGTGGTAAGATTTTTTGGCTCCCGAGGACAGCGTTATATCGGGGTAGAGGTGTACAAATTTTGTATCCGCATAGGGCTCTACTTGGTACCTCTGTTGTCTTCCTTTCAATGCAAGTTAAATTATATCAATGCTTGACAAGTGTATCCGTCTCTTTGTTTTTCAGTACTCTGGTCTCTTTTTTTTGTAGGCTGCTACCCGTCAGGACATGACATACTGGCTTCAAGAACTTCAACAGAAGAGATGGGAATATTGTAACAACCTTGATGTAGCAAAGAGGGACAGCAGAACTTCACCTACACCCAGTGACTTTTCCAAAGGTCTTGTTGCCAAAGACAATATAGGTAAGTTGAAAACTTGAGATACACATATGGAGCATGTAGTATTTCTGTTTAGTAAGAGTTTACCACTATAATTTTGTTCATGGTAAATTTTCTACAATTTTCCTCCTTTTTTTCCTTCTTTAAAGCAGATTACAAATGTTCTTGTAAAGTTTGCAGAATCATGTTATCTCTAAAATCAATATATTTATATTCATTTCTTGTGTTTATAAATGTGCCTCTTAGACATAAACATAAGTTCATATGGCTGCCCTAACTTATTTCAGTCATGGAACATAATGACACTTAGAAGAATAGATTTCGTAAATGGAAGCAAAATGGAGTACCATTAAGGTTGGGTCACATAGTGTGAAAGAGCTCAATTTAAAGGGTATTAATTCATCCTTTTGTTGTCAGAATATCTTAAAATGTGGCATGTTTAGTTTCTTGGCATTTAAGGTCCACTTCCTCAGTGGGAAGGGAGAAAAATATTTTCAGATGGAAAGAGTCTAGTTGGTTTATTACTTTGGTCAACTACAGAAAGTATAAAAAATTATCTTCTACATTCTGAACAGTTATTACAAATGTAGCAGACCAAATAAAGCTCATGCTTTTACTGCTAAGGGCAGTGCATTGGTGTAAACATAATTGCTATGGTCGAGAAGAATAAGCAAAACAAGACTGCTGAAAGCATGTGGTGAGAGAATATTTTGAGTTTAACATAGTTTCAGTTAGGCACCAGTTGTGTTTTATCTTTATTTTTCTTGTAACCATTTCTTAGTTTTATGTCTCATTAGTTGTACTCACTTAAGATCTATCTCTTTGTAGTTAATGAACTTGTTTTATTGTTTTATCTAATCAGTATGTTAAAATTGAAGTGTTTAGGAAACTCCAGTTATGGTGGAACGTTGTGTGCATATTATTTCTATTAAAGAAATAATGGATTTTTATTGTCCAGAAGAGTGGGCTGGACAGTACAGGACATGCATGTCTGGGGAAAATCTAAGACTGGGGGTGTCTTGGGGTCACCCTGCAGTATAAATAAGGCTGGTGAGAGCCAGAGTCTAACCCAAGTGTGGCTGGCAGCCTGCAGTTATACACAAACACTCAGGGTGTGACTTGCATGCTGTGTGTGTTTGTGAGCAGCCCAGGTGGGAACTACTTCAGCAAAGCATTGTAAGGCACTCAAAGTTGAAGGGCCAGGGTGGCACACCTACTCATTAGTCTAGATTGTACCCTGGAATGTCACAGCATGTGCTTAAGTACTTTGCCAAATCATGGATTTAGTCTCTCGTTTGTTCCCAATCTGAAAAAGACTGATAGACATGCATGTCTTGTCCTTCCAAAGCATATACTTTACTAAAGGAGAACCTGATTTCAGGTCTAATCAAATGCCTAAAATACGGTGCCCTAATGAGAGAGTGGATATAAACTAATTTACAAAGTACTGTGTCTTGCTGAATAATGCAGTTTCAAAATAGGCCACTTTCATTTTGTGATAATATTCACTTTCTACTGTGTTACTATGCAACATGACTTACATGCAGGTAATATATTGTATATTCTAGGGCTACCATATGTCTGGATTTCCCTGGACATGTCTATAAATAGCCGTCTGGGGGGGATTTCTAAAAATCTAAAAATGTCCGGGATTTCCCCCCAGTTGGCTATTTATAGATCGAAAAGCGGCACCGCTCGGCAGCCAAAGCCCCTTCTCGGCTCCCCCCGTCCCCTGCAGCCTTAGCACGCCCCTGGCCCCGCAGCTGTCTTCCCCCTCCTCCCCTCCCCTGAACGCTCCGCCCCCCTGCTCCTCCCCCTCCCCTGCTTCCCGCGAATCAGATCTTCGCGGGAAGTCTGAAAAGAAGCGGGGCAGGCGGGCAGCAGCAGGTAAGTTGGGGCGGGGGGGACGCGAGGAGGAGGGCTCCGGGGAGGCGCGGCGCGGCCCAGTCCGGCCCCAGCGGCTCCGGCCCCGGGGCACCAGCCCCAGTTCCGGTCGAGCGCGCCGGCCCAGCTCCGGTTCCGGCTGAGCGCGCCGGCTCCGGCCCGGCTCGGGCCCCAGGGCAGCGGCCCCGGTTCCGGC